>NC_092349.1:46567663-46894527 GCF_963676685.1 Mytilus edulis | reverse complement strand
TCCAACGTTGTGTTGGATTCCATTCAATGTGTCTTGTCATACAGGGGATTTTTCATAGTGGTGCGTATAATAAATTTCGTTGCCGAGCGTAGCGGGGCGAATTTTTTTAGGACCCTTTTTTTTTGCTCAAAAATAAGTGTAAAATGCACAAATTTAATAGTTCTTTACGTGAGGCTTGTATATAAATAAAGAGTAAGGGTTAAACATTTTTAATGCTGTATTCTACCTTATTAAATTTCTATTATAAATTGATTGGATGGATCCAAAGCTACAATTTCTTATTGACATTTATTGAGAGGAATCTAGTGATGACTTCTGTACACATCTTTCGTCAAAGACATATGGTTCAATTGTCGAAGTTTGTTATATATAAGTTATGGTCCTTATGATGATTTTATTACGGGGACCTCAATATATCCCCAAGAAAAAGAGTAAAATTAAAAATCATACAAGACTAACAAAGGCCAGAGGCGCCTGACTTGAGACAGTCGCAAAAATGCGGCTAGTTAAACATGTTTTTGAGATCTCAATCGTCCCCCTATACCTCTAGTCAATGTAGAAAAAACAAACACACAACACTACGCACAGTAAACTCAGTTGAAGAGAAGTCCGAGTCCGATGTCAGAATAGGTCACTAAAGAAACTAAACAAATTGACAATGATACATAAATTAACACAGACTTCTAGCAGTTACTGACATGCGAGCTCGAGACCTGAATCAAACTAATTAATGATATCGTCTTCATCATATGAATATCAAGCACAATCCCTGCCGTTAGAGGTTTAGTAGTATATCATTATAAAATATATGAGAAGAATCCTCTCCAAGTGAAAATAAGCCAAAATAAGCAATTTTTAGTGAACTGACAACAGTATCGTAACTAACCCTTCTTAATAAGTATGTTTAAAGGTTTTGTTAGCTTTTGAGATGAATACTGACAATTTTTGTGACAATGTATGAACAAAGGAAAATAGAACATTTTCAGCCGATTCTAACAGGGACATCCCAAATTCACCATCATTTCTAAAAAAATCGTGATAAGTTTAAAAAATCTTTCACATAATGTTCAGCTACACAAAACTATCGTAATTGGTAGGCTTCTCATCTAGACATAAAAAAGTATTTAAAAAAAGATTCGATAATTTATTTATTCATTTCGGTTCCCACTTTTTTTAAAAGTTTGACCTACAATAATTGTTCACTTTAAACACATTGTGAAATCTGGATTAAGAGTTCAACTCGTCTCATTAATTGGCTACTAGTCTACCACATCCCCTTATTTCTATTGAACCAGTATTACAAAATGTATACCGTTTATTTTGCATATGACTCATAAATGGGATTTTCTGTATTTGTTTTTTCCTGTAAAAACCTTGTTTTCTTTAATCCCCTGCAAAAACTTTGTTTTTTTCAATAACTTATAAAAAATTTAGGTACGGCAGCCGGCTGCTACGCCCCCGTAAATCCAAACTATAGAAACCCAGGTTAATTCGTGAAAATACGGGGAATTTTTGTGACACTATGAGTGCAATTTCGTAAAAACAATAAAGATCTTTTGGAAAACAATACGGGATATAATTTGTTGAAAATACATAATACAAGCAGTCTTTGAAAATCAGGCAGAAAATGATTTTTGGAATGGAATAAGCAAAGAAGAATAATACGTATCAACTTAAATTATACACGATGGTCTTGAAGTATAGATTCAGGTTACTGTAGTTGTTACGTGTTATAAATTGTTTTTTTCATCTTTGTGAATATTACTTTTACTTATTAGTCTTTTTTTTTGTGATATCCATTTTATTTCAAGTGACTTTGTACTCACATAACCCGTCATTGTATTATTGTTCTATGGTACATTTTTGTATTTTTGTTTTTCATTTTTACTTAAAATGTGTTTTTTCTATATGCCTTGTTGTGTTTCTTTGTTAAATATGACGTGGCTCTGTACTTATACATCCCGTTATTACGCGTAGGTTAATTTTTGTATTCTTGTCTTTCATTTATTCTAATGTACTTTATCTATTTACATCTACATGCATTGTTGTGCTTCTGTTGTAACCTATTTGAGTGCCTTTTTGTGAATAAGATGATAATAACACAACGTTTAATAACTGCTGCACCTCTATTTTGACATTTTTTTAAACCTGTTTTTGTCTGTATGTTTTGTTCAGACATCGTTGTCAATATAAAGGAATTTTATACGACTGTCATACATATAACAGCTAGCTATAAAACTAGGTTTAATCCACCAATTTCTACATATGAAAATACCTGTACCATGTCGGGAAGTCAGGAATATGACAGTTGTTATCGATTCGTTTGATGTGATTGAGCTTTTCATCGGAATTCATTTTTTTTGTTATTATACTTTTTGAATTTTAATAAACGGATGCATTATCCGTGTCAAAGACTTGGAGTGGACGTAATTTAATTACTTACTTCAATATACTAACAGTCTGGTCCGGTGGGGATGTCCTATCCTTACTTTATACAGTAACAGTTTTGTTTGCTTTCTTAACATCAATTATCTACCGTGAAATATGTAGAATTATTAGCCATTCTAACTTTTATAACTATTGATGACAAACCTGAACAATTATTAAAAAAAGTCATTTTAAGTGATATGAATTTAAGTACCATTCTGTGTAAGAATCATGCAAATTAAAAAAAAATGATTTACCCTATGTGACCAAATCACTATATTGTAATATTTGCTATGTTTTATGTTGAAGTAAAGATATATCTACTAGCTTACTATTACCTGGGTAGTGAACTGCATGTGCACAACATACTTTTATCTAGAGAAGTAGTCCAAATAATTATGACGTCTTGAAAGGCTATTATAATTTTTTTCTTTGACGCCTTACTTCGACGTCATAACGCCAAACTCATATATTCAATTGGACTTTGAGAGGGAATTTACTGCTTTATAAAAACGTTTAGCTGATTTCTCCTCAAGATGCTTCATTTTAGGTGTATAAAATATATTTTTGAACCAAACTCGGTACATTTTGACCAACCTGAATTTCCGGATAATGTAAAACAATGGTTCCGGAAATTCGGGTTTTACCGAGTTTGGTGTAAAAATTATTTTATAATCTCCTAAAAAGAAATCAGACAAACGTTTTAAAAAATGCAGTCGACATGTTCCCGCCTCGGATGGAATTGTTACTTATATTATTATTTCTGTAGGGATTAATTGGAAATATTTTGCACAAACAAACACATAAAAGGTGAGAATTTTTATATATGCATTTTGTTTTAGCCTTCATTGAAAATTTGATGGCTAAATCGGGTCTCAAAGTTGAGAGCAAAATATGCTCTCAAAGTCCAACCGAAAATGGCCGCTTCAGCATTATGACGTCGAAGTAAGGCGTCAAAGAAAAAAATTATAATAGCCTTTCAAGACGTCATAATTATTTGGACTACTAGAGAAGATACATATAGGAGGTACAAAGACAGATACAGAACACCTTTTATATATATATGCTCATTATACCCCATGCAACGAAGTTGCGGAGGGTATAATGTTTTACCTGTTCGTCTGTCTGTCCGTCCGTTTCTTGTCCTTGCAACTCCTTTGAAACCACTCAACAGAATTTCATGAAACCTTTTTAGATAATAAGGACATACTATGTAGTGCATATCGACAGGAAATTACAATTCAAATTATTTTCTAGGAATTACGTCCCTTTGAACTTATTTGCTTCAATGTACTTCTGCAACAGTTTGTCATCGCAACTCCTCTGAAACCACACAACAGAATTTCATGAAACTTTGTAGATAATAAGGACATACTATGTACATTTGCATATTGATAGGAAATTATGATTTAATTTTAATTGTACTCCTGTATTCATTGCAAGGTAATTATATATTAAGGTTTAAGGAGGCTCGAGGGTATACAAATTTCAGAAAAAAATCAAACATTTGTTTTTCATTACAAATTTTATTTATTTCCTTTTGTAGTTGTTACTTTATCATATGGTACAAAAATTATTCAAAACAATCAATTCGTGTTGGCCCCAGATGACTTTCAAAATGTATACATCATTGAAAAAGTTCCAAATTATCTCCCTTTGGTGAAAAAATGCCATTTGTTGGCTCTAAAATTGAAATATCTTTTTCAACTCATCGGTGACCTATCTTTTTTAATATAATTTCCATATAAGCTGTACTTAAACTAAATTATTGTAAAATTTTAGCGATTTCTGTAATAAATTTTTTTTTTTATTTCGATATTACCTTTATTTCTTCTATTACTTCAACAGAAAAAAAACACCTTTACAAAAATGTATGCTTCTTTCGAAGGTAGATTGTGAGCGAAAATGAACGGTGACCCCACTTTTTTATTTTATTTTTCTATTAACTATAAGATAAAGTTCATTTATACAAAAATATAGAGAAATCCTATATAAATGATTTAGACCCGCGAACCCCCTTAAGTATTTTCTTTTCTTACAGGTGTAAATATACAAAGGTATGACATCAGTGAATCCCAAGATGGCAAGTCGTATTGTGATGCCAAAATTGCACACATGAGACCAAAGCTGAGGAAATATGTCAGCAAGGGGGCAACATATGTTCTGACGATATGAAAAAAGCTATGGATGACGAAGAGAGTGTGCTAGGATGTCACATTGCCCACAACCAGCGGATCAATTTTCACTACATCGTAAAATAAAGCGCATTACAAAGATTTCTAATGTACAATTTCAACGAGTCTAGTTTTAATTATAACAGTTACATAAACCCGACTTGTTTTGGTTCTTGATATTTGGTTTATGACTGCATAATGATAAATCATAACCCCGCATTTTTTTTTATGACTATGTGCTTATAAACCAAGAATGTGTGTTGTGTATCACAATGACCTTATCATTATATCCCAGTGTCAAATAATTGTTTTAATAAGTTTTAAAAAGGGAGATGAAAATTGTTTCAGGCATCTTAAATAGTTCTCATGCAGGTAATTGTAGTAATTACAACGTCCTTTTTAGATACAGGGTCAAGTAAAGGCATAGAGCCTGGCATGGCTTTATCCATGGTTATGAGGACAGAGGATGCTAAGTTGACACCATTTATGCAGACAATGATTCAACAACAACATCAAGGCTAAGGGAAAAGTTTGCAAACAAAAACCAATTCAAGAAAAAATCTGTCAAAACATTTAAAACAGTTGTATGCAACAGAAAATCAATTCAGAGAGCTGAAGGGGAAAGCAGTTATTCCTCACATACTTAGATGCTATAAGTATGCTGTTAGTTCCAAACAGTCAAAGAAGGATGCGCTTTGTGAAAGAGTTAATTTTGACATTTTCATGAAATCTACATAAAAGAGTGTGTGACATGGTGTCATTTTACCCCTGTAACTTTTTAATTTCCCTGGAAACATATCTTGATTCTTTAACATGTAGCATGAATATAAAGTATTTCATATACCAATTTAATGTTCATCGACCCATTTTGTTTTACTTTTAAAATATTTTTTGGCAAAATTTACATAAGCCTGGTACAGGCATATTGCATAAAAGAGTTGCCATTTTGAAAGAAAATAAAATATTTCAAAATATTATTTCTAAAATATTTCAAAATATTCATTTATCATATTGTTCTGAGAAAAGTCCAAAATAAGTATACTGTGGATTCATTAATTTTCGTGGGTACCAATTTTCGTGGATTAAGGAAAATTTGCATATTCGTGGATATTTAATTTCGTGGTTTTGCTGAAGTCTGTATACAAAACCTTAGGGAATTCGTCATTCGTTGAACATTAAATTTCGTGGTTTATCTGTACCCAGGAAATCCACGAAAATTGGTATCCAACGAATAATAATGAATCTACAGTAAATTCCTTTTTTCGCAGGTACCTTTTCGGTTAAAAAGGGGCCAACAAATTACATTTGTAGGACTGCGAAGGGAGGTAAAAAGTAAAATCACAAAAATACTGATCTCAGAGGAAAATCAAATCGGAAAGTCCCTAATCACATGGCAAAATCAAATGACAAAACACATAAAATAAACTCATCAAAGATACCAGTACTAAATTTTGAATATACGCCAGACGCGCGTTTCGTATACAAAAGACTCATCAGTGACGCTCGAATCCAAAAAAGTTTAAAAAAAATAAAGTACGAAGTTGAAGAGTGAATTGACAAACTGTCATATTCCTGACTTGGTACAGGCATTTTCAAATGTAGAAAATGGTGGATTGAACCTCTCACTTTGTAGGACAATCTCATCAAATTCCGTTATATTTACAATGATGTGTGAACTAAAGACATAATAAATAAAATAGTCAAAATATGGGTACGGCAGTCATCATAATGTTCCAATTTTAATAGAAAAACAATTTCGCATGTCAGTCGTCAGAAAATTTAAACGTCACATATTGTTGTTCAATGTTAATACAGACAATTTTAAAATTTCACATGAGCAATGTTAGCTTACAGGGTTAAAAAAATTAAAGTATGTAATAATTGATTACGAAAATAGACCGAGGTTTAAATTTTCCAAAAGTTCTATAGAATTTAAATAATAATACATGATTAAATAAATTTGACGTTTGTGGTTGCACGTATTTTCTAATTTATAATAGAAATATAACATAGTGACATATAGAATAATAACAAACTGACAGGATCTTTTAAAGTACAGAGTCACGTTATAAGAACCTACGAAACACTAAAAGACGTATATACAAAACACACCAGCAAAAATAAAAGATAATACAAACGCTTTGACGGGATGTATAAGTACCGAGCCACTTTAAATGGATATCTCAGAAAATAATCCAACAGTAAAAGTGAAATTAATAATGTGATGAATATGGTATACTCGGAACAACATATACCTGGTATTACTATAACTAATGCATATTTGGAAGACTTCTACATGTGTGTACGTCATATCGAGGAAATCCCGGTTTCCCATGGTATATTTGGCAGGCATAGTTTAGTTGTTATACTGATCGGACGTCCCCATGTGATGAGCGGCCTTAAAGATAACCAGTGACTCAAGCCTATGATTGTGATATTTAGGTCATATACTGCATACACTTATCCCTATAAAACCGTTACAATAATACAACAACGACAAATGAAAAAAACAATATAACACGTTGTTAAGATGTTAAACAACGTCAGTACGCAGAATCTATACATCAAGACCATCATGTACTATTTGTGAAGTTGATACAGAATATTCATCAACAAGGTCTTGGTACCTTTGATAAACTTTTTTTTAGAAAAAGGACGAAGGTAACTTTTTCAAAGAATATTTCTAAAAATAGCTTGGATTTTTTATCTCTAAAAAAAGTTATTTTGTTAAGAACACCCAAATTAACAATATATGGGAATTTTAGAAAGTTCATTGGCTAGATTTTCTTTTGCATACAGTGTCCTTCTCTTCCCTAAAGACAATGTCACATGTGGAGCAGGATCTGCTTACCCTTCCGGAGCACCTGAGATCACCCCTAGTTTTTGGTGGGGTTTGTGTCGTTTTATTCTTTAGTTTTTTATGTTGTGTCATGTGTACTATTGTCTGTCCTTTTCATTTTTAGCCATGGCGTTGTCAGTTTATTTTCGATTTATGAGTTTGACTGTTTCTCTGGTATCTTTCGTCCCTCTTTTAGTATTCTATAACTGTAATGGGGAGTAAAACAATATTTCATAGCTTCATAGTTAAACTGACGATGAGTGAGAGTGATTCGTATTATAATTTGACGATATATGTATTTCAGCTGTATCAACATCAGCAAATTATAGTTTGGTAAAATAAACATGATTCAACCAAATTGAAACATATTACAAAAGCGTATTTATAAGCGTTGAAATGATTAATTTTTCAGTCCGAGGGTCTTTTCTATTTGTGTCTATGTTTTCGGATGTGGATTACATGTGACAGGTTTAATTTTTTGTGATCTAAATATTTTGTCTCCTTATCAACCACTGCTGCTTCTCCTTTTACTCTCAATTTTAAGTTTTTTAATTCATCAGGTTTACCTTTTCTGTTTGGTGTAACAGTACATGA
Source organism: Mytilus edulis (assembly GCF_963676685.1). Taxonomy (NCBI): domain Eukaryota; kingdom Metazoa; phylum Mollusca; class Bivalvia; order Mytilida; family Mytilidae; genus Mytilus; species Mytilus edulis. The sequence goes on along the minus strand of NC_092349.1, from coordinate 46,886,493 downwards.
AGCACCAACACCATTTCCGAAAGATCGGGAAATAGTTGCGGAGAGCTGTAATAATTGTCGCAATAAAGTTTATGATCTTTCCTAATGTCCCCTTAGCAAGTTCATTATAAGGTCGTAGGTTGCCCCATTTGAAATGTTTGGTATTGATGGTTTTCCAGTGTATAATTAAAATTTAGAAAATATCCGGTTTTTTTAGTCATAAAAACATATATGTCACGAGTCCATATTTACTAGGTTTGTCAGATTATAAGTTTTAAATGACATGTTTCTTTGCTATTGAACCATGCATTTATCTATCGTTAAGTTTTGGCCTGGATAATATGATTGAAATCTATGTAATATGTTATGATATAATGTTCCAAGTTTAAATAATGGGTCATGGCCATCTCGTTCTAAGTATATTGTTCTCATAATTGCTCAAATGCTTAAAACAAGAGATAAAAACGATCGCGTGCAATGGTGTTGATTTAATTGGGTCGGTAGTCCAGTATTCACTTATGTTTTAACTGACATACAAGAGTCATGGTAAATAGTAAGGCAATTAATCGCCTAATTCCATTTAAGGATGTGTCAATCCACTTGTTAAATCTTGAACATGCCCTCACATTTTTGATGCAATAGATTGAGCTGCATATAAGTTTGTCTCATGGATATCCTGATCATTTATAAAACTTTCAAAATATTCTATGGGAGATGTTTTATCATTATTTCTCTGAAGAAACCCTGTGATCCACTGAAATTCAATGCTAGAAGGACATGTTCCCCTGCAACCAAGTTCTCGTTTATAACTACTTCAGGGTTTTCATTAACATCATTCTAGGGCGAATACTTCAAATTCATCAGCAAATATTTCATCTAAGTATTCCCCGAAATTAAGGTTATCTGCTATTTATGTAATAAGAGAATGCATCGTTGCCAATGTGAACTATGGTGTCGCATGATCTTTTTTACACCGGATGTTTGCAAAGTTGGTTACAGTGTTTTGTTATGTTTAACGGTATTTGAAATTGGAGTAATTTTTTTCATCCTTGTTAATTCTTGCACCAAAAATGTGAAGCGTCATTTGTCATTGAGGCCGTAATATTACGCCCCCCCCCCCCCCCCCCCCCCGCAAGAGACCGGAGAAGTGTCAAGTCCGTAATATTACGGCCCCCGCATAATACAACAAATTCATACTTTGACAGGACACACTGGAGTATAAATGGTTAAAAAACATTTTGTTTGAACACATAACCAATGTAGATTTATCTAAATGCTAATGATATCTTTGCTAAATGTGTTCTGATCTCGAACATGATACGTTCCAGTTAGTCGTTTTCCCCTGAACGACATGTGTTCCAAACATTGTTTATAAAAAGCAACAAGAGAATAACGCGATTATCAACACTTTTGAGGATGTGTTCGTGCATATCTGGAGAACGAAGAGCAAATTTCGCAGTTCCATTAACTTGAGAGATAATATCTTATCCTGCACAAATAGCTCTAATAATGCTGAAAAATATAAATGGAATTGCAAAAACGAAATAAGAAATTCTAACTCTTAAGGAATATCGACATGATCAATAATTTGTTTACACTTTATATTTGACATTTCAGAACATACGGTTGATGGATTACTTTGAGTATGGAATGGGTGTAAGGTGTACGTGTCTGTTTGGATGAAATGCATTAGAATTAAACAGTTAAGGGGAGATAACTCTGTAATTTGCTATCCTTCTAACCAAAACTTATCTTCAGATATTTTGAGTTTTATTTCAAACTGATTGTCTAATCTTTACAAAGACTGGCACTAGTAATTCTTATGATTTGCGGGTTAGTTTGTATTTTGGTGATGATGAATCAGTGAAACCTTTACATAGACAATAAAATCAGATGAGTACATTAATATTAGCTCACCTTACACAAAGGCTTAAACCTGGTTCTTTCTAAGAGTCTTTTAGTTAATGTGTTAATTTATTTTCCAGGTATATGAAGGACATGATCATGCTAGAATTAAAAATCTGATACAATTATCAACTGAGAAAAATATGGATCTGTATAATGTCCCAGTGAATGTATTTGTTGATGATACAAGTGCAAATAGGTAAAATTTAACTCACTAGTGGCTGGAAAAATATTTGAAAACTGTTACATTGATTAAGGCTTTTTTTTTAAATCTTCATAAATTTTGTCAATTTTAAATTGATGATTAACCAAGTGGATCATTTTACCTTTTAAGATGGATATATATATGGATAGATGGATGGTTTATAAAGTCCGATACATTTTCAGGATCAGAATTGTGGAGGTGAAATTTATCCATCTCGACAAACATTAAAAGATTTCTCAACAAATCCACATGTTTATACATTTCATAGCGCCTCATTTAACTCCTATGCACTGACCTGAGCATGCCTATTCATTCGGTAAGTCTTAATTTTTATGAATATAGGCAAGCTTGGATTCGATATTTGGAACATAGTTTAAATATGATTGTCTGAAGATGTTTGTCTTCACTTTGAGAATTAACGCAAATTATATAAATTAGTTTTTCAACACTTTTTGTAATCAAGCTTGAAGATATTGATTTGATACCTGGTATATAGTTTGTAAGTTACAGATCAAATTCAAATGTTGTTTTAATACAAGAAATTGTCAACCAGTACTTAAGGGGCTATATATTGCATAGCAATACTTCAGAATAATGGATACTATCCAGAGTATCCACACTGGTATCCGTCTACACTTGTTTTAACTGTACTGCCACTTTACGTGAGAAAAATCTGTACCTTTAAAAGAATTTCCACTATCAAGTTTGGGCTTCTTTTTTTTCAGATCAAAGAAATGAAATCCAATTAATGTGTGGACCTTGTACATGTGCAAAAATTCTCATCGTTTTCTCGGTGTTGCATCACGAGATGCTAAATCTCTAGCAACACTTGTTGTAGAAGACCTGAACATACTTTACCAACTTACTCATTCTATTTTTAATATTTATATTAATGGACAGATTCTCTAACTAAATACATCTACTATTTACTGGTCTTCACATAATTTGCCCCATCTCTGATAGCAGTTATGGTTTCTGGTCTGCTTCCATCCATCAGTTGGTATATTTGTTTATTCCTACATCTGTCCTGTACATGTACCAGGTTAAAGTTTTTGTTCATGGAAATTTATGATGAAGTTGTCACATACACTTGAAATTATAATAAAAATTATCTTTTGTTATGATATTATAAAATATCAAAATGCTAGAAGAAAACATGCTACACAGCTTTCAATAAAAATGTAGAGAAAAAATAGAAATTTTGATATTCTGTTCTATAAAATTCCACGTAGTTAATAACCTGTAGTTCAGATTTTTTCTTTATATTCTAATAGTGAAGGAAAGCGATGTATGATTCCTATTTGAAAAAAGATGTTATTGTGACTTCACAGCTGAGTATAGGTTTGATGGACAATGCAATGGCAGCAGAGGTTCCTCACAGTATGGATGCTGCAGCTAAGGAAAATTGCAGATTTGTAAAAAATTGAAAACAACATGTTTAATAATTTCTGGTGTCCGAAGCGCTTTTCTGGTTTTACCTTCATCGGGAACGCTCAAAGCCAAACATTTGAAATCCGAAGATGTATAAGTACCGAAACCGTTGAAGAGCTATATGTTCAAAATACCTAAAATAGAGACAAATTCATCTAAAGCCGACTTTGCTTTAAGGAGTTGAAACCTTAGTTTGTAAGGTGAGAAATATTGTACAATGATCATCATGATAAATATATAACATTACTGACAATGTTTCAGACATTACCTTTTGATGTTTTATACTGCAACTTAATACATTGATAGGTATTCAATTTTTAACGCACACTTTTCAAACTTTTTTCCCATCTCTAATTGAACCACTGATTGTGGAAAATTGGGCCCTGATGAAATCATCATTGCACGAAATATTAGACTTTCTTACTAGAATAAGGAAACCAACACCACATCTAGTTGCAATTAGAATAAGGTCAAAAACATATTGTGTATTTTTATACGCCCACTTTAGCAAAGGGGGCATTAAGTTTTAGTGTTGTTCATCTGTACGTCCGTAGTTACATTCCAAAGATGGTTTCCATTCTCTTAACTTTAGATTTCCTCGTACAAATGGTATGAAACTTATACACTATGCTTATTACCTAAAACAAAATCACATCAAGTTTGAATTATATGTGTCACATAAACTGTTCTAGAATTACAATTTACAATTTAAAAATATCAAAAATTGTTGAATTTATCATTTCTGTTTTATAACTTTTGTTTGCCTAAACCTAAAGGTATGAACAAAACTATTATAAATTGATCTGTTAATTTTATATTGTGTTTTATATCAAACGTTTCAAAGAGGTGAGACCCTTAAAAATTATTTGTTGTTGTTTGTCATTTCTAATTATTTCAAATTTTTTGTATAGAGGTAATTTAGCAAAAGTGAGCCAAGAACAAAGGAAAAGACTGAGGAAATAGCAACTCAAGGACAAGAGTACATAAAATAATGAAGACTATTTGAAAAATATATCCATTATATTGACAACGATGCGTGAACACACAGACATAATAGGTAAAAATCTCAAAAATTCAGACAAATATGTAATAATGAAGCACAAAATGCATATAAAATAGACCTATCATATATGCAATTATTAAAGCCAAAAAGCCACAAATTTACCATAGTACAATAACGGGATATACAAGTACAGACCCACGTCATATATGTAACAAAGAAACATAAAAAAGCTTATAGACAAAGCACATAGCAAAAAAATGAACGACAAACAACATAAGTTTTAAAATAGCACAAAGACGGGATGTATAAGTACTGAGCCACGCTATGTGTATCAAAGTAACACCAAAAGGCATATAGAGAAAGCACATTAGCAAAACTGAAAGTAAAAAGTACGAGAATATCATAAACAATAATGACAGGATGTACAAGTACCACAAGTATCTTAATCACAATAACACAAACGCATATCAATAATCATAATAATTTGCTGGAATTTAACAATCGCGTATACAGTAGACACTGTAAAATGTAACATGTGTAAGAAACCATCACATTTAGCGGTTTACAGCAATCTAAGAAGACATGAACAACATTGTACTACTCATTCGCACAGTTTAGTATAGCTTAAATCCATCTTTATTTTCAACTCATTCAACAATCAAAACAGTCTGTAAAAATATGTAACCGCACTTAAAATTTATAGCTACAAGATATTAATACCACTTGCATGGAACCTGCAGAAATGTGGTATCTTCTTACAGGGACAAATATGGAATGTCATTGATACCAACCTAGTAGAGATTTTAAAGTACTGGACTGGTTACCTAGAACTTGTTAACATCGCTCTTTAAAATCGTAAGTAGTTCTTAACAGAAAGCCGCCTATTGGCGAACTTTTAAAAGATGGCGCCGAGATGTCATTTCATTATCATAATCCAAAAAACAAGCAGCAAAAGCAATACATTTGTGTAAATCCAGAGATGTCCTTGCAGTTTTGCCAACTGGATACAGCAAAACAGTAATAATTCAGGTTTATTTATAGTAAAATATATGCCGAGAGAAACTTCATATCTTTATCAACATCTGAAGTGAATGCAGAAAAAAATGTCCATATAAACAATCTAAAACATATTCGTGAGAGAGTATGTCTATCAGCTAATACCTGGAACGTGGTCCCGGCAACCAGGATATCAAAGTACCTGATATGTGTCCAATGTATGTTTTAGTGTTATATAATAACCCTTATATGTTATGCATTTTTGAATGTGTATAATATTATATGTTTTCACCTAATTCTACAAGAACGAGTCAAGCCGAAGATAAGTGTCGAATAAAGGCAACAGTAGTATACCGCTGTTCAAAACTCATAAATCCATGGACCAAAAACAAAATCCGGGTAACAAACTACAATTGAGGGGAACGCATTAAATTATAAGAGAACAACGACACAACATTAAAATGTAACACACATAGAAACGGAGAGAGAAGGCGTTGTTCTTCTGAGAATAACACATCTTCGTTTAGGTTTAGGCAGAATTATTTTAAATCGGGACGAGACTTGGTTGAGCACCAATCATTAAATAAAGGGTGAATGTCTGGATGGCCCAACTGTAAAGGTATCCATAGGATCGGAACGTCCTATCAGGCAAGGGTACGATATTGATAGTCCTAGATGTTGGCTCCTCTCAACAAATTTGTATCCTCAAGTTGGTGTGGTCTTATACTTCAGTCGAAAACCAACAACTCTGATTATCATGACGAGATGAATAAGGAGCACTTTACAGACTGATTCAGAGATACACGCAATTATGTTTCTTGAAAAAAGTTATTTTTTAACCTGACAGTTCTGACATCTCACAATAAAACATGTTGTTTATGTAGAATATAAATACAAGTGTGACTGGTCATTTTATTCAGTTTTGACCACTGATTCATGTGATATTTATTTTGTTTATATTTATTACCCAACATTGTCCAGTTTATGACACAAGTTTTGATGTCTGTTATATGTTGATATTACAGTTTGGAAAAACACCATAAATGATGGCCGCTCGGGGAGGACACCTGGATATGGTGACGTACCTCGTCACTCACGGCAGTCAGTTAGAGGCCACAAACACCATGGTAATGATAGATATAATCACCTTACTCTGACCAAATACCACTTTATACAGAATCTACACAAAATCATGTTGTTAAGAGCAATTCTCTGTAACCACCAACCATTTTATATAGGTGGCCGGCACGCATAGTCACCGATTTTCATGAAACAGGTGATCATGTAATAAAGTAAGAAAAATACCCACCAAAATGTTGCTAGGCCATGGTTGTCATTGCAACCAAGTGAATGAGATTTCCCACAAATTTTGAAGAATTTAGCATTGAAAAAATATCAGCTTTGCAGTCATTCGTTATCAAAACCAGGTTTTATTTAATGATATTTATAAATATTTATCAGAAACATTAAACTTAACAAACAAAATAGCTATGTCGTATATAAGAAATATTTTGGCTGAATATTGTCATAATTACAGAAGCAGAGAACATTTTTCAATATAGTCCAGAAGACAAATTTTACACATGTTTTTGCATCCACCTCCATTAAACCTGTGGTTATGAATGAAAAGTATCAATGTTTCTAATCAAAAAATTATTACAAAATGTATGAGAAATTGGGTTCTAGGATGGTTGATATGGAAACAAAAAAGTGTCATTTTTGTCTTTTACCTCTAAAATTTGGGAATGTTATTAACATAATCTGCCTCCTCGGTCTGTAATCGTAATTGATTATGCTCAGAATCACAGTCACTGTAATAGAACCCGACTCAAACAATGCCAAAGGTACCAAACACAGATAGCAATAGGTCAGAGATTTCGGTAAGGCTTGAAAAAGCAAAGTTCAGTATGACCAGAAAATGCAAAAGGCCGAGCAACATAATCCTCTTCCTAAGTATATTATAGTAACTTGCATCAGCTAATGACCATGACGTTTTCACGAACCCTCATTACCATTGTGAGCTTAATCCCATCGAAATCATTTGGTCTTACATAAAAGGCTATGTCGCTAGACATAACTCTAGCTGCAAGAAAAAAAGACATCTTAATTTTTAGAGACGACCAAGTCCCATATCGATGCGGCCCGCTGGGTTAAATTTTAGCATGGAAAGTTGGTTTGAGGAAAAGCTCTAGAAAATTAATAGCATCAGACACGAAGACTTCGATCTGGTGGTGATTGACATGACGGACAAGGACAGCCAAGGAACAATTCCTTACGTGTTCTCTGAGGGAGAGGAGGTTGTGAATAACGTTGAAAATGATGATGACTTGTAGGACAATGTATCTTATTTTTAAGTCTATTAATCATCTTAATCAAAAATATTTCATCAGAATAGGTTACATCAATGCACAATTGCAAAGAAAATATAGATTTTGTGGGCGAAAGAAACAATATTGGGTATACTGTAGTTTGTTAGTACGCTCTCCAAAGACTTACAGAGTACAGGAACCAGTTAAGAAGAAAGTTAATATTTTTTAACTATTGTTGTGCAAATAGACTTACAGAGTACAGGAACCAGTTAAGAAGAAAGTTAATAGTTTTTAACTATTGTTGTGCAAATACAAAAAAATATCATCAACACAGTTCATATAAATCCATGCTATAATGTGCGATAATCATATACTGGAATTTAACAATCAGGAATACAGTAGATAGCGGACAGTAAAATGTATGATACCATCATGTTTAGCTGTTCACAGCAATTTCAGAAAACACGAGCAACAGGTATTGTACTTACCATTTGCACAGGTTGGTATAGCTTTATACATTCATCATTTGTACATTATTTCCCCTCAAAAATAACATAATAAAATAGTTTGTCAAAATATATAGCTAAAAATATTAATCATATGTGCAAATTTAAAAGTAATACCACAGGCATTGATCACTATTGTGGTATCCCTTTTAATCATACATGGAACCTGCAGAAGTCTTTTAAAATGAGGTATCCTCGTACAGGGACAAATATAGAATGGTATTGACAACAACCTTAAGTTGAAATTTCAAAGTACCTACTCTGGGTCCAATGTATGTTTTAGTGTGATAAGCCTTTTATATGTTTTGCATTTGTGAATGTGTATATAAATGTTTTTTCCCAGATTCTACTAGAATGCGTCAAGCTGAAGATAAGTGTCAGAGAGAGAGGGCATTGTTCTCCGGAAGATACATGTTTAGGCAGCAATTTTTTAATTTTGGATGAGACTTGGTTGAACATAAATCATGTGGTAAAGGGTGAAAGGCTTGATTTCCCAACTATAAAAGTACCCACCAGAATCGGAATGTCTATTCAGGCAAGGGTACTAGATTGATAATGCTAGATATTAACTTCTCTCAACAATGCCTTATTCCCGGGTGTGGTCTTATATTTGAGTCGAAAACCAACAGCTCTGATTATCATGACAAGACGAATAAGGAGAAATTAAAAGAGTGGTTCAGAGATTCACTTATCCCTAAACTGCCTCCTTGATCTGTAATTGTAGTTTATGACGCTCCGTAACACAGTCACTTATAAGCCAGAGAGGTGGGAATGGCTTGAAAAGAGCAATGTTCAGTATGACAAGAAAATGGTAATGGCCGATCTGCTTTATTTGGTGAAGCAACATAAACCTCTTCCTATATATATTATAGATGAACTTGCACCAGCTAATGGCATGAGATTTGACGAACATCCCATAACGATTGTGAGCTCAATCCCATCGAAATCGTGTGGTCTTGCGTAAAAGGCTATGTAGCTAGACATTCTAGCTGCAAGAAAAAATAAGACATTAACACTTTTTGAGACGGCTTAATCCCATATCGATGCGGCGCGTTGGATTAAATTTCAGCACGGAATGTGAGTTTGAGGAAAAGCTCAGGAAACTCGAAAGCATTAGAGACGAAGACGTCGATCCGGTGGTAATTGACATGACGGACGAGGAGGTAGTGAATAACGTTGAAATTGACAATGATTTTGAGGACAAGTGTTTCTTATACCATCAATGATGCTGATGAGATTTTGTACAATACCTGTGGAAGTACTGAACCATCAAAGCCTAATCAAAAGTGTGATACTTGTGATCAATGGGTACACAACAGGTGTTGCACAAAACCTGCTCTAACGAAGAATGTCTGTCTTCGGCGCTTCTACATTTTTTACCACCAAAATCTTAATAAACCACTAATTTCGCCACTTGAAGATATGGAACAGTGATGTTTTTCTTTCATGCCAGTAACATAGTAACATGAAAACTCCATAATCATTTATATATTAAAGATGTTTTTAAATGTAAATTTAATCAAACATACTTCATAAATTGATTTTTTATTCAAGAATGTTTAAAAATGTGTCACGGTACTTTTCTATCCCAAATTACGCTGTATTTGGTTTTGGTGTTATATTTGTTGTTCTGATGCTTGGTCCGTTTCTGTGTGTGTTACATTTTTATGTTATGTCGTTGTTCTCCCTCAGTTTTAGTTTGTTACCCATGGATTTACGAGTTTTGAACAGAGGTATACTACTGTTGCCTTTATTTAAATAAAAATGATACACAGAAAAAACTATCTTTTCTTAAATGTTTTCTCACTGCACTTCCATTTAATATTTATTTTACTGTCGAAAGGTTATTTTTAATCATAAACATAGCAAAGTTTATTATTTGTGTTTTGTTATTTTTTTAAAAACGAAGTGTAGGTACATATACATCTGTTTAACCGGCAGTTTTAGAACTGATAAAGCTATATACATGGGAACTGTCTAAATTTATTTACAGCTCCAAAGGACTTTCTTAACATGTCCATGTTTAATCTTCGTGGAAACATAAAAAGAGTAATTTTGGACATGGCTACACAAGTGTGGAAGAACAGCATTCGCTACTGTTGACCTCGGATAAAAAAAATAACAGGGACTAACAACTGTCACTTCAGATCCTCCTTCATTGGTAGGTGGGCAGGTACAAAATTACAGAAACCACGTTTTATCGATTTTTTTTACATAAAGAAACATATACCTCTTAAAAAGTTGGGTATGCTGTGTTAAAATCATTAGCTGTAAGCTCAGAAACAGACAAACCCGCAACAAGCATTGCTGATATTGCCAAATACCACTATTCCTTATCTTACCTACGTTCAATGTCTGTTTGAAGAACAGAACATTCTGTAATATATGATGGGGATCTGTCACATGTTTTACAAGGGGTTACTTGAGAAGAATATACCGTGGAAGCGGAATTAGTGTACAGATACTTGCTGGTAGAAGAGAGAATCTGGAAAGTCTTAACAGTTAATTCAAAAAGAATAGATTACACAATGGAACCGAAATAAGTGTCCCTACAGATACTTGCTGGCAGAAGAAAGGATCTGGAAGGTCTTACAATAGTTTTTTTTAAATGCTAGTAAGAGCAGACACTAGAATTACACTAGTTTATTCATTAAGAACAGACAATAGACCGTGGAAGCGTAATAAGTGTCCCTACAGACACTTGCTGGCAAAAGAAAGGATCCGGAAGGTCTAACAATAGTTTATTCAATAAGAAAAGACAATAGACCGAGGAAGCAAAAGAAGTGTCTCTACAGATGTTTGCTGGCAGAAGAGAGTATCTGGAAAGTCTTACAAGGGGGACGAAAGATACCAAAGGGACAGTCAAACTCATTAATCTAAAACAAACTGACAACGCCATGGCTAAAAATGAAAAAGACAAACAGAAAAACAATAGTACACATGACACATCATAGAAAACTGACACGAACCCCACCAAAAACTAGGGGTGATCTCAGGTGCTCCGGAATATAGTTTATTCGCATGTTGTTGCCGTAGCTTTTTCAAATCGTTCACTTTCTGAAAGTATTTAAGTATCATCCTTTTCCCCCTACCAAGTTTTAGGGTTTTTTTTGTTTTTGTTTTTCAAATGTTTCTAGTTCGGGATCTTTGTTTCATTAATTAACAAGAATGTGTCCCAAGTACACGGATGCCCCACTCGCACTATCATTTTCTCTGATCAGTGGACCATGAAATTGGGATAAAAACTCTTAATTTGGCATTAAAATTAGAAAGATCATATCATAGGGAACATGTGTACTTAGTTTCAAGTTGAGTGGACTTCAACTTCATAAAAACCTCGACTAAAAACTGTAACCTGAAGCGGGACAAACGAACGAACGGACCCACAGACCAGAAAACATAGGTGGGGCATAAAAATCACATCTATATTTTATGAATTAGACACACAGTTAAGCGTCTTTCAATCTGCTTAAAGATGTTTAAAAGTATTTTTCACATATACGGTATATTTTGAAAAAATAACCGATCCTGCAACGGTACATTTAAACTCGTCGATTTATGAGTTTCGAACAGCGGTATACTACTGTTGCCTTAATTTACAATTAATTTAATTAAATTTTAAAGAAAAAAATAAGACGCTTCATTCAGATAGTTTTCGACAGACAGTCGGAGGACAACCCTATTTCAGTGGCTGTTTCCTTCTCTTTGTTTAGGTTGTCTCTTTGACATTTACAAAGCACGACTATAAGCGTTTGCATAACTAAGAGATGCCACTACTGCCAAAAGAAGAATTATGCACTCACAGCAACAGGCCAAAAGACAGGGTTCCATGTTTTAATTTTTTTTCTTTCGTTTATTTTAAACCGTAGTATCCTTTCCCAAATAAATTTAAAATGTTCTTATGTAGATTTATAGGACCATGTTTAAAATCCTGGCTGGAACATTGCAACTACATATTAATCATCACGTCTATTGTGTTTTAAATAACTACACATTGAATGGTAAAGCTACAGGCAAATATGTCAACCATAATATTACCATTGATGTATATATCTATATATTCTAATAACGGTTAGAGGTATCATACTACGGCGACACAAAAGTTAGTAGTCAACATTGAATCAACATTAGAGTGATATTATTAAGGATATAAGGTACACGTTGCAGAATAAAAGCGTAAACAGGTCATTATTTACTGTGATTATATATAAATTTGTTATTTTGCAATATTTAGAACAGTTCCCATTTCGGAAATCTTTTAGACACAATAAACGAACGCTACTTGAATAAGTTTTAAAAATTTACAATTCATAATATATCCATCAGAGTCATAAGCTTTTTATAAGTGAATGTTATTTTCATTGTTAAATCGTTGTGTTGTGAAAAATATCGTTAAATGGTTCGGTATTCGAAATTGCAGCTGCTACTCAGAATGTAGTCGCCGTCAACAGTGTCATAGACAAGTGATGATGAGTCATGAATGTCAAAGAACGCCTCATCCTATGTCTAAAAGATGATTTACAGATACGCAAATGACACAATTTTATAATTTATTGCTTTAATTGTTTTTGCTATTTATGGTAGCACTTATTTGATGTGTCTCGGTACTTATACATCCCGTTATTGTGCTATGGAAGGTTGTGCATGTCCTTTGGTTTGTGCTTATGTCTTTTGTCAACACGCCTTCCTGTGTTTGTTCCTTGTCATATTAGTTTGTTTACATTGTGAATAAGATGATAGCAGTATGGACTTATGTTCCCCTATTTTAGACAATTTTACCAATTATGTCTAAGTTTTGTTCCTCATCATTCCAAACATAATGGAATTATACTCGTTTGTCATACAAGTGAGAGATTAAGCAAGACAGTTAGATATAAAACTAGGTTAGGAACAGTATTTTCTACATACGAACATGCCTTGAATATGTCAAGTTATCCATTTGTTTGATGTGTTTGAGCTTTTGAACGAATAAAAAAAAAGTTAAAAAGGCCAAATAAAGTACGAAGTTGAAGAGCATTGAAGACCAAAATTCCTAAAAGTTTTGCCAAATTCAGCTAAAGATATCTATGCCTGGGGTATGCCAAATTGTTTATTAGAAAAATAAGAAGAGAAAGATACAAAATACTCATTCATTTAAAACGAATTGACAATCCCTCGACATTAAAACTACCGAAAGACAAACAAGAGAAACACCAGTAAACGAAATAGAAACAGCATAGAAACAGTTCAACACGCAAAATCCAGATGTAATTTCATGCGTTCTGGAAGATTGGCAAGAAAGCTGATTTTGCTACCAACTGTTGACCTGCATATAGAAAACTTTATCGACGAAATATTCTGTAAAAATTGTTTTATTTTTTTGTGTCTATACGTAAATATCAATACGACAATTACATTAAATATAATGTTAAAGTGTCTAACCTCTAAATACAGCGTATCTCTATTTGTCCGCCATTACTGGACATCACATAGGTTCCCTTAATAATATATTGACGTCATAATACAAAATACCTGACGCCAAAATGAAAAAGGAATTGTTGTATGACGTCAATACTTTTAGCGGGACACATTCTCGGTTCAGGGTGTATTTGTAACACAGTAGAATGCTTCTGTATATATCTTTTACTTCGGAAACAGTAACAATCTTGAATTATATACATTTTAAAACAACTGGCAGAAATTTCCCGAATAATAACGCTGCATCATGTCAGTTTAAAAAATGGTGAAATGTCTGTGTCATCGAAGACTTTCAACATCAATGGTATTGAGCTTTAATGTATTATCACAAGTCAATAATAAGTCGAAATAATTTATATTTGATATAATCGGTTTTTGTAAAGACGGGCTTATCCAAGAAAAACATGAAGATCAAAGAAGCCAGATCTTAAAATTTCGTAATCAAATACATAGTTCACGAATCTGGTCATGGGTCACATTATGTTACAAAATAACTGGAAAAATAAAAGTCACCCAATCACCAATATCATGGGCTATTTATTTAGTCCAATATCCAAAGTAATTGATTCCAAAATTACAAAACTGTGGAAAATCTGGTTATATCTGTACCTTATGGTTAATTCAATGTATAAGATAATTCTTCTGTACATATAAACCAGTGTCATTTGCTGCTTACAAAACAGTACCAAGTCAAGATGAACAAAATAAAAGAACTACCTCAACACAAAATTATCCAGTTTGTTATTTGTTTGAAAATACACAAAATGTTTGGACACCGTTTATGAATATACATATTGCACTCAAATCTATCATTATGTTCCCTGTGTGAATGAACAAATATTACAATCACTTTATAGGTGAAGTTATTAAATAAAACAATACCATATAACAGCTTTAGGACTAAACAATCTAAACATCCCGTGAATAAAACCTTAATACCAAATATAGTTGGGTTCATAACAAGGACACGACAACGTTGAATTTTGTACCAAAGTTTCTTCGTGAAAAGGTTTCCATTTAATGTTCCTGCAAATTAAGTACCAAATAGCTTTAATAGGTGAAGAATCTAATGAAAATAAAAAAAAACTCCTTTGATTCTATTTAGCGAATGGGCAGAGTTAAGAGAAAAATCAAAAGTAAGAAAAATAAAATGCATGGTGCACATCTGCAACAGATAATTGGTGTTTTAAAGAGTTCATGAATGCAAATTTGGGTTGAACTAACTACGCAATTTAGCCATTTTCGAATAATGAGTTTGACTGTCCATCTGATATCTTTCGTCCCTCTTTAAGGAGAACCAGTGGGGATAATGTTTAAATGTAGACAACACACAGACGGACAATAGTAATCTGAATGTAGAGATGCTGCGACACAACATTTTAATGAAAGAAGAGATCTGTAGTCATTATTATTACCACTGATCTTTGATTCTAAAAAATGCAAAATATTTTTTACAAATACAAGCATGGAAAAGTTGAAAAAAAAGCTATTATTCTATAAGTAATTCATTTATTTTAGTTTTAATTGAAAGCATCTAATATTACAATGCAGGATTAACTAGTTTTTATTCCACGAATGTATAGAACTGACCAATGTTGGTGCTTTTTTCAGAGAGCACTGGTTTTGGCATTGTTTTAATAATGGTCGAAAAATTCTCTTAGCTGCAGTCAGTCTTTTTAGGCCATTGATAAGAGTCCGACAGGTCTATCTGTCATGTATTTCAGGCATAATTCCTTGACCTCTTTATCCGCCGCCAAAACCTATTAAAAAAAAATGCCTTTAAAAATATAACATATTGGTAAACATTGCAATGATAATCCTCTAATTATCATTTGTACTTCGCAGTTCGTGGGTAGGATATACATAAATATATATTTATATAAATGAACATCTGATTTTGTAATTTGATTCATAATGTTTACATCTAAATAGCAAAAATCTTTAATAAGAACAGATATGGTAACTCAGAAACATTTATTTAAACAACAAAAGAAACAACATACACGCGCCTTTAAAAATATAACATATTGGTAAACATTGCAATGATAATCCTCCAAATATCATTTGTACTTCGCAGTTCGTGGGTAGGATATACATAAATATATATTTATATAAATGAACATGAACATCTGATTTTGTAATTTGATTCATAATGTTTACATCTAAATAGCAAAAATCTTTAATAAGAACAGATATGGTAACTCAGAAACATTTATTTAAACAACAAAAGAAACAACATACACGATGGTCTTGAATTTTAAATTATGTGTATTTATCATCTTATAGCGTGTTTTAATGTTCTTTGATTTGCCTGCATAATTTCTTGAACTTATCAGTTTCTTTTTTGTGATATCAAATTAACGTGGCTCTGTACTTATACATCCCATAATTGTGTTACAGCTTTATGGTAAAGTTTTTGTATTCTTGTGTATCATATATGTTAATGTGCTTTGTCTATATGTGTTGTGTTTCTTTGTCACACATGACACGGCACTTTACTTGTACATCCCGTTATCGTGCTACAGTTAATTTTTGTGTACTTGTATGTCATTTTTAGTACAGTCTGTTATAATTATGTAAGTTGTAGTATGATTTAAATTAGATGAAATTGTTTTCAAAACAGCATCTAAATACATATTTCATACCTATTGGTAACAAAAATATCAAAATGTGCCTATTTCCAAGGTATTGAAAAACGAAAAACCCAGGACAAGTTTGAGATAATGGTCGTTACTTTTGCCCTCATCAACCACAACAATATAATTACATTTACCAATCTCTAATTTATCATGCAAGATGTTGAGCACCTTTAGAACTGGTTTTTTTTCACAACAGATGTAGATTCAGTCTTCTCATGGTTTTTCTTCCGAAGGAATGGTGGAAAAGTCTTAATTCCAGGTATCTTATTTAAATCTCATACCTATGTACAAGTAGGTAAAATCAGTAAATGAGACATTCTCCTGGGGTTACATCCAAATATGAAGCAGTCACATCACTAATTACAGTTCGTCGTAATTTATTTGCTAAAATGTAATTCTCTAGTTCAAAAGGCTGAATCTTTTGTAATTCAGCTTATGCTAGTTCTACTAATTTGTTTTTTTTTTTATATCCAGTTGTTTTTTCTCCTCTTTTTTAAGAATTGTTTGATATACTGGACGTTTTAATTCTTAAATTAGAATACATTTCCGTCGTCATGGTTAACGGCAAAAAATAATTGCGACTTTCTTACCTTCATGTACAAAAGACGCTCGGTAAAAAATTTACATTGTACATGTCTTTTCTAAATAAATATGTTCAAACATATTGAGAAGTTTGGTATTTAACATCTTCCCCATCATCTGCAACCCCAGTAAATTTATCTGTAATGTGATATTTCTTTACACCTGAAGTATTCAGAAGTTTGCTCCGTATTAGAAATTTAAAAAATCTACTAACTGCCTTTAATAGCAAAGAAATATCGGACGAATCCCAATTAGAACTTCTCCCCTTCTTTTCAGCGTCCATTTTTGTAATGACGTCGCAGAAATTCACGTGCTTCGTGACGTTTCAATGCATTTTGGGATTAATTGGGGACTGAACTGACTTAAAACCTTATTAGTGATTGGTGTAACTGATGCATCACAAATCTCATGCCGGAAGACTCTTTTAGTTGGTCCTGATGACATACTCTGGATTATATACTCGTACTGCACAACAGAATGTTGTTGTCTGTAGTGATCAATAATTTTGTTATCGTGTCCTCTATGGTCTACTCTGAGTCCTATTTGTAAGGGTATCGTCCGTGCATACTCCATTTTAATTTGTTTGTAAACAAGCAGACGATAGATGAAATCTGTTTTTCAGAGGGAGGAGTTTTGAAGTTAGAACAGCCAAAATAAACGTTTCGAATTGTAACGCGTTGTTGTCATTCTAAAAGTAGTAGTAACAAAATGTGTATCATTTAAGAGTTTGCAAGTGTTTTAAGTTAATTAAATGCATACAATTGTGATGAAACTAATTTTATTTGATTTAGAGCCTGGGTTAGTTTACAAAGCTAAAGAAGCACGTCATATTAGTCAAGAAGTTATTGTCTATTAACTTAATAGACGTTTGTGCAACTTAGTCACTCAACATGCCGAGAAATTTCTGGTTTTAAATTACTTAAAGTATTATAATGAATATGACATAAAACCTCATTTATATTACTTCTGCCTGAAGATTTATGGTCAACACCTAATTTCTTTTCTAGTGATTTTGGATCAATAGATGCATTATAATCTCCCATTTCTGTGCACAAATCAAAATTGTGTAGAAAACATTTTTTCTTTTACTTTCCTTTGCAATATCGCTGTTAGGACAATGTTTTTGTTTATGAAGAGACACCAATTTTGTTTTCCACAAAAACTTTGCCAATTGGCTTTTCAAATTTCATTTCACATGTTCTACAAAGTCATGATTTTTTTAGAATGAATAAAAGTTTCAACAGTAGACTGAAAAAATCAAAATGACTAGTCTTTTCCTGGACGATATGGATATACCATACCTATCAGTGAATGCTAGGTCCATACTCTTTGCGGATGTATCTTAAGACAGGTAGTCTGCATAAACGTTTTATAAGTTATTAAAAATATTTTTTCTACGGTTTATAATAAATATCCAATATAAAAAAGACATAAAATTTCTCTGAAAAGGTTGTAAATGAACATCAAATTAAGAAATAGATGAGGCTATGAAAAATTTACAAATCATGAAACATGTCGAAAATATTTTACATTTATACTTGCAATACTTAACAAAGTGTCACTGTTCACCGAAATATGATTAACCATGGGTAGTTATGTCTTACTTTTTAACAGAAATTTTTGACATAGTCCTCCCGTTTGTCAAAATGGAAAACATTACGTTTCACAGAATTTCTTGAACTTAGTCATCCCGTTTGTCAAAATGGGGGAAAATACTTTCCACTGCAATTTTTGAAAAAGTCCTCCCGTTTGTCAAAATGGAAAAAATAGGGTTTTTTCCAGAACTTTTTGACATAATCCTCTTGTTTGTCAAAATGGAAAACATGACGAAGAAGAATAGTTTGGGACCCTTGTGTATACTTCCTGCTCCTCACATTTAACATTTAATAGGTCAAATTTTATTTTTGCTAATCGACAGCCAATTAAACTATATGCACCAAATAACTTTTTGAGAGTTTCTCACTTATAGACACTGTTTAAAACAATAAATCATTAACCTGAATCACTTATTCAACATCAACAATGATTAAGCACACACATTATTCCTGACTAATTAAAATATGTGTTAAATTTGATCAAAACATGGTTGTGTATTTTAATCTGTGTTATCTATTGAAAAATTAGGATTAACATTTATACATTATCATACCCTACTATATATAAAGGGGAATTTTTGTTTTTTACGAAAATCTTTGCAAATTTTGTATTTAAACAGATTAACCTTTAACATGTCTAGGAAACAGGGATAGAAAAAACAACAAACCCTAAATAGACTTCGAAGATAAATATCAAAGGTATTAATTTTAAAAAGTTTATATCATTATCGTACTTTTTTTCTTTCTTTTCCATCACGTCCTATATCTTGGACAAAATCAGACAAATTTCTAGGAGGCTTTGTGTGAATGATACAATCAATAGATGGGGAATTGAATCCTATAACAATAACAGATGTACAAAATATTAATGTAGATTCGGAGTACCTTTTTGCTTAAAGGAGTCAAAATAGTGGCTTTGACGTTTTTCATCTTGCCCACTAGAAAGCACCATACCCACAGTTGTATAAATTAGAATCTTAAAATAAATCTACAATATGCAATTGCACACCCATGTATTAAATAGGAATGTAAACAAGAGTAGCAGGTTAATTTTCTTTCTTTACAAATGAGTCATCATAGACAGGCTTCTAAATATTCTCAAACATTTCATGCACATCATTTGATGAACCCTTCAGATTTTTTTCCAGATGTCTATTTGTTCTATCGGGAATTTCTTTTACTAAACATGAAAGACCAACGGCTTTGACTATATTTTTCTCTTCTTGATGGATACTGTGGCACTTAAACTAAGTCTAGCTGCATCTGGTAGAAAAGCTGATATATCCTGGATATGCTTAAAAGCAGTTAGAAATGACATTCCTCTGAAAAATATGACCAAATTTGTTCGCTTTGCATAATTTATTAATAGAATCGGTCAACGTTTTTTTTTTAATTTAATGCCAATGTCACGGTCCACTGAACATTGATATAATAGTGCGAGTGCGGCATACGTGTACTATGTACACATTCTTTTAAATATTAATGACGATTCAATTTCAAATTACTTCTTACCTTTCAAATTAAATAATGTTACAATTGTTTTTGCAACAGTGAATAGAACATAGCAATTTCTATTATCAAAGTCTTTAAGTAAGACCAAAAACTAGTTTTCATTATAAAGTAATTGATTTATTATATACAATGTGTTCATATAGTTGTGCTCTCTACACAAGTCATCACAGAGAGGCTTAAATATATTCTCAAACATTTCATACACATCATTAGAGGAACCCTTTAGAGTTTTTTCCAGAGGTCTATTTGTTCTATCAGGAATTTCTTTTACTAAACATGAAAGACCAACGGCTTTGACTATATCTTTCTCTTCTTGGTGGATACTGTGGCACTTAAACTAAGCCTAGCTGCATCTGGTAGAAAAGCTGATATATCCTGGATATGCTTAAAAGAAGTAGACAATGACATTCCCCTGAAAAATATTACAAAAATTTCTTCGCTTTGCATAATTTAAGGTAGAATTCGCCAATAAAGGTTTAGATGCTGTAAATATTGGCAATATTTTTCATCAAAAATCTGTACAAAAAACTATACCTGATTACTTCAAAAATAAAGCTACACCTGTTATTTCTTATATTTACACCAAGTCTATTGCATCAAAGATTTTCAACCACAAGAGAGTTTTAGAGGATTTTAACCTCAAAGATACAAAATCCAAGCCTCCGGATTGCTCATGTGCATCTTCTCAATACAATTATAGTCCAGCTGGTCATATTATTACTGGTGACCTTGGTATTGTTACCAATAAACAACTAAGAGAGTTGCTAGCCAAGGGACCAAAGTATAGAATCCCCCAGCCCATCAACTGGAAAAAGAATTTCAAGTTACTGATGGATGCAGTTGAGGACTATGCAAGAAAATGGATAAAGCGCGAACCAGACGAACCCGAACTGGACACTTTGTCTGAATGGATCAAAGCTATTCGATCATGCATTCAGAGGCGCATACAAAAACTAAGATGTAATATGAGTACAAGAGTTTCTAACCCTTTCAAGAATCCGGAGGTTGTGGATGCTTTATCCTCTTTGCATGACAAATATGTCGTTGTTCCGGCAGATAAAGCCTCCAATAATATTGTCTTCATATGTAAAAAACATTATTTGCAATGTCTCACTACAGAGCTTGGAATTGATCAAACTACTGGTAATCCTACATATTCTTTAACATCATTTACCAAGGATGAAATTTTACAAAATCATAAATCTGTCCTTCTTTCTTTTGGTATCAACATCAAAGAAAACGAAGAAAACTTGCCCTCATTATACTGGATACCTAAATTACACAAAACTCCATATAAAGAACGATACATAGCTGGGTCTTCAAAATGTTCGACTAAACATATTTCTAAAGTATTGACTACTATTCTTTCTACAGTTAAAGATGGGCTTCAAAAATATTGTGAGGAGATATATTCTACCAGTGGTGTTAACCAGATGTGGATTCTCAAAAATTCGAAAGATCTACTGCTTAACCTTCGATCACAATCTTTGCAATTTTGCAGCAACATAAAAACTTTTGATTTTTCTACGCTATATACTACTATTCCCCATGCTCAGTTGAAAGATCGACTTCACCAACTCATAAAACAGAGCTTTTTCTATAAAAATGGGAATCGTAGATACAAATTTCTTGTTTTGGGATACAATACTTCATATTTTGTGAAGAATCACACTGAATCTTCCAGAAAATATACTGAAGATGATATTATTAAAATGCTGGACTTTTTGATCGACAATATATTTGTTGAGTTTGGAGGATTTATATTTCAACAGACAGTCGGTATTCCAATGGGTACTAATTGTGCACCCCTGCTGGCTGATTTGTTTTTGTATTCGTATGAAGCAGAATTTATTCAGAGCCTTCTAAAAGACAAAAAGAAAAAGCACCTTGCGAAATTCTTTAATTTTACTTTTCGATATATTGATGATGTTTTATCGTTGAACAACCCATACTTCAGCCAATACTTACATCTCATATATCCCAGTGAACTTGAAATTAAGGATACTACTGATACTAGAAGGACTGCTTCATACCTTGATCTTTTCCTCAATATTGACGTAGATGGACGACTTCACACAAAAATCTATGATAAACGGGACGATTTCAACTTCCCAATTATCAATTTCCCATTTCTCAGCAGTAACATACCCTCTGCCCCTTCGTATGGTGTTTACATATCACAATTGATACGTTATTCACGTGCTTGTTCACACTATACGGACTTCATATACAGGAGTGTGCTCCTTACGCAGAAACTGCTCCAACAAAGTTATGAGGTGGACAGATTAAAATTGACACTCCGTAAATTTTATGGACACCATCACGAATTGGTTGATCCATATAATGTCTCTTTAACCAAACTAGCTAAGGACATTTTTACCACATGGTAGATTGTGGTTTGTCATTATGTCGTCTAATCTTTTTATTACCAAACGTGACTTATTCCCGATTGTGACCGTTTTGCTGAATGTGAATTCGCATTACTATAAGACGTGTTTATGTACTTGTTTATCCCAAATTCATGTATTTAGTTTACATGTTTAATGTTATATTTGTAATTCTCATCAGATTTTGTCAAATGTATTGACGTCTTCTTATTATATATTTAGGTATGACGTATAGAAAAATTAACCACCTCCTCTTTAATAATTATATTAAATTTTGTACGATTATTTACGTTTGAAGTTGGATTCATAACAAACTGGACATATATATATTACAGTTAATTGCTATTAATAAGTATTGCAATATGCATTTTGTTTAAATGAATTATCAGTATTTAGTTCTAAATCAATCCTAATTCTATCTCATTTTTGAATGATAGTTTTTCATATGTGACGTCATGCTGTTTCTAAATTTCATAAATTCAAATGTGGCATAACGTTTCTGCCTTTTCGCCATCGTATGTGACGTCACAATTTTTTTAATTACGTTGACGCTTGGACTGATTCGGATGTGTGTCTATTTTGTGATAAACTTGGGTTTAGTTTTCTGTAATTAGTTAATATTTCAGTTCATTATATATATCTCTTTCATATTCATTTGTTAACATTTACTGTTTGCAATAGCATTAAGTATTCTATATAATAAGGATGTTCTTATCCCGTGCATAAAAACAATGCCGTATTTGTCAAAACCTTTTCAACTTTTAATCTTCAGTGCTGTACAACTTTGTACCTTTTTCACGTTCGATCTTTTATATCTAGGCGTTATGTATTCAGGTTTAGTTTTCTGTAATTAGTTAATACTTTAGTTTCTTTGTGTATATCTCTTTCATATTCATTTGATAAAATTTACTGTTTGCAATAGCATGAATTGTTCTATATCATAAGAATGTTCTTATCCCGGGCATAAAAACAATGCCGTGTTTTGCGAAACCTTTTCAACTTTTGATCTTCAGTGCTGTACAACTTTGTACTTTTTTCACGTTCGATCTTTTATATCTGGGCGTCACTGGTGAGTCTTGTGTGGGCAAGGCGCGTTTTTGGCGTATTGAATTTTGGACCTGATGCTTTTTGTTATCTATTAATCATGTTTTTCTGTGTCTAATATGTTCTCCTGTTTGTTTGTGTTGTGGTCCTGTGGTGTTGTGTTGTCGTTTCGGTGTTGTATTTAACTTTGCCATTAAAGTGCGAGGTTTGGCATGCCTTAAAACCAGGTTCAACCCACCACTTTTATTCCCCTTTAAAAGTGTCCTGTACCAAGTCAGGAAGATGGTCATTGTTATAATATTGTTCGTTTCTCTTTGTGTTGCATTTTAACGTTGAGTCGTTTGTGTTTTCTCTTATTTTTGAGATATTGAGATAAGACGTGGCACGGTACTTGTCTATCCCAAATTCATGTATTTGGTTTTCATGTTACATTTGTTATTCTCGTGGTGTTTTGTCTGATGATTGGTCTGTTTCTGTGTGTGTTGCGTTTCGGTGTTGTGTCGTTGTTCTCCTCTTATATTTAATGCGTTTCGCTCGGTTTTGGTTTGTTACCCCGATTTTGTTTTTTGTCCATGGATTTATGAGTTTTGAACAGCGGTATACTACTGTTGCCTTTATTTATTGATAGAATGGGTCTACGGTTTTTTTCAAATTTTCATGCCACTGACACAGTCGACTAAACATAGATATGATAGTGCGAGTGCGGCATACGTGTACTATGTACAAATTTTTTAAAATATTAATGAAGATTCAATTTCAAATTACTTTTTACATTTCAAATTAAATAATGTTACAATTGTTTGCAACAGTGAATAGTAGATAGTAATTCCCATCATCAAAGGCTTTAAGTAAGTCCAAAAAACCAGTTTTCAGAATAAAGTAGTTGATTTATTACATAAATTTTGTTTATGTAATTGTGCTGTCTACACAAGTCATCACAGAGAGGCTTATATATATTCTCAAACATTTCATACACATCATTTGATGAACCCTTCAGGGTATTTTTTCAGATAACTATTTGTTATATCGGGATTTCTTTAACTAAACATGGGGTATTCTTACCAAGGGCTTTGACTAAATCTTTAACTTCTAGATGGATACTGTTGCACTAATATTAAGTCTAGCTGCATCTGGTAGAAAATCTGATATATCCTGGATATGCTTAAAAGCAGTTAGAAATGACATTCTTCTGAAAAATATGACCAAATTTGTTCGCTTTGCATAATTTATTGATAGAATCGGTCAACTTTTTTTTTTTTTTTTTAAATTTAATGCCAATGTCACGGTCCACTGAACATTGATAATGATAGTGCGGCATGCGTGTACTATGTACATATTTTTTTAAATACTAATGATGATTGAATTTCAAATTAAATAATGTTACAATTGTTTTTCAACAGTGAATAGTACATAGCAATTCCTATCATCAAAGGCTTTAAGTAAGACCAAAAACAAGTTTTCAGAATAAAGTAGTTGATTTATTAGATACATTTTGTTCATATAATTGTGCTGTCTACACAAGTCGTCACAGAGAGGCTTATATATATTCTCAAATATTTCATACACATCATTTGATGAACCCTTCAAAGTTATTTGCAGATAAATATTTGTTCTATCAGTACTTTCTTTTAACTTTACATAGGGTTTTCTTACCCTTGGCTTTGACTATATCTTTCTCTTATTGATGGATACTGTGGCACTTAAACTAAGACTAGCTGCATCTGGTAAAAAGGCTGATATATCGTGGATATGCTTTAAAGCAGTTAGAATTGACATTCCCCTAAAAAATATGATCAAAATTTCTTCACTTTTCAGTTATTAATCATATTGTTTTCATTATGATAAGCTTAAACACTGGACACTTATGATCTTAATAAATGTCTATGAACATGAGTTAAGAGTCTTATTTTCAAAAGTGATTATTTTCGAAGGGTTAAATATTTCGCGGTGGTGTCTTGCCATGGCTTTGTTTGGACTTGTTTGTTAGCTTTTTGGCCTTGAATGTTTGTCCCTTATATTTTATAAACTGTGCATTTGCATTCAGGTATCGCAGATCAAATTTATTCGTTCATAGTGTGTTAATTTACGTTTTTTTATTGAGTTATGCCTTCCAATTGATATTTTATCGTGTGGTTTCTATGTTGTGATGTTATGCTATTGTTTCCAAAAAAGGGAGAAGGTTTGGTACCATTAAAAGGTTTAATCCCGCTGCAAATGTTTGCACCTGTCCCAAGTCGGGAATCTGATGTACAGTAGTTGTCGTTTGTTTATGTAAATTATACGTGTTTCTCGTTTCTCGTTTTTTATATAGATTATACCGTTGCTGTTCCCGTTTGAATGGTTTTACACTAGTATGTTTTAACCCTTTATAGCTTTTTGTTCGGTGTGAGCCAATGCTCCGTGTTGAAGACCATACATTGACCTATAATGGTTTACTTTTATAAATTTTTATTTGGATGGAGAGTTGTCTTATTAGTACTCACACCACATCTTCTTATATCTATTATATATGTTTCTACCATGTTTTTAAGCATTACAAAAAATATATACCGTTATATTTTGATAAGTAGAATGTGTCTTTGGGTCACGGATAGCACCTGTTTTGTACCTGAATTTCGTTAGATATTGTAGAGGCAAACTCTACAAAGGTTTGTACAGAAAAATCATGTTACCTAACTACAGGTGCTTCAAAGATATGACAGACCTTGGTTATATTAAAATGTGTTTTAATTCTATTACATATCAGATACCCATAATCTTATGATCTCTTATCAGAGACTATTCATCAATATCTTTACTTTTGAAATTGGATTTATTTCATGAGCATGGATTCTATCTACCTGGTTCAAATTTATTTTTCTTATCAATATTTAATCATCAAAAAATTTCATATTTCACAGTAATGTCAACTGACCTTTTGATAACATATTTGTACTTATAAACTTACCATCAGTAATATGTAATGCTTTTAGGATATTTCAGACAGGAATTAAATAAACTATGACGAAAATGAAAAACAAGAGAAAAATGTTATTGAAATGATACTATGTACATGTATATAATTGATACATTACTAATAACATGTTACTTTTATCAAATTAACTGTAACTTGTAGGATAACTTCAATCTCCAACTATAAAAGAAACTAATGAAACATTAAATCAAACAATTAAATAAACACATGTAGAGAAGGGCAGGTTTGCTACAAATAAAACGTTTAATCCCTCTGCAATTGTTTGCACCTGTCCTAAGTCAGAAATCTGATGTTCAGTGGTTGTCGTTTGTTTGTGTGGTTCATAAGTCTTTCTGATTTTATATAGATTATACCATTGGTTTTCTCGTTTGAATGGTTTTATACCAGTAATTTTGGGGGCCCTTCATGGCTTGCTGTTCGATGTGAGCGTAGGATCCGTGTTAAAGACCGTACTTTGACCTATAATGGATTATTTTTTTATAAATTGTGACATGGATGAAGAGTTGTCTCATTGGCACTTATACCACATCCATATCCTTTATCTATATCATGTATATTGTAATGAATGATACAAGACAAACATATCAGTGCGCAAATCGTAAAGTCTACAAACCATTCCTGAACCTTGTGACATTAATCAATTACAATAGCTTTCACTCCAGATTAAAATCTAATCGTGGTAAAGAAATGTATTAACTATGTTATAAATATATAATCATATTTTTTTTTTGGGGGGGGGGGGGGGGGTTTTGTCTTTTATTTTATCTTTTTGTATAGGGAGGGGGACACTGACAGGTCAAAATGAATAAACATGTATTGTATTCTTCTTTGATAGAAAAATGGACATAAATATTGTATGAGATAACGAAATACAAAATAAAGAATTAAAAAAAAACCTATAACAATAATACACATGTACATGTTTGAACTCCAGAGACATTTCATGACTTAAATATATTGGTATTTGATGTGCCTTTAATTTAATACAATAAAGTTATATTAAAGTGATAACCATATATTATTCAACACAGCACATTATTTTGGAAAACTAGAATAGAATAGAATAGATTTATATTTTTATTTCCCAAGTGTCCCATATGCCCATATTCAAGATTCCTCATAGAAATTATAGATGATTAAATATTACTCATTAGAACAAAATATATGAAAAATTGAGGAGAAAAAAAAATCCTATTTGAAAACAACTAAAAGTGGAAATGAAAGGAAAAAAAACCTAAAAAGTTTTGGGATCTTCGTCGCTATCGATTTTCTAAATAAGCGGATGTAAGATTCGATTTGAAGGCACAAGAACACATATATTTAGTGAAAAGATTATAAAATAATGTTGACTGCTGTATATTTGACATTTTTACCTATTATGTCTGTTTGTTTATTCATTGTTGTCAATATGAATCCAGGTCTGTTAGTCCAAAAACATGTTTGCGCCTATTCACATGGCTCCTTTTCACACAGTTTGTCTGCACCCTACACTTTCGCACTTTTTTTTTTTTTGGTTTTCTGTTTAATAAGTAAAGGCAACAGTAGTTTACCGCTGTTCGAAACTCATAAATCGATAGAAAAACACAAATCCGGGTTACAAACTAAAACTGAAAGAAACGCATTAAATATAAGAGGAGAACAACGACACAACATTAAAATGTAACACACACAGAAACGAACTAAGCATTAGACAAAATTCGAGGAGAATGATAAATATAACATCAAAACTAAATACATGAATTTGGAATAGAAAAGTAAAAATTTTGTAATCAAGGTTTGGTAAAAATTGAAAACAACACGACGACTAATTTCTTACGTCCGAAGCGCTTTTCTGGATTTACCTTCATCCGGAACGCTCAGAGCCAAACATTTGCAATCCGAAGATGTAAGTGTATAGCTTTAAAAATCTGTTTGTTTTCATCTCGACTATTTTGGTTTTCATTTTGACTATTTTGGTTTTGATATTACCTGTTTTGGTTTTCATCTTGACTGTCATTCTGTAGAATTTTAACCGTATTGGTTGGCAAGTGTGCTGAAGTTTGAAGGATTCCTTGACTATAGATCTGTTTTCCATTACCGAGTGAATTAAGTTTGTTACTGAAATTGCTATTTCTCTTTGGCTATGTAATGCATAATATTGGTCCGCGGTTCTTAGTGAGTGGGTCATGTTATTGGCCATCGCGAGTCTTGGCTCAGGTTATGCTTCCCGGACATGTATTGCTGTAGCTTTTCGCACACGTGCTTTGCAACGATACATTTACATGTAAACTATTCATTTCTGTAATACTTCCATTTGCCTTAGGTCAACAGATGAAAAAGCTTATTATGTCATCAGGTGTGAAACCTTGTAATGTTTTGCAAACTGATATAATTTTTTTAAGCATGGTGAATATTTCCTTGGATAACGCTATCATTACTGGTCCCTGTTGACTTGTCTTTTGGTCAGATATCTGTTAAAAATTAAAACATGATATTATTTTTTTTAAATCGTCCGGTCCTAAACAGTTAATTCTATTAACTAAGCATTTTACGACTTTCCGATGATGTTTTCTATTCAGTTTCTGTTATTTTGCATTACATTGCATACTTTGTAGGAAATATAGCATTGGTAATTAGATACGAAAAAACGGTAATTGAATACATCTAATCGTAATTCGGGAACTTATTAGGGAGTATTCGATGACTTTTAGCGGTAATTTAGATACGTGTACAAGCAGTAAAATAAAACCTGTATCCAATTACCACCAAGTTAAATCAAATTACCGTTAAATTGTAGCAATTGCCGTAAGATTGTATCGAATAACCGTAGTGTTATTTACCAACTTAGATAACGGTTGTTTGATACCGGTAGTCATTTACCGTTCATTCGTATTCAAGTACCGTATTGATGTATCGAATTACCGTTAGATTATATCGGATTACCGTAGCAGTATTCAACAACTTTCATAACGGTAATTGGATACCAATAGGCAATCACCGTTTATTGGTATCCAAGTACTGCTTTAATGTATCGAATTACCGATGTAGTAATTTGATACAAATTAATGGTAATTTGATACCTAATGGTGGTAATTGGATATAAGTGGCATCGACCCAGTGGTTGTAAATACCGACTACAGGGCTTGTGAAAAAGATTATGCGTCATCCTTTTATCTCCTGTCACATCTTCAATTACTAATTCTTAAGGGAGATCATATGAAAAAAGCTGAAAAATCTCTATTTCTTCAACACATTTCAGTCCATAAAGCATCAATATTAAAATTAGTTGCCTCGTTAATAGAATTTAAATTCAAAGAAGAAGTAAAAAAACATTTATTATGTCTTCAAAGGAGGACAGAAATGTAAATGAGGCCTTAACAAAATTTGTCCCAACTATCAGTAAAAGGAGATGTAGAGGTTTAGCACACTTATCATTTTCATAATTTAAATACAACTACAGGTATACAATTAAAAATAAATGTGGTCTAAGTATAGTATTGCTCTCTTGAACCAACATTTTTTTTTATTATGATAAATCCATTTTCCTTTTTGTCAGTGCCCTCAATCTATATTATAAAAAAGTCATAATATTATGGTGTTGTAATTTTTACAAATCAATTTCTGGTAAAGTAAAAACATCTCTATTGTCATGACTCGTGAAACTTAAATTCAACAATATTTTTACACCAACGGGTTTTTTTATGCCCACCTACGATAGTAAAGGGGCATTATGTTTTCTGGTCTGTGCGTCCGTTCGTCCTTCTTTAGGTTAAAGTGTTTGCATTGGTCAAGGTAGTTTTTGATGAAGTTGAAGTGGAATCAACGCAAAACTGAGTACACATGTTCCCCGATTTCATGGTCCACTGAACAAAAAAAAGATAGTGCGAAGCTCAGGTAAAAGTTTTGGTTAAAGTTTTTGGTCAAGGTTGTTTTTGATGAAGTTGAAGTTCAATCAACTTGAAACACATGTTTCATATGATATGATCTTTCTAATTTTAATGCCAAATTAAAGTATTGACCCCAATTTCACGGTCCACTGAACATGTTTAATGATAGTGGTAGTGAAGCGTCCGTGTACACATTCTTGTTTTATTATAAATTCATTGTACTCTTTGTCAGTTGCTCTCAACTCATATAAAAAAAGTTCCATAAAACTTGAAGATCTGATTTATTTTCTTATTTAGCATCTAAACCGTGAATATCTGGATTCCATTTCTTTCTTGTGTTTCTCTGTATTCATATGTTTTAAGTTACACTAAAAGGCTTTAATGAAAACCAATTGACATAAAAGAACTAGAAATTATCACAGGAAATTGTTTAAATGAATCTCTATCTACGTCAATTTTGTCTCTGGTGTATAGTTGCTCTATAGTAATCATCTTTTTTTAAGAAAGCACCGTGAAATTAGAAAATTGATTGAAGGTCCATTATGAAGTTACTTGTTTGCGAGTTCAATTGAAAGCACGCGTAGCAAAAAGAGCTTATTGCTCTTATTACATAATAATTCCCTTTGATAAAACTCGATATATGGAATTGCATTTTGAATATTGTCTTTTTTTATTTTTCCTTCATTCTGTTGTATTACCTACTTACAATAGATTTCCCTTGATAAAACTCGTTATAAGGATTTCCTTTTGAATATTTTTTACCGTTTGAAAAATTACTATCTTTCCTTCATTCTGTTTTATTATTTCTGTATAATAAATTACAATTGAAAGACCTCGTTATAAGGAATTGCATTTGGAATATTTTTTACCATTTGAAAAATAACTACTTTTCTTTCATTCTGTTGAATTTTCATAGTTTGCATTATTATTAATTACTATGAATTGATAGAACGCAGTTTTATAGTTTTGCGGTTTGTTTGTTTTCTTTTTTTTTTTTTTTTGCTATTGTACAATTTAATTGTAAATTGAAACTTGAATAAACAGTTTTAGAAATAAAAGATAAGTCTCCTGGATTTCGGTTATAAGTGCTGAGCTTTGAGATATTTAGATTTAATAAACATAAATTCCTAGAGAAATTGTTTCATTGATTAACTAAAAAATCACACAATATCATACAAATGAGAGGTTTAGCGCTATAAAACCAGGTTAATTCTCCATTTTCAGTTTCTTTTATCGTTTGGTTTTGACATTTGATTAGGGATTGATTCCTCGGAGTTCAATATAGCCCTCCTCTTTCTTAAAAATATTGGACAGGTTAACGTAGCATAATGGATCTTACAGGTAAATGATAGTCCAATCACTGAACAAAAAACACGACCAATTCCGTCAATACATTTAGTTTACCTTCAGCTTTGCTTTGTTTTTGTCTATTGTTTAAATTGAGCTACTGTTTAATGGGCCAACATTTTAAAGAAAGTTAAATCACTAATCAATTTTCACACTTAATGAAATAAATCTTAACAAAAGTTTATATTAATTTTGCTTACATTTTCCACCTTTTTGAAGTGTTTAACAATGTTTTTAAATAAGATATAAGCCTCTTACAGTCCATTCTGAAAATTATTGAGCAGTCCAATACTTTACAGTATGGACTGTTATCGGCTTATATCTTTTACATAGATCCTTACTCACTATCAACATTTATATTGACTTTCATTTAACAATCTGTAAGTGTCTTCTAATTTACTGATATACAGTTTACGCTTCTTTTGATATTAGATTGCATTTGGATTAATATATATTCTTTACAGCTTTCTTGTAAATCTACATTCAACGCGGAGAAACATAATTATATGTAAAAGAGGGACGAAAGATACCAAAGGGACAGTCAAACTCATAATTCTAAAACAAACTGACAACGCCATGGCTAAAAATGAAAAAGACAAACAAGCAACAGCACACACGACACAACATAGAAACTAAAGAATAAACAACACGAACCCCATTAAAAAAACTAGGGGTGATCTCAGGTGCTCCGGAAGGGTAAGCAGATCCTGCTCCACATGCGGCACCCGTCGTGTTGCTTATGTGATAACAAATCCGGTAAATAGTCTAATTCGGTAGGTCACATTCAGGAAAGGGAAGGGGATTGCAGTTACGACGTAAGGAACATATCCGATATCATTTATGATACGGTTATTCCATAACGGTTAACCAACTCGTGATGGCGTCCGTAAAATTTACGAAGGGATGATTTCAACTTCACCATTTGGAACTCTTGGTTTAATAGTTTCCTTGTGAGCAGCAACCCTCTATCACGAAAATCATGATAGGAAATGCAAGCACGGAAATATCGTATCAATTGGGAGATATATACCCCGTATGCAGGTGCTGCTGGAATGTTGCTACTTAGAAATGGAAAGTTCACAATTGGAAAACTGAAATCATCTCGTTTGTCGTAAAGTTTTGTTTTCAACCGACCCTCATTGTCAATTTCTAGACGTAAGTCAAGATATGAGGCCGACTTAACTGTATCTGTAGTATCCTTTATCTCTAGCTCGATTGGATAGATGCGTTCCACATAGTCACCAAATTTTGAATTATTTAGTGAAAGAACATCATCTATATAGCGAAAAGTAGAGTTAAATGATAGTGCTAACTTCTTATCTTTCTTCCTAAGAAGTTCCTGCATGAAGTCGGCCTCATAATAATAAAGAAAAAAGTCGGCAAGTAGAGGGGCACAGTTTGTTCCCATTGGAATGCCGACAGTCTGTTGAAAAACACGTCCTCCGAACGTAACAAATATGTTGTCAATCAAGAAATCAAGCATCTTGATAATATCAGTTTCAGAGAATTTTTGGTTCGAATCAGAGTGATCCTTTACAAAGTAGGATTTATCCCTCCCTAAGACAAGATACTTGTATCTACGTTGGCCATTCTTTTTTACGAAGCAAAGCAATACCAACTCTTTCAATTTGTCTTTTAGTTTGGAATGTGGAATACTAGTGTACAGAGTAGAAAAGTCAAATGTTTTAATACTGTTACAAGATGAAAGAGAGTTAGATTGTATGTACTCTAAAAGATCTTTGGAATTTTTAAGTATCCACATCTGATTCACACCCCCTCTGGAATAGGCAGTTTCACAATAACTTTGAAGCCCGTCTTTGATTGCTGATAAAATAGATGTCAATAATCTAGAAAGAGGTTTCGTGGATCACTTGGAAGACCCAGCAATATACCGTTGTGTGCAAGGACACTTATGTAGTTTAGGTATCCAATACAGTGATGGCAGATCCAGTTCCTTATCTTTGGTTGAAATTCCAAAGGAACACAGAACAGACCATGATTATCCAGGATGTCCTCTTTGGTAAGTGTCGTGAGGGTATATGTTGAGTTTCCAAGTGAATTGTCAATACCTAATTCGTTTATCAAGCAGTTAATGTAATGAGTTTTACATACAAAAACGATGTTGTTTGGGGCTTTATCTGCGGGGACAACAACATATTTGTCATGGAGGTAGGATAGGTGTTTTGCAACATTTGGGTCTTTAAAGATTGACGTAGCATGGGCATTGATAGACCCATTCAGTTTCTTAATTCTGATTTGTATCAACGACCTCACTGCCTTAATCCATTCGGAAAGAGTGTCTACGTCTTCCTTCTCGCGCTTAGTCCATTGCCTGGCATAATCCTCAACTGAATCCATCAAAGTTTTAAAGTTGAATTTCCAATTGATGGATTTAGGCTCACGATATTTCGGACCTTTCGATAACACGTTTCGTAGAGAAGTGTTATTAATAATGTTGAGGTCACCGGTAATAACGTGGCCAGTGGGATTATATGTGCATTGGGAACTAGCACAAGTGCAATCGGGAGGTTTAGACTTGAAGTCGTCAATATCGAGATCCTGCAAAACGTGTTTGTAATTGAAAATTTTAGTTGCAATAGGTTTGGTATAGGTATAAGAAATGATTGGTACAGACTGGTCTTTGAAATAAGGAGGTATTTTCTATTGAACTAATTTATGATGAAGGATATTGCCTAAGTTGACGCCATCGATACCTTTGTTGGCAAAGGAAAGATCTTTTCTCTTTTTCATCTTTTTGTAAAGTTTGTGATTTTTTTTAATTCTAAAATAGGAATTGTAGAAAAATGAAATTTTGTTAGTAGATACATAACAGCAAAGGATGAAAACTTTTAGCAAACAATAAATTGATCGGGGTTCTGTGTAATCACATTATTGGTTGAACTCTCCCTACTGATGGTATAAATGGTATTTTACGTGACCTTAAAGCGTTCGCGAAAATTAATATTTTTTATATAGTATAGTTATGACAAAAATACCGAACTTCGATAAAAATTTAAAATGAAAATTCGTAATCAAATGGTAAAATCAAAAGCTCAAACACATCAATCGAATAAATAAAAACTGTCATATTCCTGACTTGGTACAGTAATTTTTACGTAGAAAATATCGAAAAAACGAGTGGAATCTTTTTTCTCTACTGATTTTAGACGATATCTAAGTTTATCCTTCTTTTCATAACGTTACAATAGGAAATTAAGAAGAAACAAAGAAAATTTGACGTCCTTATCATTCGGCAAAAACAAAGTTTCCCGTTCGAGAAATGTAAAATCATAAAAATTAGAGAATATTATTTTCCAACTTTGGAGTTATAATTTTGGTCAAACTTTTGTATTACAATGTATTAATAAACCAAAGTGCATTGGAAGATCGATTTTGTATAATACAAACTTTTCGGGTTAGCATTTTCATGTATCCAATGTATTTGAAGGTTGATAGTGGCTATATCTAGTTATTGTTAACATATACTTAAATATTTATTGGCATACTTTTCGAACTGTATTTCCGACGGTTTGTTTTCATGAAGTTTATCTACAAAATAACTATATTTAAAGTAAAGTAAACGAGAGACACACAAAAACCATATAGGAACACAAATCCCTTAGCAGCATATCTCCAAATACAAAGCATAAATTTGTATCTATTATTTTGTATCAAATTAATATACAGATCCATTATGGTACATATTGTGATCAATTTATATGGAAATCCGGATATGGCGTAAATTTTTTTTTATTAAATTGCAAACAGAAAAAAATAACCTTGCGGGAAAGATGGTTTACAACAAACATCTGAGAGGTTCAAACAATTGTGTACCATATCCGGATTTCGACAATTAATGCCTCTTCAGTGATGTTAGGGAATAAAACGGTATTTGAAAGGCCACACAATTTACCTCCAATTTAGAATAGACTCTTGAAATTGAACATTTGAAATAGGATGAACGAATCATATAAATCCGATGGAAAATATAATACAAGCCCAAACAAATATAATTACAAACAAGTTTGTTGAATACAACGTTCAAACCTAAGATTACGTTGGATAAAAACCGCAATTTCTATACGTGTGCATGCATTACAAATTTTGTGGTAGAGAAATCTATATACAGCACAAACAACATTTTCCAAAAAAAAAGAAAAAAAAAGGGAAAAATATAAAGAAGAAGTTATGGTATGATTGCCAATGAGAGAAATCTACACAAAAGACCAAATGACACAGAAATTAACAACTATAGGTAGCCATACGGCCTTCAACAGTGATTAACAAAGCCCATACCGTATACTCAGCTATAAAAGGCACCGAAATGATAATGTAAAACAATAAAAATAAGAAAACTAAAGGCCTTAATTTTGGACAAAAAATAATCAAAAAACAGATAAGTAACACATTAATAAACGACAACCACTGAATTGCAGGCTCCTGACTTGGGACTGTATATTTCAACAACCTACATTTGACTAACAGGTCGAATTACTGATGTTCTTAAACCCTGCTGACTGCCATTGACGATTGCGATGATGGTAAATCCAGAAAAGTGTATCGGACGCTTGAAATTCGAAGTTGTATTTTCAATTATTCAAATAATCAATTGTGCGGTCTGCCTTTCTCAATAAATTCATACTGAATTTAAAATGTAATGTTTCGAACTACGATGTTCATTTTATAAGATAAAGTTGTTTGACAAATAAATTGAGTAACTTAGAAATTATTCTATCAGTAATTGTGTTTGAAGTGCTTTAATTAAATTTCGGTAAAGATGATTATGAAGGGATTTTTTGTAGCTATATTGACCATTACTGCACTAGGTAAGGAAATTAAGCAACTTTTTACTTTTTTCGAAAAAATTTTTTATTGTCCATGTGCTATAATTTTCCAGTTTGTATTAATTAGATATATTCAAGCATTATATTTTTATGAATGAAAAAGAGCTAAAATTCAAATGGGATCAACAGTTAGACACAGTTAATATATTGAAGAAGAAATAGAGCAGAAAGAACACATATTTAGATACTTAAACTCTAATATACTGGTAAACGCTTTTATAAGGCAAACACAAGATGTCATGATTGTTTAATTACATGCTGTACAAAGTTCCTGAAATGGTCAGGATAAAAATTCGGGGATATTTTTGACTGCCTCTGGAAAATGAGGATATATTGGACAGTGACTGAAATTACCACTTGCAGGCCACCTACGGACCATCAAACAATCGATGCAAGAGTTTTTTAAGTGTTAGAATTTGATACTCTTTCTAAACGGGCATCGGATTTAACCTCTCTTTCTTTAACTGGGCATGGCAGCGTACTTTCGCCAGGTCGAGATCGAAAGACGACCAAGATTGATCATATTGCTATTCCTCTGCCACCCTTGGTTTTTATTTTACATGGAGGAAACTCCATTTTAACTTCTAGTATCCTTAAATTCACAGTAAAAACGAATTGATTATGACTGCGTTTTCAGTCTCTGCTAAACATAAACTATCTATAAGATACAATATCGTGTTGATTCCACTTTAAAGTAGTAATGCTATTATTGATAAAGGATGACTGCAAGGATTCCAACATATTCATTAATTGAACACAAAATAAGTATCGATGTTACCCCATAACAAATGAATATTTACAAAATTAAGAAATGAATAATACATATAAGTGAATCGTACACAAAAAAGTTTCGTTTAGATTTTACAATCGCAACATCCTTAACTATTAAATATGTAGGACTCGGAGGTGCGAGGGGGACGCTGAAGTGCGATGGTCTACGCAAAAGTGCGATGGTCCTTTCGCTGAAGTGCGATGGTTTTGCTGGACATTGTTAGGACATAGTGACGTTTTCAAATACAACATAAATAATTCATATGGTCCATAGGCGGGAGAATAGAATTTGTCGCTGAAGGTTTCATGCGTTTGTAGCTGAAGGTTTCAAAGGAAAGGAAACAAAATAAATCAAACGATTCAAGTCATGTACACTTTTGAGCATTTGAGGTAAAGTTTACAAAATTATGTAAAACTTAGACAGACAGCAAACCTTGGAAACAAGGCAGAGCTTAGACGGCAGATGAGCTAATCAGTGTTCGGAAGCATAAATAATGCATGGCTCAAATGTTTTGTAAGACAAACAAAATGGTTCAATCTTATTTTTGATTTTGACTTTTCTTCAAGTATATATCATGTATATATCACATATTTTTGCGTGAACAACTTAAAAATTAAATAAAGTTAATTATTTAAGAAATAACTGTAATATTTGTTCTGTCTATGTAGACTTAACATAAAAAATGTGGTGCACGCTGAATAATCCGCGATTGTAAACCGGAGTAAACCATGATAAAACGTTGATGATGTCACGGTCACATGACTAAATTATGTCTATGGGCTGATAAACAAAACAACGTCAGACAATCAGAAGACGCGTTACATTCAAAATTAAATTATTAGAAAATGTTTAAATGATATCAAGTAGGTTTAATTTTGTTTTATTCCTGAAATGAAACCTGCTTTGTAAGAAAACACGCAATCTTTTATTAACTTAGAAATACTTGTATTGTGTTCACATGCATGTGGTTTTAATCTTCTGCAATGATTTAGACAGAAATAACCAGTCAATATTAGAACATGTTCTCGTACTCGAATCTACGCCCACCACTACACCGCTACATTAAATCGGTTTGAACTTCAGACCATCGCATTGAGCTAGTATCATGAGTATAACAGAACATCACAGTTAGACCATCGCACTTTAGCGTATGTACCAACAAGTTAGCGTCACAATATCACCATCGCACTTTAGCGTGTTAACCATTGCACTTCAGCGTGACCGTCGCGGTTCGGAGTAACATTGCGGTTCCGAGTCCTACACATATACAATTATTTGTTTTATAGAATAATGAAAATATCATTTTATATTGATGATATAAAAAAAATCTGATTTTATAATAAATAATACACAATTCAACTGCAGGTAATCTTTTGGATGAAGTAAGGATTTACACTCAGAACAGTGGAAATGTAGGTCTGAAGACTCCAAATATTGAAGATTATTACACCAATCTGTCAACTTTCCAAATATTTCTTACCAACAGATATATCAAATTCTATGTTAAAGCTTGTAATGACGCCTATGTTCTTCTCTCTGCTGCCGACAATCTGTATTCGGACATTTATCAAATCTGCATCGGTGGAAAAGGAAATTCTAAAATATTTCTACGTGTCCGTCGAAATAGCACAACAACAAGTAATAAAATTTGGAATCTGGTTTATTAAGTTGCTCGGAGTTCAAGGTATTTGAAGTAAACTGGGAAGAATCAGGAAGGCTCACTCTAATGTCAGACAGAGGAACAGTCATGAATTGGACAGACCCGTCACCAATACAAATTAAAGGCTTTGGGATCATGACGGTATGGGGAAGTGAATGACTATGGATTTTGGAGCATTCATGTAAGCAATATACCAGAACTGATTTGAATGTATCAAAAATGATATCAATACTACGATTGTTTTTAATTTAATTAAATTTAAATTCAGAATGATCAAAAGATAGTCATGCAAACTTCATGGATGTAGATATTTTGATGTGTTCGATCAAATGAAAAGAGCAAGCCGTTGTGGAATGTATTCCCTATTTATAAATATTTAGAAATCATTTGTTAATATCAAAATAAAATATTAACTAATATTAAAGTAAAATATTTATTAATATTAAAGTAAAATATTTACTAAAATAAATGAAATAGTCTTTTTATAATATTAATAAACAAGTTTTGTTTTTTAATATTAAAAGTAATAATATTTCATATAATAAATTCGATTCAATTCATTCAAATCAAAAATGTTTCCATCATTAAAATTCATTTGCTAATATTAATGATAACGCTTACTATATTATACGAGGTTTTTGAGCGCTTTTTTATACGATGAGCACACGTCACAACCTTTACATGGTTTCTAGAGAATAACAATTCCATTCAGATTACACAATGTTTCTGTTGTACTGATGTTTTTCGCTCATAGTTGATATGTTCTCTTTCTTTTGGTTAGTGACCTGGGTTTGTTTTCGCTTCATTGATTTATCACTTTTAAACAGCAGACTACTGCATGGTGCCTTTATTCATCTATTCGATGTTCTGCTGCTTATTTCAAAGTTCTTCATCGGTTTTCTTTCGAGGTTCTCTGTTTTATTCTCATATTTTATTTGAAGCTGGTCATGATCAATGAATTTTAATAACATTAATTGTCTGTTGCAATAAAATTGTGTCGTGTCCCCATTATAACTCAAAACAAAATTGTTACAATCAGAAGTTATTGTAGATCAATTTTGTTCATTTATTATAGAAAATATATAAATCTAAGAATTTTACCTTTACGTGAATATCCCTTGACTAAACAACATGTACCTAATGGTCATCTTAAAAGATTTTTCAAAACACCAATACTGTTGATTCATTAATATTCGTTGGATATCAATATTCTTGGATTTGGTTGGTACAAGGGAACCACGATTTTAAATGTTCAACGAATGAAACATATTCTAAAGGAAAGTATGTAGACTTTGCCAAAACAACGAAATTAAATATCTACGAATATGCAAGTTATATTTCAAACCACGAAACTGGTAACCACGAAAATAAATGAATCCACATTATGTTTCTAATTTTAGACAGTTAAATAATTTTTTTTTGTATTGATAGTTTAAACAAACAAACAAAATACAAATAAATTAAATCAAACTTAACGATCGATGATAATCTAAAAACTCATTAACATATTTCTGTCATTTATTCCTAAGAAAACATGATATGTGTAGCAAAAGAAGAGAGAGATGGAAAAACTATTCTCCTTTATTGTATATCCTATTCCATGTTATTGATCTTTGAATTTGATTTTTCAGCTCTTTTCACTGGCTATTATTGTGGTGAGTCCGACAAATATGGTAATATGACCTTACTTTCTACCACTGTTCAACGCAGTCGTATTACCTGTACAGTGGAAGGTTCAGCGAGGAATGACTGTCTTGGTGTCAACTTCAATACCAATACCAAAACATGTGAGACCGTTTCTGGAGGTCAACCAGTCGTCAAGTCTGTTGTCAATTACTGGAGATTTTATTCAAAATGTTTGAACAAAAAAAAAACGTGTTTAGCTTGTATTGTTTGACTGTTCAATCGATATTTATACAGTTATAAGACAGAAATTGACTCCTTGTCTGTTGTTATATTTTATAACAAATGTTTGTGTTTTGAAAATAATTGAAGATGATAGCTATCAAAAAGGCGTGTAAAGATATATTTCAGTATAACTCATCAGTAATATATGGGCCTGTTTGTATATGGACTTAATCCTCTGTCGATATGATCTGAACTGGTCCATTTTAACGTATTGACCTCGTATATAGACCATAATTGATAATTTTGTTTTGTTAAATTTATAATACAAATCCTGAATATGGACAAGGCAACCTTTTTTTTTTTACTTTTTTCAGGTAATCGAAAAGAGGAATTCCATAATTAAATGCATAGGAATAACTGATTATGGACGAAAAGAAAGTCAATTCTCTTACATTTATCAATTTCAAAATAAGAGAAAGAAGCATAATTTTTTTTATATCAAAAAGAAAAATACCAAGAATATTAACGAAATCTATATTTAATTAGCTTGAGAGCATAGACGCAAACATACTAAAGTGTATGTCCAAACTGTACAGCTGAAACTATTCAACTTTGTCAAGTTCTAAAACATTGTATATTTATGGCCAATTGGTCTAGTTATCACTGGCTGTTTATACCGAGGTTGTCGATTAGACGACCTTTCATGGCAGTTGCATTTGATTGATTCAAAAGGATTGTGAATTCAGTTTGTTTGCCGAAAATATGGTTCTCTATCGGCAGCTCATAGAATACAACTGCATGCATGATCACACAATAGTCAACAGTGCTGAAAGTTGCACTAAATACTAATACAAAATCAGTTTCACATTATTGCAAACTAACTAACTTTTCAGGAGCCTGTTATTCAGCGGTTGTCGTTTATTCATGTGTTACATATTTGTTTTTCGTTCATTTATTGAACATTAATAAGGCTGTTGGTTTTCTCGTTTGAATAGTTTTACATTGTCATTTCTGGCCTTTTATAGCTGACTATGCGGTATTGGCTTTGCTCATCATTGTTGAAGGCCGTACCTTTAGTTGTTAACTTCTGTGTCATTTTTTTTCTTGTGGAGAGTTGTCTTATTGGCAATCATACCACATCTTCTTTTTTATATTTATTGAAAATGTGACCATTCAGTCTTAAACTCCTCATCATAAAACGTCGTGGCGATCGCTCTTAGATTCGATCAAGCATAACTTTGCTTTTAATGTTTTCCACAATACTTGATGATATACTTTCATAATTACATGCATATATAATGTATATTTTTGTAATAAAATGATTGCATGTTCAAATGTTATGGTGGAGGCCTTGCTTTAATTTTTTATTAAACTAGTTGCATTTAATCAAATGTTTGCATGTTCAATGTCATGGTGGTACCTTGTTATATTTTTTATCAAACCAGTTGCATTTATTGTGAATTAATTGTTAACTCATTACAGTTGTAAATAAAAACCCTTCTCTGTGTGCTTCAATGCTGCAGATCAATACATTAGGATCAACTAGGAAAACATTTCAAAAAGTTCTTAATTTGGCAAATGAATATTACTTGTTGCTTCCAATTTGGCATTTATTGTTATCATAGTAATGAAAATCACTCATGGAGAGCTCTTAGAAAAGTAGTTTGAATAATTTCCATTTAAATATTCATGTATGGTGTGGACAAAAAAGAACATACATGAATAGTGTGGTGTTGCAGTCCATTGCATTTACTACTGGTCTTATGCATTTTTTTTAGTTTATAAAATAAGATAAATGTTATCAATGACAATTGGTCAACCTTTTCGATAAAGTGCAATTGATATCCTTACCAAATAAAGGTGTTCCCTGTTCCTTGTTTTATTTTAAAAATTTCTTCTTTAAAAACAGAGGAATTACCAATTAAGGATTCTTTGAATGACAAGTAATTTTGCCATTTCATTAGGGACTTTCCGTTTTGAGTTTCCTCGGACTTAAGTATTTTTGTGATTATACTATTTACCTTCATGGTGTATTTGAAGTTTATAAACTTTTGTACGAAGATGCAAATAATGGTAAAATTAATTTGGCGTCTATCATAATAAATGTGTTTTGTAACCTTGGTTTTAATGATGTATGAATTTCACAAGATACTAGTAAATTATGATTTGATTGTATAAAAACACGTATTAAATATACATTTTTACAAGCTGAAGCTTTAGAACAATGTAACAAACTTTGTATTTATAAATAATATAAACTAGTATTTGGTAAAGAAAAATACTTAGATTTTCATTGTAATGTATCTATATTAACTAAATTGCGCAGCGGTACACTTAAATTAAATGTTAAAATTGGTCGTTATCTTAATACTGAAAAGAGAAAATAGAATTTGTATATGTTGCAATATGAATGTTTTAGAGGATGAATATCATTTTGTTTTATTATGTCCAGGGTATAGATCTGTGCGAATAGAATTTTAACTTAATTTACTATTCTAGGCCAAATCGGTACAAGTTAATAATTTATTACAAGTTCATTGTAAATCTCTTGACAGTAAAACTATGCAACTATATCAAATATAGTATTTCTTTAACTATATAGCTTCATATTGTAAGAGGGAAGAAATTACTTGTAAAACAGTTGGGTGGTGATTCATGCATTTTAAGTAAACGTAAGAATTTGGTCTAGTCGAAAAAGAGTATACAATTATTATGTCTGAAGTTGTAAATCCCTTAACATAAAG
This sequence comes from Mytilus edulis, assembly GCF_963676685.1. Classification (NCBI taxonomy): domain Eukaryota; kingdom Metazoa; phylum Mollusca; class Bivalvia; order Mytilida; family Mytilidae; genus Mytilus; species Mytilus edulis. The sequence goes on along the minus strand of NC_092349.1, from coordinate 46,842,888 downwards.
TTATCCACATTTTGGTAAGAGGTGATTTTTTTTATATTTTTCCCAAAAAAGTATAGAACACTGTAAAAAATCTAATAAAAAAATAAATTCCAGTTTAAAACTTTTAACGTTTATTTACGTGAGGGGGTCCTGGTAACATAGGGTGCTCCTTTTCCCAAATCTCTCTTTTCATCCCCCCTCCCAAATCCCACCCTTGTTGTCTACTTTCTCTCAATGACTCTTACTTTGATAACCTTCTCAACCATTTATACAGCTATATAGCGAGTCGAGTAATTTGGTGACTTTATAGTTATCCGATCAAGTACCTTTTATTTCCCCTTTTCCTTATGTTTTCAATTATTTTTAGTCACTTTTATAAAATTATATCATTCTTTGAAAGTTCATACTATCGTCTTCCCTTGTGAAATTTTAAAAACTTGAAATTTTGGCGATTTTGTTTTTTCTCCAAATTACGCAATAATTTACACCTTAAGAAAGTATTAAACCCGCTATATGATAACACCAAAATTTTTCATAGTTCATATGTACAGACATGAGAATAACACGAGACTTTTTTTCATCATGTATACATTTTGTAGAATTAGAAGCAAACCTGTGCTACTTTATGTTTGGGAGGCTAGTGATGGAAAACGACTTGGGAATAATAGATTCAATTTTTCACAAAAAATCAATATTGTGCTAAATTACAAGCATGTCATTGTTTGAAATAAAATTCAAGAAAACATTTAAACAATAGGAATAACTTGTTGATATCATTTAAAACCTATAGGTACATAGGTATAGAGTAAACATACATTGTCTCGAAATATAAATTTTATTTGTACCAAGCTTACAACTAATAGAAAGTAAAGCATTGCTGACAACTGTTTCAAATAAAATATTAAGGGTAAAAATCATCACTTTTTTTTATTTGGAGCGAAGGACATAACATTTCCACAAACCAGTCTTACTCATTGAATATGAAAATGATACAAAAGTTACTGTTTACTTATAGAATATCTGTGCAGAGGAAGAGGGATATGTTCCAATTGTGTAAACCCCATTCCCCTCCTCTTTTTCCTAGATCTGAATTAGACTTAACACTGTCTTTGTTCTTGCATGAGCAACATGACAGTTGCCACATGTGGAGCAGGAACTGCTTACCTGTACAGAAAACTAATAATATCTCCTGTTTTTGATGGGGTTCACGTTGCTCAGTGAGTCTTTAGTTTTCTATGTTACATTCCTTTTTTCTGTCTTTTGGTTCTTTTCTTTTCTAACCATGGGGTTGTGAGTTTTTGGGTTTTTTTTTCTAATGAGCTTGAATGTCACTTTGATATCTTTGGCTTATATTTCAAGATGATGAAAATAAAAGTGAAGGTCTTTGTGAAAAATACTAACGATATACAGTGACAAAAAACTCAAAATAAGATGATGTGGTACGATTGCAAATGACTCAACTATTCACAAGGCAAAGATGTTACAGTTCAGCATACAAACCTCAGCAATTAACACATCCAATACCATATGGTAAGCTACAATCACCCGGATATGACAATATGTGAAACAGTTGAAAGAGAAAATTAATGACTTCATTTACACTACTAACAGTTACTGTAAATTCAGAAACTATTGTGTGCATTTATTATTGCAATTTTGTCATTTAAGACTAAAATTCTTTTTTTTTAATTTTTGCGATAATGAGAAAAATCCTGTTTAATTCATATGAAAAAATTTCAAAATGCGAATCTACATTATTGCAATTATAACCCTGTCACATTTTATGCAAATAATAAAAACATCGCAATAATTTCTGAATTTACAGTAATGAAAACAGATATGACAGACATCAGCAACAAGCAAGAACTACAGGTTCCTTGCTTTGGACAGGCACATCAAAATTTGGAAAATTTATCAGAGCCAAATAATTATAGTTTCGTGCATCTGGTTATAAACTAAAAATTTATTTTATCACACTGCATATGTAATAACATTACATTTTTTTCACAGAACTAAAAGTTTGGTTGTTCATGATACTTCATTACAATTACTGTTGAGCAAGATTTTTACTCCATCACTATCCTTCTCCATTATTTTTATAGGAAAAACTGCATCTTTCATCTTGATTTCTTTTTATTTGGCTCCCAACTAAAATAGAAAGAAAGAACAATTTAGTTTGCAGAAGAGAGACCAATCTATCCCTTTTGTGAATAGTTGCTTCTAAAAACAGGTTAAAACTAATGCACCTTTTAAATCTTAATTAAAAAAAAAATTAAAACCTGTTTGAAAAAGTAACATAATATGAATGGTTTTACAATAATAATTCTTGGGGTCCTTTGTAGCTTGCTGTTTGGTGTGAGCCTAGGCTCCGTGTTGAAGACCTGTAATGGTTTACTTTTATAATTGTGACTTGGATGGAGAGTTGTCTCATTGGCACTCATACCACATCTGCTTATATCTATATATATATGACATGTGATAGACAAAGAAGCAGCCGACACAAACAAATTTTAAATGACTAAAAGAAAATATTTAACACAAAGATATGCAATATACAAGAACCATGGTCCCTGTCCTGGTTTTCGTGATATAAGCCATTGATAATTTGGTGGGAAATGATTTTCTTTAGATTTTTCATGCATTTTTTAAAACACATGGTTTTTTTTCTTTCAAAAACAATGAAAAAATAACAAGGATTTCCTAAGATTTTCAAAAAGGGTATGTAGTCAAATTATGAAAAGAAAAGAAAGGGTTAGTGGGCAAAATTTTAAATGACAATACATGGCTACAAGAGTGCACTTGTAGAAATGTCTTGCCTTCTTTACTGATCATTTATTTTATGTTGATAGTCCGAAATATAAAGCTTTACTACAATAGTGATCAAAGGTACCAGGATTATAATACGCCAGACACGAGTTTCGTCTACACAAGACTCATCAGTGACGCTTAGATCAAAATAGTTATAAAGCCATAAAAGTACAAAGTTGAATAGCATTGAGGACCCTAAATTCCTAAAATTTGTCCTAAATACAGCTAATTATATAAGGTTATCTATGCCTGGAATAAAAAAATATTTAGTTTTTCAAAAAAATTCATACTTTAGTAAACAGGAAATTTATAAAAATGACCATATAATTGATAATCAAGTGAATTCAAAGTGCTGACTACTGGTTAGGTGATACCCTCAAATAGAAACGTCCACAAGCAGTGGCATTGACCTAGTGGTGTAAATAGTTCTCAAAGGTACCAGTAGCCCTTTTCAAAAAAAATCTTAATGTACCAGTAGCCCTTTTCACAAAAAATCTTATGTGTATAATTAATCTTAAGAAAAAAAATTTAGTTGAACTGTTAAGGAATATTTTAGACTTAAGATAAATTATACACTTGAGATTTTTTGTGAAAAGGGTTTCAGACTCATATTTTAATATGCAAGACGCATGTTTCATCTACCCAAGACTCATCAGTGACGCTCAGATCAAAATAGTTATAAAGCCAAACAAAGTACAAAGTTGAAGAGCATTAAGGACCCAAAATTCCCAAAAGTTGTGCCTAACACGGCTAAGGTAATTTATGTCTGGAATAAGACAAACCACCAATATATGTGACCTATTGCTTATAGTTTAAGAAAAACATACCAAAACACAATAAAATGCTTCACTGTCAAACACTGAAAAGTTTGGGCAAATTTGGACACAATATTCAAACTTGATACTGTGCATTTGGATTGTGAACAAATTCATTACATAATATAGGTTTCTGATACAAAATAAATGTGTAAAAGGATCTTAAAAATCTATCAAACAATATTGTGCAATTGAAGATTTTTTCTTGAAACTTTCCAAAATTTGAAATTTGAAAAATTTCGAAATAACAATATGAACCAACCTACCAGTTGGGCATGTATAATTGACAATCACTATTTCTATGTTGAGCTTTCTGCGACTTTGACAAAAACCACAGGATTCCAAACATCTTGCAAAAAGTCAACATCCTTAAGTTATTTAAAAGATATCTTAAATTGTTTGCTTACTTAAGATGGTACCTAACACTACAGGGAGATAACTCTGTAACTTACTTAAACAAATCTTGAGCTTTCTTCTCTGATTCATTCGTTTGACTCTCAGCCTGCAATGAATACAATATGTTATTAATCCATGTTATGGAAATAAAATATTTCTTGTTCATATATATATACAAATAAGAAGATATGGTGCAATTGCCCATGTGACAACTCTCCTCGGGAGAACAAATATACTAGAATAAACAACTGTAGGTCATTCACAGCCTTCAAAAATGAGCAAAATCCTTACTTCATAGTAATTTATAATTAAGAATTGAATGCTTCTTTTTGAAAAAATAGCAATAATCCAAGACAATAAAGAGGCATAACTCTATCTATATCATTCAATAACGTACTGTCCAAATCATACTCTGTCTGCAAGTTTTGGTTTCTAGCATTGTGTATGAGTTTCATAAAATTAAAATGAGTAAATCTTAAGTTCAAACTCCACTGTGGCAAGGGTATAAAAACAAATACATGTATGATATAAATCCAAAAATTGACAACCACTTAATAACAGGCTCCTGAAGCACAGGCACATATAGAGTGTGTCAGGGATAAACATGTTTTCTGGCGCCAATGTTTGCTTTGAATAAAAGAAGATCATATGGTAGGTATACCTCAATGATAGACATCTAGAGTGCAACATACAGGTCTAACAAAAGAAAGGTATCCATAAAATATGTGAAGCCCTTATTTTTTTAGATTTTATAAAAGTGGTGAATACTAGTCAATTAAACAAAAATATCAAAAGATCACCGTTTCTATGGGCCAAAAATGCATATTATTATTAGAAGTCAAATGTGTAAAATAACTGGATACATGTAACATATATATATCAATGCTGTGTAAGAATATCAATATTTAGTAGAATGTCTATCACTGCAATCAATGTAATAGATTAAATTTATCTGCTCTTATCATCAATGGCTTTTATTCAACTTTTCAAATTATATTTTTTTTTTAGGTATAAGGTCGATTGTTCTCCACAGGCGCTCCTGCTTCCTCCACCAATAAAAACTGACCGCCATGAAAAAGAACTCTCTTACCTGAATGGTCTCTTTAAACCAATCATCTAAGTCCTTTCTATTTGTTGCAGTATGAGCTATTAGATCACTTCCTCCAATAATCCTTGGTAAACTATTTGCTCCTGCATTTTCTGTCTATAATGAAAATAATTTTTTATCAAGTGACAAATTCTCCTCACAATGACCTTGATCTCATTTTCATGGTTTATTGATAATGTTAAGTTTATCTGATAAAATTAAACCTGTAACATAAAAATCAAACATGATCACTAAATATAAAGCAGGAGTTATTTTTAAGAAGTAGCTAACAAACCAAATGGAACTTGATACAACATAAAACATTATCATACAAGGAATAGGACATGCAATAATCAAATTTATAATTGTACATTTATTTATCAATATTTGAAGTGGTTGCACTTGCAGAGAGGTCTAAGTAGTTCATCAACATTGATAACTAGTACTGCTACACCACTCTCCAAGGTTAGGGAGAGGGTTAAGTGCTCACAAACACATTTAACCTAACCACATTCTTTATGTGCTTATCCCAGGAGCCTGTAGGTCAGTTTTGTTTGTTGTTTCATGTTTGTCATATTTGTTTTTCTATGTCTTGATCTTTTTATAGCCAACTATATGGTATGGTTTTTTCTCATTGTTGAAGGCCTAATGGTTGCCTATAACTGCATTATATCAACTTCATTCAAACTTTGGTGAATAGTTGTCTCGTTGGCAATCATACTGAATCTCCTTATTTTCACATCATCACTTTTACAGTCTTAGCTTGGGAGCTCAAACATTATTTATGACAATTGTGTTTATAGACACTGGTTGCAATTCACTAGGATTGCAAGTTGTTTCTGCTGAAGGACGGTGGCTCTCTGCAGGCACTCCAATTTCCTTATCCATAAAATCCATAAAAACTAGCTATTATCATATATCCAAGATTGCTGGAAGTGGCATTAAACACCAACAATTCATCAGTTATAAAATTATTTGAATGTTCTTTCATTTCAATTTTGCACAATAAATTAATCATATTTTGAATTAAAAAAAATATTTTTCTCTGAGATTCCACCTTGATCTATTCAATGTTTCCCTGGAACTCTATATAGCTATATACTGTGAATTCATTTATTTTGGTGGGTACCAATTTTCGTGGATAAATGAAAACTTGCATGTTTGTTAATATGATTGTGGTTCTGCCGAAGTCTGCAAACACGCCTACAGAATATTTGTTATTCTTTGAACATTTAATTTCGTTGTTCACCTGTACCATGTGTACCCACCAAAATTGGTATACAAAGAATAATAATGAATCCACATGAGGGTAAAAGTACCTTTCTGAACTTTTTGTAACTTCTGACTAGTTTTCCTTTCCATTTTACATAACCCTCTGGTACCCCTTCACTAGATTGTTTTTTGGGTTTATTTGGTTTCCTAGCAACCAAGTCAACAAACTGAATATTGATACACCTGGAAGGTAAGTCTTCCTCCTTGACATAGTCAGTTGGTTTGCTATTCTGAAAAAGCAAATATAACTTAAGAATTTAAAGCCACGTTTTGTATTTTTACTGCTGAGTAAAAGTTTTGATCAAGCATATTTGGCACAAGAGCACCTAAAACTATGTTAATGTGCACATGGTCAGCACTTTTACAACCCTATAAAATATCAATAAAAGATACATTAAATTCTTATACATGTCGTTAAATTTAATGTTAAAAAGTAAGGAGTTTCAAAAATCAAATGATTGTTGGTTTTTTTTAATATATATTCCTATGCATTTACTGTAAATTGCCATGTAGCCATATACATGCATGAATGTTGAATTTTATAAGGAAATAAAACTTCACTAAAAACAAACATTACATGATTGTTGTCTGCCTATCAAAACTATGAAATCTTTATGAAGCATATATGTAAACTTATGGATTTGAATAAAGATGAACTGTTGACACAGAGATATGTCTTGCCTGTCAGTCAAATATTCTCTGAGAACAGCAACATTGCTATTAATCAATTCAAATGTTGGATTATGACCTTGGAGGACCAGCCTCCAAATAGTCCTCAAACTGGTGGTAATGCAACTTTAAACAAAATATCTTAGATCTTCACTTGTAAGTGGTTTTTATCAATTTGACTAAAGCAGAACAGTTAATAAATTTTAATGAATCCTCCGCCATTATTTATCTGAAAATTGCAGGGCAGATAAATCTTGACCTAATGAACAATTTTACCCTGTCAGATTTGCTCTAAATGTTCCTGGTTCAGTGATATAAGCCAAAAACTGCAATTTTACCCCTATGTTCTATTTTTAGTCATGTCAGCCATGTTGGTTGGCAGGTGGGGTCATCGGACATATCTTTTAAACTATATACCCTATTGATGATTGTGGCCAAGTTTGGTTCAATTTTGCCCAGTAGTTTCAGTGGAGAAGATTTTTGTAAAAGTTAGTATGGCGTTCATTACGACAGACGACCATGATGGATGCCAAGTGATGAGAAAAGCTCACTTTGCCCAAAGCTTAAAATCATTACAAAAGTAAATTATCACAGGGTTAGATTTATACACCTAACATGATCTATATTAAATTTTTGACCCTACCTGATTTTCCTCAGCTGCAGAAATAAAACCAGTCTGTGGTTCAGTGACTTCAGTCTACAGAAGAAACAATATATGATATTAATAAAAGAAGAAACAATAGCTGCAGGCAAATTTTTTCAGCTTTTTTTGTTTGATACTATTCCTGTGAATCAAAAAAACAGTATAGGTTTTTCTCTTTGTTATAAACAGTACAGTTACCTATAATTGTACCACTTAACTTGAGTTCTTGTGTATAGTTGTCCAATATATGCTATCCCACTACATCTCCTTTTTTTAATATAGAATAGTTGTCAACTTGTCACATAGTCAATACTTAACATTCAAGTGATTGTATAGGGGTAAGGGTTAGATCATGGCACTTCAGTCATTTAAAATTGAGAATGGTAATTGTGTATGTGTCAAAGAGACAACAACCCGACCAAAGAGCAAAATACAGCCTAGCCACCAATAGGTTTTAAACTGGCCTTTAAACAAAAGTTGTACTAGTTCAGGGCAAATGGCCATTACATTAAACTCCAAAACATATAACATGCATTAAAAAAAAAAGACTTTCAAAGGCCAGATGAGGCTCCTGACTTAAGACAGGCACAACAATTGCTCATCCCTCCTCCTTACAAGTACATTAATTTATTGAACAGCCTCTATATATAGCTGTTACTCATACTGTAAAAAAAATAAGTCTTCATTCCTATATAACTTGGCATAACCCAAACCATGTGTAGAAGAGTCTTTGATATCAACTCGAACCACTGTGAGTTTCACAGATAGACACAAAATATGAGCATGATTCTCAAGAGAAAATAAAAGCACTTTTAATTTGTATTTGGAGTTAAAGTACTCTTACCACATTCATCATGGATGCATGCTCATGTTATGCCCCTCTTTTTTATACCATGATTACTCTAAATTAAACTTATTTATCTACACAGCTTAAGAAAAACATACATAGACCAACTGACAACCACAATCTAGGGTATTCATTACTAAAGGTAAAAGTTTAAAATCTCCTTACATATCATTTAGGCAGTATAACCTTAAGAAAAATGTTTGCCTAAAAAATTATCAAATGTTTGGAAAGTTCAAAATTAAGACAAACCTCTACAACTTGTACCCAGATTCCTGTCAGACATTATTTGTGATAGTTTTCTGTCTCAATTTTTTTTTCTTTAAACAACTATTGAGGCTCATTCCATTAAAATAACTTTAATAACAATTTATCTACATTTATTTTCTGTTACTGTTTTGTATGTGTTTTATATATCTTTTTGTCAAAAGGAATGATGTATTTTTACTGTAACATTCTATAGTTAAAAGATCTAATCTTAAAAAAAAAGAATCTGTTTTTTTTTCTCACTATTCTCACCTTTATTTCTTCACGATTTAAGTTTTTATCCTCAGGAACAACAAACTTCCCTGTGCCATGTGTTACCATGGTTACAGGAATAACAGTATTATCCTCATCAGCAACAGAGGAAGTCTGTGGTTTCTTCTTTCTACTTGTCAATCTGTCAAATTCATCATCAGAATTTTCAATAACTTGTCTCTTTTTTCCTTTAGGTGGAACATCTATTTCTTCATCTGAATCTTCAACTAAAGTTTTACGTTTACTTGTTCTCATCACATTTGCACCTGTATTGTTTTGTTCATTATTATCTACATCACCATCTCCCATATGTTTTGATTTTGATCTGGGTGCTGGTGATGCTTCATGTTTGACAGACTTTCTTTGACTAGACCTAGGTTTACCAACATGAAATTCTTCATCAGAGTCAGACACATTTATTGATTCAGATGCTGCTTTCAGTTGTTTTCCTTTAGTTTTTGTATGAAAATCTGGAAACCCATCATCAAAATTTGCAGATGAAGTTTTCGGTGACTTCTGTTTAAGTGGTTTCTTCTTACTTCCAAAGTCTGGAAATTCATCATCAGAATCGTCTACAATGACACGATGCTTATCTTTACTTTCAATCTCATCATCAGAGTCCCCAATTATTTCCTTTTTGACTATTCCCGCCGATTTTTTGGGTTTCTTTGATTTTGGACTAGGTGATCTCTGTGATGTCGTTTGACTCTTAGGTGATATATTCCTTTGTCTTCGCGGTGATGACCTACTTACAGGACTGGGTGATCTCTTTTGTGACATTCTACGACTTCTACTTTCATTTTGACTTTGCACAGGAGTAACTATTTCTTGTTTAACTTTCTTTTTTAAAGGTGTTGTTGCTTCCTGTATTTCCTCCTCTTCATCAATTCTACCCCTATTACAAAAGAATTTGAAATATTTTATTGAAAAAAAACTCTTAACATTAAATTGTAAATGTTGTTATAATTTAGTAAATATATAGATATCCCTTTTCTTTACCTTATTCATAGGAAGTTTTAATCATTTGAATACTGCAAATTAGGATTTTAAACTAGCAATTTTAAATAGTAATCTGTGGCAACCAACAATGATGTCAGATAAACTGTAGCTTAGATATCTTACTATAAAAGCCTTGCATCTTTTAAATTTGTAAAATGGATCAAACTTGTTAAAGACATTCCTGAAATAAACCTAGAATATAAGCCTCATAAAAATTCTGGCAAGAATTGTTTACAAAAGAGTGCTAACAAGATCAGGGAGACAAACACATGCATGGATGACCTGTATTTCTATGTCTAATGCTTTGCTTATCAGAAAGTCCATGTTTTCATATAGTATGATTAAACCCCAAAAATAATTTTGATCCTAAAACTGAAACAGCAGCTTCAATAAGTAACAAAATGCACTGTAGAGCATTTATTCCGATTAAGTTCAGTTGAAATCTTTGCAGCAGATTTCAAAGAGTTTTTGATTAGCATAAAGTGTGACAAGGTCAACGAGCTGAGGGAGGAAAAATTTAGAATGCAATCATTAGAAAACTTTGATAGATCCACTTTTTTTGAAACTCAAATTATAGTCAAACAAGAATGTGTCCAAAGTACACGAATGCCCCACTCGCACTATCATTTTCCATGTTCAATGGACCGTAAAATTGGAAAAAAATCTGATTTGGCATTAAAATAAGAAAGAACATACCATAGGGAACATGTGTACTAAGTTTCATGTTGATTGGACTTCAACTTCATTAAAAACTACATGTACCTTGACCAAAAACTTTAACCTGAAACTCACACTTTCATTTTCTATGTTCAGTGGACCGTGAAGTTGGGGTCAAAAGTCTAATTTGACTTTAAAATAAGAAAGATCATATCATAATGAACATGTGTACTAAGTTTCAAGTTGATTGGACTTCAGCTTAATCAAAAACTACCTTGACCAAAAACTTTAACCTGAAGCGGCACAGACGGACGGACGAACGAACAGACGGACGGACGGACGAACGGACGCACAGACCAGAAAACATAATGCCCCTCTACTATCATAGGTGGGGCATAAAAATTATTTGTTTGAAGTATTTACGATGGTTTAAACAGGTCTCGTTAAAAGGTATCATGCATGGTGCATTGTTTAAAAGAGGGTCCCAGATAGCTTCAACTGGATGAAAAAGTTGTTTAATTTTATAACTAACCCATAATAGAATAAATATCAATAAGGTGTATTACTTAATTAGGACTGAACATTTTTTTTTGACTAGACAGGTATATTTTTATTTATAGGACTGATTAAATCATTATTATCAATTACCAAGGCCTGAAAGTGTCATAGGTTCAGTTCATTAGTTAAGTGATAACAGTACCTCTTATTTGACCTCTGTGACCTTTGACTGCCTGTTGTCTGCTCTAGTGATGTACTTTTTGTTTGTGAACTCTCCTGTTTAACCATTAACGTTTTGGCAGGTGTCTTATCCTGTGATATAAAAAAACATATTTTGGGGATGGTCATTTGTTATTTGTGTTTAATATATAAAATTGGTTAAACCATGATAATTCTACAATGAGATACATTTTAATCCCTTTCGTGCTGATTTGATATGGATATATTTCAGTGAAGATCTAAAGCTGTTGTTTTATTTAATTTATGTACATTGAAATTTTCTAATGGAGAGTGTTATGGAAACAAATTGTGAACTAAAGTAATTTGTTGGTTTTCTGAGGCAATCATGTTTTTCACTGCCAGCAATTGTTTTGGCATTGCTTTTAATCTATAATTTTTTTTATCACTTTGATGCAAACTTTTTAAATTTATGCTTTTTAATTACATCCTTTGTCTTCTTTTTTATCAGCCTAGATTTGATTTTTTGTGTTTTAACGCCACTTTTAAGCACCGCTTTTGGGCAATATCGTGGCGGCCAGTTTTTTTTGGTGGAGGAAGCCGGAGTGCCCGGAGAAAATTAAACCACTGATTTTCGATAGTTATCAGCCTAGATGTCAAATGGTTGTTTGGGTCATTATTGGGTTGTGGTCTCACTGACATATGCCCCAACATCTCCTTCATTCATAAACTTTGTGTTTATATTTTGTAGTAACTAACTTTTAAAAAGACAAATATAAAACATCTGTAGTTATCATTATTTATATTATTGCAAACCTGTTTGTCAAATTTGGTTTCATCTAACACAGTTTCACATTTCTTTTTTCTTACTCTGGTAGGTGACCTGCAAAATATCAAACATAGTTAATACGACTCCTGTCAAAGCAAAGATAAAACTTTTAAATAAACAACATCTTGCTTTTATAACATTTTTAAATGTTGATATTAAAATGACAATACTTCATTATGTATACTATGCAAAACATTTGAAGTCAATCCTCCAGCAGCCAATAGAGCTTTTAGTGTGCTGAGGCTAAATAAAACAAAGTTAGCAAACATCAGGAGCATGTAATTCAGTGGTTGTCGTTTGTTTATGTGTTACATATTTGTTTCTCGTTCATTTTTTTACATAAATAAGACCGTTAGTTTTCTTGTTTGAATTGTTTTACATTGTCTTATCGGGGCATTTTATAGCTCACTATGCGGTATGGGCTTTGCTCATTGTTGAAGGCCGTACAGTGACCTATAGTTGTTAATGTCTGTGTCATTTTGGTCTTTTGTGGATAGTTGTCTCATTGGCAATCATACCACATCTTCTTTTTTATATATCAATAAATCAATTAATCAGAGTCAATGAAAACCATGACAGAAGATGCAGCAACAAATAACCTTGATGGAAATGAGAAATTGAAGTGCTGTTACAACTGCATACTAAATACAATTGATTTATCATTTGTTGTACCCTGTATACTGACCTAATCACAAATGTTGACATGTAAAGTATTTAAACACTTTAAAGTCATAGACCATGACTGACAGGGTCTTGCTAAATAATCTCCATGGTAAAGAGATGTACCAATGTTCAGACCAAATTTCATTGACTCATCACAAATTAATGGGCGTATGACATTTGCGCCGATTTTGAAAATTTTCATTCTTTCATTTGCGCCGATTTTATATTTGCTCCTAATTAGATTTACAGGTAAGTTAATACTTGTACATATACTGCTACATTGACAACAACACTTAAGTAAACTGCATCTTTTATTGTCGACATGTTTCGCCGATTAGATCGGCTTCATCAGGACAAAGTATACAAAATTAGAACCCCTGAAGTACAAAATAAACAGCTGCGCCATGAGCGCATGATACGCCCGACGTCTTATGTGGAAGTCTTATGCAATAATCATAAATAGTTTATTAGAAAGTTTTAAGCAATAACCATATATTGTTTTAGAGACACGGCGGGACATGTGAAACCCCCCACCCTGTTTTTTTTTTACAAAAACTAAATATTACCAAAATAAAATTTTGAATCAAAACCAAAAAGTATACAGATCTTTAGATTAATATATCAAAGAAGTGTGTAAAGTTTTAAGCAATAATCATAACTTATTTTTGAGATAAGGCGCGACATGTAAAAAACCCTCCTCTGTTTTACAAAATACTCAATAACTCAAAAATAAAATTTTGAATAATCACCAAAAAGTATACAGATCTTTAGATTAATAGAACAAAGAAGTGTGTAAAGTTTTAAGCAATAATCATAAATCATTTTTGAGATACAGCACGACATGTAAAAAAAAACCTCCCCCTTTTTTACAAAATACTAATAACTCAAAAATGATATTTTGAATCATCACCAAAAAGTATACAGATATTGAGATTAATATAACAAAGACACATATAAAGTTTTAAGCAATAATCATAAATAGTTTTTGAGATATGGCGCGACATGTAAAAAAACCCTCCCCCTTTTTTACAAAATACTCAATAACTCAAAAATGAAATTTTGAATCATCACCAAAAAGTATACAGATATTGAGATTAATATAACTAAGAAGTGTTTAAAGTTTTAAGTCATAATCAAGAATCGTTTTTGAGATACAGTGCGACATGTGAAAAAACACACCCCTGTTTTAGTTATAGAGTGCCGTAACTCAAAAAGTTTAAATCTTATTTTCACCAAAAAGTATACAGATCATTTGACCATCATAAGAAACAACTATATTAAGTTTCATGAAATTTGGATAAGTCGTTCTCAAGTTACGGTGCGACATGTTTACGCCGGACAGACGGACAGATGGACAGACGGACGGACACCGGACATTTTTATACCATAATACGTCCCGTCAAAATTTTGACGGGCGTATAAAAATGGTATCATGTATGTGACGTCATAATTGTCCATTGTTGGCGTTGCTATGGGATACTCTATATCATTATGTAATGTTAAACAGAAAATGAATCAAACATAGTACAATATTAATGCAATTGAAGTTACTAAATTTAGAGTTAATCTAAATATATAATTTTTTGAATTGTCTTTAACTTTAAAATGGTTGTAAACTATTATAATGGTAAGTGTATAAATAAAATGTGTTTTTTAATAGAAATTAAATTTGTGTAACATGAATGTAAGTACAATGTCAGTGTACAGTTTTATAAAGTTTCTTCCTAATTTGGACAACACTTATAGGGCATACCCCTACCACTTCGACTGGGTTCCCTTTGGCCGGAGGTACTACTTCCAATTGCGTCGGGAATGCCGTAAGGTGGTTTACTGTCGCAAAATTTCTTGGCAATGTTGGTTGAACTGGAAATGGTGGTGGGAAGGATTTATGTTCTTTGTATCTTACTTCTTTTAACTTTAATTTCCTGCAGGTTTTAAATAATACTGGAAATCTATCTTGGCTGTATTGTGTCATCTCCATTTACTTTTAAAAGATCCTTTTTAAGGTTTCACACTAAAATAATTTTACATTTAATTTTCTGATGGCACAGAATGATGGTACATATTAATCTTGATATATTCGCCGTCCTGTTGTAGAAATGTAGTCCTCTGTTTGTTCTTCATATAAGTTTCCTTTTGTTTGGTGGTTTCTTGGCAGTAATTGATGGTATCAGTTGTTTGTTGGCTTCTTGGAATTCTTTGTTCTTGCTCGGTATAGAGATGGCCGTGGGGTCGGCGCTGTGTGGTATAGGCGGATCCGGGGATGCAGGGGTTCAGATGGAATATCAAAAGATAAATAAAGAGCTGCTGAACCAACGCCTCTTAAGTTTTGTGCTAGTGAAGCCGACCTAATCGGCGAAACATGTCGACAATAAAAGATGCAGTTTACTTAAGTGTTGTTGTCAATGTAGCGGTATTTGATTTTTTTATCTGACAACCCTGCATACCATCTGGTATCCACTTAAGGGAACTCTACCAGCACAAAACATAAGAGGCGTTGGTTCAGCAGCTCTTTATTTATCTTTGTACATATACTGTACTATACCATTGATAAAATCTGGTTATAATTGTTGTTCATTTATGTTTAAATTACTTTTATGAGTAATTTTAAAATATTTATTTGACACATTGACTTATAATGGTTTACTTTTATAAATTGTTATTTGGATGGAGAGTTGTCTCATTGGCACTCACACCACATCTTCCTATATCTATGTTATGATTGACAATTCATTACATTTATATAAATGGCTAATGGAAGAGGTCTAAAATGATAAAATAAAAATTACATGACTTGGATGGAGAGTTCTCTCATTTGCACTCATACCACATCTTCTTATATCTATTCACCTGTAATTTACCTGTACAAAAATTGGTGCAAATGAATAAAAAAATCGGCGCAAATGCAAAACGCCGAAATTAATAGTGTTAACATTGCCTAACCTGAAGCCACATTTTTGGCAGTTTTTGGGTGTGAAATTCAATGCTGGCTTCTAATATGTTCCAAAAGAAATTTCCTTTGATATGACCTTTAATCTTACCTGTCAGGTGAAACTTCTGTGTTAGCAACCAAAACGTCTGTATTAGAAACGGACTGAGAGGGAACATGACGCAAAACTGGATCATCTGTGAAATTATACAGGAAAACAATTCAATCTATTATCTAATAAAAAAATTAAATATATTGCTTTTTTTCAGAATTGTTAAAGAGGAACTGAATACTATATCTAAAAGGATCTTTGGAACTCAGACGTATATATATATTTCAAGTGTTTTTTTCTCTAGTTTTAACATATTTAGCTAAATTTGAATTTTTTATAAGTCTATTTCATGATATCCAACTACTCTGGTAGAAAACATGTATTTTTTTTATTTTCTATATAATTCATAATTAAGTGTTTGGTGAAGTTAAAACAATAAATGAATTATTGGTGTGTTTGTGATGGAAAAAAACAAATTCCTATTGGAACCAAGACAACAACATCCATATTTAAAATACCTTCATGTTAGCAAAAGCATACTGTTACTTTTCAGTCCACTTCAATAAAATGAATAATATTCAAAGTGAAATTTTCACTAATTCCATGATTAAAATAAAATCTTGCTTATATGAACTGTCCATTTGAATTTTGTGAAAATAAAACCACTTTACTCTATAACATAGATTCTCTAGATTCTCATACATGAATTAACAAAGGGAGACCATCCCACTGATTTTTTCAGTTTGAAAAGTCTTTAATACTTACCACTATCTTTATTAGGATTACAGTGTTTCTCTGTAGAACAATAAAGTACAGCAAATCCTATTTCAGCATCTTGTATCATATGCTTCTTGTGCCTAAAAGATAAGATAGAAAGTCAAATGAAGCTGAGTTGTCTTCACTTCCAGTTAATTAGCGTTTAATGCCTTGTTGTCTGCAATGGACTCTCACTAGTATACTGTAATGACTATTTGTACATTTTCTTCTTAATCTTACTGCTTAATACTTTTAAGATCATGGACAGGACTTGATAATAGAAAATGAGGGCATTGAATAATGTCATGTGTCAGTGCAGCAACATCAGATGCTCAAAACCACCCACTTTAATTTATCAATGAAATACACTTGATTTCATTCACGCTACCAAGCAACTATCCAAATGTTTTGTAAGCATAAAAGTATTATTACCTACTTTTGTATTCTACTTGATATTTTAAACCAAAAAACATACAGTTAAATCTAATTACTGATAAAAAGAAATAATGACTCTTTTTTTTAACAGTGGGCTAACTTGATATTCTTGCTGATCAAGTCAGTATCAATAACAAAAATGTCATTACCCTATATGTATCTGGTAGACTTCTACAGATATGAGAATATGCAACTCTATTCTCAAATATTTAGGTTTGATAATGATTTGTACTGAACTGTTCATAGGTTATTCACATTTTTTGGTGAAAAGAGCTGCTTGTACTTCCCTTTCAATAAGCTTCTTTTGATTGTTTTCAATAAACATGAAAATCCTTTTTATAACGGCACTTATGACAATGACAGACAAAACATTGTCAGGGGATCCAATCCACCTGAGAAAACAGAATCTTTATGTAATTTTGGCTATTAACCACATGCATGGTATTGCACACTTTCTTTGAGCTACTTTTGCTCTTTATTTTGTCGTTTGGTATCTTTTTACTACTTCTTGAGAAAAGCCTGAACAAGCAAAACTATTCTAAATTTCTTTTAGAAGTGAGTCACAACTGGGTTTATCCTGATAATACAGTATCAAACTGCGAATTATTTCTACCAAACTTTTTGTATGTGCGATACTAAACTATACTTGATTCCACAAGAAATTGTATACATTCAGTAGAGTGAGGTTACTTTTCTCTAAAGGAAAGCTTGTGCACAAAGGGCTTATTTGTTGTTATGTATTCATGAAAGCTTACATGAAAAGGCCACTTACTTCCTAAGGAAAGCTTGTACATGTAGTACCCAGTTGTTACTATCTTGTGACATCATCTGTGTACATTGGTTAGGTTCACATTGCATGACAACTGATCCTTTCTCCACCAACATAGTATCTTTCTGCCATTTCTCCTCTAATAACACAGGAAGTCCCCCACCTAATTCTACTGCCAGGTTCATCTTCTTAAACTGAGAAAACAAAATGAATAAATATAAGCAGATGTGGTGTGATTGCCAATGAGACAACTCTCCATCAAAACACAATTTATAAAAGTAAACCATTAAAGGTCAAAGTACAAAATGAAGTAGGGTTCCTAGTAGTCTTTACTAGTGTAAAATCATTCAAACGCGAAAATAAAGGGACTAATCTATTTTAAAAATCCATTTAATGTTAAAAAAAAATTAGCACAAATATACATGATGCATATGTATATGTACATTGTATGCCACAGGGCAATACTTGCAACTGGTGTGGACAATAAACTTACTATTCCACTCATACCCAGTCAATAAGTATAAAAAAAAATGCCATTTTATTTTATTTTTTTCCTTTCAGGAATTACGTTCTTTTTTCAAATAAATGTCCATTTATGATGAAATTCACAAATCCATTTATAGATGTAAATAAAGCCTTCAAAGCCATATATCTTGTAGTTAATTTATAGTTCAAAGGTAACTAATCAAAACAATAATTCTTTCCCCATCATTGATTATAAAAAAAATGCTTTTAAATTGTAAAACCACAAATTATATTGCCTTTATGGTCCTGACCACTTGCTTATGTTCAAAGCAAAGACAATCTTGATCGTAAACAGTCAGAATTGATAAATAAATTCCATTAAACTTAGCAATCTCCAAGAATGTTAGTTTTACAGGAATGTTAAAAACTGATAATATCAACTTTTAATTTTTTACCTGAAATTTATATCCTTGAATTACCTGTTTTTCATTTAGAAATATAAACTTCATTCCTTGGAAGATATTCCTCCTCTTAGGTACCACTTTAAATGATACTTCATGAGTTTCAACTTGTGTTTCTGTGATAACTGGTAAGAACCTGTAACAAACAAGAATGTGTCCATAGGACATGGATGCCCCATCCGCACTATCATTTTCTATGTTCAATGGGGCATAAATATAGCATAAATACAACTATGTCAGTTTAATTCAATTTAATTGTCAATGCTTTTTTTATTAGGCCATTTAATATTTTGCTCACAAATGTTTTATACTTTAAACTTTCAAAGCTTTTGGTATCAAGTTCTATTGATAAATGTTTTTGAAAACAAGTTAAGAACAAATTATACAAATACTATCATATATTTTTTTCAGAGGGCTAGAGATTTACATATTGAAACAGATGCTGCAATAATCTGCATATCCATTTCTATTTTATACTGCACTCGTTCTATTTGTGCAGTCAAAATGTGTTGACTGTATATTTCTATGTTATATACAGTGACTGACCAGATAACACTTTTCCTCATGAATATTTTTTAAAATAGTAGAGCCAAAACTATATTTAGCAATTCATGATGACCTTTTAAACCTATACTTGTTTCCAATGTATACAATGAAGCATGGAACGACTCCTACTTATTTCTTTTACAGTTGTTGGAAAAAATATTTATATTTTTTGCTCAAACCCTATAACTCATTATGTTTAATGCTTATTGTTGATATTTAATCCATGCTCAAATGAATTCTTCCACCATCGAGTGGTTTAAACAAGTCATGGCTAAATGTACATTTCATTGTGTATATTTCTTTGCCAGATAAGATGCTGTTTTAATTGAATGGGGGATTTTTCCAAATATTTAAATCAAATAAATAACAATAAGCACCAATTGAAAAAGTTTTTCTACTAGATTGCAGTATGATGACAATAATAGTGTATTTGGCAAAGCCTCGCATTTCCCTGTTCTAAGCCTCATTCTTATATCGTTGACATATCAAGTCAATACACTATTAGTGTCTATTTAAACAGTCTAGTTATATATATATTTTATGGTTTGAATTAACTCCTTTGTTTCAAATAGCATCCTTGTTTGAAAGTTCTTGTGGTTTTTTGCTTGCATTGTACTACCCCCCCTCAAGCTTCTTTTTTTCGCGGTTGGGGGTATCAACTTTCTATAGCTCCTCCTACTTTTACATTTCTGTGAACAACTTACTGATCAGGATCTGGTTTTCCACTTTCCCCTCTCAGGAATTGTATGTATTTTTCAAGGTAATCAGGTGTAACAATATTCTTCAAGGACAGCAGAGCACACACAACCTAAAATACACATGTACACATATAAAACACATGTACAGATATAAAAGAAATATATTTTCCTGGCAAATCAATTAAGTTTTAAAATATCTATTTTTGAAAGTCAAAATATGTTTTTTCCATTTTTTCTACAATAGAACAAAACCTTTCGTTTCAAAAACTTACCAAAGAAAATAAATTTCTGCACTTATGTTAAATAACTCTGCACAGCTTTTAAAAAATGATCCCTGGAGACTTGTAAATATTCATTGACACAATGATATAAAATAAACTTCAATGGGATAGTGTATTTTGCAGTTTGTATACTGTAAACCATTTTATTTTAGCGGATACTTTATTTCACATTCAGCTTTTTCTCGCCCAATTCACAGTGATTTAATTTCGCAATTTTCAAATATACTTGATCAAAAAGACAAGGGAGAGCCAAGTTTTTAATGTTCCTTAGATTAATATTCACGTCATTTTTCTTCTTGAGAAAGTCGCGAAAAAAAATCGCTCGTGAAAAATTAGTTGGTTAACAGTATACAATATGGTATACATGATATCGTTCTATTATTATTGTTCCCCATACCTTAATAGTAACACTGACATTATTCATGACCAGCAGTGTACACTCTTTCTTCCAGTCGTTAACCATATGTCCACCAAGTATACAGATCCACTCTCTCACCTTCTTCTTTGAGGCTGGATCTAAACATGACGATGAGATGATGAACGGCTCATATACCAGTCTGAAATGTTCAAAATTACCATAGAAGCTTAAATTTTTTTAACCTTTTTTGGTTAGGATGTATGGAGTATATGATCTTTTTAGGATACATTCACAACTTATCTGCTTCCAGATAATACTGTATAGCAGGGTTTTTTCACAGGTGTAAAATTTTTATTGAATAAGGCATACCAAATTTAGGCGGTTATTATTTTAGCGGATTCAAAACTTTCATCAATACCTTTGAATGTGTGCCCTTTTAAATTGTGGATTTTTGTTTGTTCTATCCCCAAAAATAAGCGAAAATTTACACCCAGTGAAATCTGCAATACGGTATATATATAGGGTAATGGGTAAAACACAATTATGCATCCTAATTAAAACAAAGTAAGTATGATTCTCGGGAAATATCTAATTTTGGAATGGCCTTTAATTCAATGGTCTTTCAATGGAGATTTTGAGATGTCCTTTTGATATCAAATAAAGATTATAAATTGAGCACTTAGCAATAGCTGAAATGATAAAAACTGTTTAATTTGACACCAAAATTATCATAGGTCATTATATTTCAAGTCTGATAAACATATTCCTATATATTGGCTCAAAATGTTTTGTGTTCAAACTGGAATTTTTACATATGTCAGACTAACACTTGGACCATGTGCACTACATTCTACTTTTTTGTTGCAACTCGCCTAAAAAGTAAACAGCCAGAAGATTGATGCACAGTGATGACAAAAGCTTGTGAGGTTTCACAATGCAAGAAAAACCTTAAATAATTGAATTGTTTTGCCTTAAGTAGCGTGTCCTTTGATTGTTTGTGTAGTTGTCATGTTGTTTCATTGACATACATGTCTTTCTTTGTTGTGATGTTACACTTTTGTTTCAGATAAGGATGAAGATTGGTACCTATTGAAACATTTAAACCCACTGCATTTGTTTGCACCTGTCCTAAGTCAGAAACCTGATGTTCAGTAGTAGTCATTTGTTGATGTGGTTCATTAAATGTATCTCATTTCTCATTTTTAATATACATTAGACCATTGGTTTTCTTGTTTGAATGGTTTTACACTAGTCATTGTTGGGGCCCTTTATAGCTTGCTATTCGGTGTGAGCAAAAGTTACTTGTTGAAGACCGTACTTTGACCTGAAATGGTTTAGTTATACAAATTGTGACTTGGATGGAGAGTTGTCTCATAGGCACTCATACCACATCTTCTTATATCTATCATGTCTATATACACCCCACCTTTCCTGATATTCATTCTTAATATATAAAGTCAGGGGTGGTACTTAAACAAGTGATTTCAAAATCACTTCTTTGAGTGATTTTGGCTGTGCAATATTTTAAATTTTCACACAGCTTTTCAAAATCACTGAAACAAGTAATTTGAGAAGTTAGAATTTAATCACTTCAATAAGTGTTTATGTTATTTTGAGGAAATTTTTCCCACAAGCTTGATTTTTTTATTGGTAAAAAGACCAGAATTCCAGAGAAAAAAAACAACTATGTACAGAAATTGTCAGTTGCTTGATAAGCCTGCCAGTTTTTACAGTTTATTTGATTTTGCAAAAACTGGAATAAATTGTAGATCAGGACATAACCTTAAAATAAATCATTCTAATTCTAAAGAAAACCAATCAGATCCCCTAATACTGTTGACCTTTGTCTGATAGTAAGAGTAGTTAATGAATATTTGATTACAGAACAATTCCCAAGGGTACTTTTAAAAGCTTTAGCGCACTAACTTACTGCCCAAGCGCACTGGTGAAATTGATATCCATAGATAAAGGGATACATTGTCATATCGGGGTCTTTTATAGCTGACTATGCGGTATGGGCTTTGCTCATTGTTGAAGGCCGTACGGTGACCTATAGTTGTTAATGTCTGTGTCATTTTGGTTTCTTGTGGATAGTTGTCTCATTGGCAATCATACCACATCTTCTTTTTTTTAATTGATTTATGTAGGAAAATTATAGAAAAGTTTGTGAAAATATGGAAAATCAATGAAATTAGCATTTGAAGATCAAAGAAAACACCAAAATCACTTAAATAGGTGATAACTGAATATAAAAAATCACTGAAATAGGTGATATTGAAATCACTTGTTTAAGTAGCACCCCTGACTGATATATATCTTAAATGCTGGATATATATATTGAGATGAAAACTATCATTTTTTCACCAATTAACTTACGTGAAGGTAGAACTATTTCCAAACGTAACCAAATCACCATCCTTTAATTCTGTATTCTTTATTTTATCTCCATTTACTGAAGTACCAAACTTTGATAAGTCTGTCAAACTGACTGTTGGTAATTTTTCTGGGTTTGCCTGTAAAATAGAGGTTAAGAATTGAAACCAAAGTTACAATATTAAATAAAACATGTAAAACTAATAAAATTTCAATTGAGAAAATTTAATTCATTCAGATGATAAGTATACATACACTGTTTATGAAGTCTGAATAGTTATTGCAATGTTTGAAGATGGTATAAATTGGCAATTATACTTCTGTTAGTAATCATCAATGTACTTTTCCCCCCAAATGGTTAACTGTATGACCATTCAAGGATTTGAATTATTTTTAAGTGATATTTTTTTTCATTGTCTTTGATGATAGCAGTGTTGCTGATTGGAAACAATATCAATTATATTTGTTATCAAACTTTCTAATATGATAATGTGTTCTGATTCAATTTTGTCAAGTTATATAAGAAAAGACTATTTCTGGAAAAAGTAAGGTAAAGTCAACACTAGAAATATGGACAACAAATGCCAACTAATGAAAATATATTTGTCTAAATTCTGACTGTGGTCTCAAAATGGAAGCTCTTTATGTACATGGCATCTTCATTTCTATGCTTAAAAAAAAATATCCTGAAAAAAGCTGAAAATATATATATATATATATCATAGGTTTGAACGTAGTTTTCAATTTAGACTAGTTTATATTTTTTTGTTTGGGCTTGTATATTAATTTCCCCCCGGTTTATATGATCCATTCATCCTATTTTGACTCTTTAAAATTGAAGAGTCTATCCTAAATTGGGGTAAATTATATGGCCTTCCAAATACCTTTCGATCCCTAACATCACTGAAGAGACATTTATTGTTAAAATTCAGATATGGTGACCGTGTACAAATTTTTGCACCTCATGTTTGTGGTATAACATCTTTGCTGCAAGTTTATAGTTTTTCTGTTTAGTATTAAATTAATATTAAGATCCATTTTGTTACATCTTGTGATCAATTTATTTGGCAATCGCCAATGGCAGTCAGCAGGGTTTAAGAACATCAGTTGTTAGTCCTGTTAGTCAAATTCGTTTTGTTAAAATATACTTTTTCACTTTTTTGTTTTTTTTGAAAATGTTGTTGTTTGTGCTGTATTTAGACCCTTCTACAACGAGATTTGTTTAACATGCACACATATAAAAATTGTGGTTTTTATCCAATGCAATCATTATGTTTGAAAGTAGTTTTCAATTTAGACTTGTGTATATATAGATATAGGAAGATGTGGTATGAGTGCCAATGAGACAACTCTCCATCCAAATAACAATTTGTAAAAGTAAACCATTATAGGTCAAGGTACGGCCTTCAACATATATATATATACAGTAAAACCTGTATAAACCGGCCGGCTTCGGGACCACGAAAAAGGGCTGGTTTGGACAGTGAGCCGGTTTATTCAGGTTTCCGTTTTGACCGGAAGTTAATGACTTGTGACGTCCGACATTTTGCATGTAAAAGTTCTCTCTGATTGTAAATTATATCTGATAAATTAAAATACTTTCACTTCGTTTTTCATTGTTTGCATATGCATCATAATGCTCGCGTTGTTTGGATTGTATTCCCATGATCAATAATTTGAAATGTTGGAATGGCCGATTAAAAAGCCAGAATATTATCAAACGTAACTTCATCCCTTTCGAAACGTTGTCGTTCAGTGTACAATATCCATTGATTGTTGTCATCCGGTTGTTTTTCATTATCAAGGTCATTTGTTTAGGGGTTCATAACAGGGAACCCAGGATTTCGAAATCACGATGCGAATTTCTTACACTGGGATTTAAATTTGTTTATCCAAGTTAAAACGTAAGTTCAATCCGAGATATATTCGGTGTGTCTTTTCGTTTAATTGACACGTTTATAATGTTTTTTAAATAATACAGCTCACTACTGTACGATTGTAGGTTCACAGTTTGACACCTGACTAATTGATTATCACGAAAAGCCATATTGTATAAAAAAAATATTTTTTGATTGCATATCGATCATTGAAACTAATTAGACAAACCGGTTTTGACAGGTAATAATTAATGTAATTAAGAGTATTGGGACTTCATAACTAGACCGGAATTCGTAATACACAGGGTCCGGTTTACAAAGGGTATTTTAACAAAGACTTTGAATGGAAAAATATGGGACTTTCATTTTCGGCCGGAATGGACAGGAAGCCGGTTTATTCAGGGTCCGGTTTAATCAGGTTTGACTGTATATATATACATGTACCAGTATATCAATCAGGATAGATACTTTCAAATTTTGAATACTACTTTCATGTGACTTTTAAAAATAAAAAGTTCTAGTTCTTACCATAGGAATACCATCAACTTACAAAATCTGTTTTCTTGTCACTTGTGTACAAGTCTATATTTGAATACCATCAACTTACAATATCTGTTTCCTTGTGTACAAGTTCTATTTGTGCATGGTTCCTACTGACAGCAGCATCTCCAGCGATAAGTATGTCACAATTCTTTCTACCAATCAGGTATGTATGCTTTGTTAGGAGGGTGTATTTCACATCTGGAAAAAGATTAAAAGTAAAAGTTATTTGCTCTTCTTATCCAAATACGCATGAAGTAAATATTTTTGAAAATGTACTTAATATATGTACTACTGTACAGACACTGATTGCTATTTTTTCATTTTTGATTTAATTACAATAACCAATAACTGATCTCACGTTTTTTGTAAATAATTCAACAACTGCAATAATATAAATGCACACATAGTTTTCTGAATACCATCTTTTGGTGCATGTATAAAATGCATGTATAAAATGCTTTGGACCTTGAAATTTGAGGAGAAGAGTTGTTGAATTATTTCATTATTTACACCAATAAAAGCTGACCGCCAGGAAATAACCTAAATGTGGTGCTTGAAAGAGGGGTTAAAACACCAAAACTCAGAAATCAACCAATCCTGATAATGAAGTTTCCATCATTGTCCATACGGCAAGTTCATTTTTGTTGTTGCTGCTATTTTGGTAATGGTTTAGTAATTAAACACATGAGTTCACCAGTTTTAAAAAAGTATGTGTTGAATAAGTTTGATAATCATGCTTTAGTTAGTGTATTGCTGTAAAGACTGAATAAAATAAGTGTTTTTTTTTTTATTGTTTTAAAAAAGTGACATTTGACTAAAACCGGCATGACAAGTTTTCTTTTGTAAATTTGAGGAAAGGAATAATGAATTTTGTCATGATAAAAAAAGACTAAGTTATTCATCTCTAAAATTTGTAAAAGGGAGACAGAATATTCAAATGGCTATCACACTTATCACAAGCTGTAAAATTATTATGTTCCATGTTTTCATTTGAAATCTTCATTTCAATTATTCAAACCAAGATTATTATACTACTTGTTTTTTACTTTACACCAACACATAACAATTATATCAAACTGCTTTGTAAATACATGTACTAATTAAGGTGGTACCTAACACTACAGGGAGATAACTCTGTAATATCAGCTAAACGTTTTAATAACGTTGCCTTGTGAAGGCAATATAAAGCTTCTCAGTGATCAAAATTAGTGTTTGTCAAACTGTTATATAACCAGTGTAATTTTTCTGATAAAACGCTTTGTTCAAATTTTTTGAATTTTTTATATTTTTGTTAAAGGGTCAAAGTAAATACTTAGTCAAAATTTTATGAAAATTAAACGAGCCAAATTAATTTTAGTGAAAGTGTTGGGTACCACCTGAACTGTAAATCTGAAATCAATTAATAATTAATCAGCCAATCACCAAAAATAATCTTATTCACAAATGAATATTTTCATATTAATTTATATGTCTAACCTACTAAAAAAAAATTATAATTCAACATGTAGTTGAATAAATACAAATAAAAACAATACAAAGAAATGGACTAAGGAAGACAATAATTAATGGAGGACAAAGTCATAAAGTGTGGGGTGCGAATGTGTTTTAAGAGCTGACAGACCTGATAACAACAACCATGACAACGGAATACCAAAAAAAATTAATTCTATGAAATTAATACAAAATTTTAACAAAGTTTGATGAAGGACGTATATATAACTAACATTTAGTATACGTCCTTGGTTTGGTCAGTTGATGAAGACTGAAGTCACTGATGTGAAATTCCAAGGATGGTACAGTGGGATTAGAACCCTCAATCACCGGATCAAAAGGCAGTGCTCTAACCAATTGAGCTAAACATGCTAAAGAAGATCATCCCTAACTCAACTAGTTAGACTACCTTTCACTACAAACTCCTCAGAGTCTGAATTGACCAGTTTTTGTGCTCGACCAGTAAAATCGAGCACACATTTTACTCGACTAGTCTAGACATTGTCTCGACTGTACTTAACTGTACTTAAGTGTACTCGACTAGGTCTCGACTAGGTCTCGACTTTACTTAATTAGTCTGATTCAGTACTTGATGATCTTTGTGTAGTCTAAAATGGTCTTGACCAAGGCTCGACCTGTCTCGACATGTCTCGACTAGTCTTGACCTTCAAATTTAGTTTTGACTGGTGTAAATCAGCCCATCTAACTAAATTAAATATTGATCTTAAAAAATTCAAGCTTATTAGGTAGTTTGATTTATTGCTGTGAAATGAAAGAATTTAATTTTACAATATGTAAAAAAAAAATTATTATATAAAAATTCAGATAGGCATCTTTAATTTTTTTTATAACTTTTTCAAATCAACTTGGATTTTCATCAAACTATGCAGATATCTTAGATATATATCAAGCTTACTGAATCCCATTTCATTTAGTTTTTTGTTGTATTGGTGTAAAATTTAAGAATTAAAGTAATTTTTGTAAAAAAAAGCTAGGATTTGCAATTCGGACAAAATAGAGATAGTACACTTTAATTATTTTAATAACTCTTACAAATCAACTTGGATTTGCATCAAACTATGCAGCTATCTTACATATATATCAAGCTTACTGAATCCCATTTCATTTAGTTTTTTGTTGTATTGCTGTAAAATTTAAGAATTAAAGTAATCTTGGTATAAAAAGCTAGGATTTGCAATTCGGACAAAATAGAGATAGTACACTTTAATTTTTTTAATAACTTTTTAAAATCAACTTGGATTTGCATCAAACTATGCAGCTATCTTACATATATATCAAGCTTACTGAATCCCATTTCATTTAGTTTTTTGTTGTATTGCTGTAAAATTTAAGAATTAAAGTAATCTTGGTATAAAAAGCTAGGATTTGCAATTCGGACAAAATAGAGATAGTACACTTAAATTTATTAATAACTTTTTCAAATCAACTTGGATTTGCATCAAACTATGCAGCTATCTTACATATATATCAAGCTTACTGAATCCCATTTCATTTAGTTTTTTGTTGTATTGCTGTAAAATTTAAGAATTAAAGTAATCTTGGTAAAAAAAGCTAGGATTTGCAATTCGGACAAAATAGAGATAGTACACTTTAATTTTTTTAATAACTTTTTCAAATCAACTTGGATTTTCATCAAACTATGCAGCTATCTTAAATGTATACTAAGCTTACTAAATCCCAGGTCATTATGTTTTTTGTTGTATTGCTGTCAAATTTAAGAATTAAATTAATCTAGGTCAAAAAAGCTAGAATTTGCAGTTTGAACAAAATAGAAATAGTACACTTTAATTTTTATTATAACTTTTTAAATTCAACTTTTTGACCTTTTGGAGAAGTGTCTATTAAAAGCTGAGATACACCTCCGTGCTTTCCTATCATAACAGACGCACCGTCAGACCCCATGCCGAATATTTTAGACAAGCCTACAACAAATGACTTCAAATAGGCAATTATATGTGCAGTGATTGACACGGCGGTACCAGAAGACAAGTTCAAAAGTTTTGTATAACTAATTTTCAGTTCACCAGCTTTGAGGTATGATAAGTACAAGATTTATTAAATGTTTTTGTGTAGCCAGATCAGTTGACTTGTCGATCATAATTCCCACGGCGGGACATAACTTTACATCGGACATCACCTCTTGCTCTATACTATCGGAAATTGTCTGAATAAATTCGGAACAGGCATTGTTCTCTTGGTGTAATTTAGAAGTGATCACGGCACCATTAAACTTATTTAAATCATTTAATGACTGAAATTTGTCCATTGATAAGTTTTCTTTAGCAATAAAGTAAGCATTACGGAACAAGGTGCACATAGCGTTGTCAGTCTTTTCATGAACTTTCTCAAATACTGATACGATTGGATTACTTTTTGAAGCTGTCTCTAATTTAAGAGCTTGAACGTGGTCATTGCTATTAGCATGTTTTAAAACGGCTGACTTTCGAAAATTTGTCGAACCAGGCTTTACAAAGTTATTTTTCAGTTTATGTTTTTGACAAATGTCACAAAACATGGCATTTAGCATACTGTCAAATATTAACCATAAAAACAGTTGTAACCACTTTTGACTAAAGCTTCTAGCATTTTTAGCAGATTTCAAATTTTGATCGGAATCGTCACGTTTACGTTTGCCCATGATGGCAGATTTATAAAGTTCATATTCAGACGAAGTCTTTATAAGAGTCAGAGATTGTCATGATTGGATATTATTCTTTATGATTTTAATTGTAAAAACATTTTTTTAATATGAAAACAAGAATAGAGAACGCCCCTCTTATTCATTGGACAAGTCAGCTTGGTATACACAAGGGAAGCTTTTCTTGTTTTTTTTACTATATATTTCAATTAATTTTCCCCTTTATAGTACCCCAGTATTTAACACGATGTACAGTGTCAAATAAATAATATATATCTAATATCATACTTATTCATTTATAAATATACTTATTTGAAGAATAACTTTTAAAGTCAGGAAACTTTGTTAAACTGAATGCTCATTTAAAATAATATCTATAAAGCGTAATTAAATAAGATGTTGTTCCGTACACCCTTACATACTTGACCTCGTTACATGATCACCTTTATGTACATTGTTATGCATCATTAGTTCTATTGATAAAGACAAGCTAAGGACACCTCATCAAAGGTAACAAACCTGTAATCAGTGAATGATTTATGGCTTCAATATAACTTATTGAAGGGATAATTGTTTGACAGCTTGTTGTTATCTAAATAAAAGAAAACGTGTTTTTTCTACTTTTTATTGATGTACACAAGTTAAAGACCAAGCCGTACATTTATGTATCCAGAGAATTAGACTAACTGAGACACTTCAAAGAATCTTAAATTTGCTGCATCTGTTGTAATAAACCCAATTATGACCGAAATATCTTTGTGAAATAGTTTGCCCAAGCGGACATGTCCAAAGCCCCAAACGGACATTTTTAATGATCGATAGTTGGTCAAAATTGAAATGACCATTTTATGAAAAATGCCTTGAATAACTAAAAGTGGCAAACCAATTCTATTTGACCGTTTGAGGCTGAGAGCAGCCGGACTTTTTATGAAAGTTTCGGTCATGACCGGAATATATGACCGTTTTGGAAGCCTTGGTATATATACTTTTTTCTGAGGAACATTCTTTAATTTGTCCACATTTAGAAGAAGTTTACTTATTTTTATAATTGCTTGCTTCCTTTTGCTTCCTTGAAGCAATTCGCCGACATATTTTCCGTATGCATAGTGACCTCAGCGTAACCCTTCTCGTAAAAATCCAGTGATCGCAATCGCATGGATCTGACACCGCATTTAATGAGCAGCCATATTTGTTAAATCATAACAGACAGAGAGAAAAAAAAATGACTATTATACGATGTATTTGCTTAAAAATAGATAAAATCTTGCACAGAGGACCAAGTTTATGATATATACATGCATTGGTTCAAGAATTGGATAAACACTATTTTTCACCACTCACTCGTTTCATATGACTTTATTAAAATGAAAAATCATCAGAACTACGTTGTATCAACTAGAACACGTGTGCGCATGTGCACAGGTGGGAAATTAAATTATGCATCCTACATTTCTTCAAAAATGCTAAAATTATCATTGATTACTGTATCTAACGTTCATTTCAAGTAATTTGTTGAAGAAATAACGTGGAAAAGCTTTTTCACTCAAGACATGCTTTGTTAACGTACACAGATTTTACGTATCCGTTTATGGTCCATGTTTTACCATATAGTCAAGTCAACATCCGGTTTTAGAAAAATGTGATTTTAAAAACGAAAGTAAAATTTTTGACAATGACTGTCATTTTGCAAAAATAAAGAGTCTAAGGCAGATATGAGCATGCTGATGTGCACACTTTGTACGATGCACTGCCAATTTAATAGTTTACATCCGAACATCAAATTCATATCAAAGTAAAGTTTAAAATCTTTTTTTTTAATCTAATGTCAATCATTGGAATGAGGGGGTATAGGACCTTTATCAGGACTCCGGGATCGGGTGTTTTTAAGCTCGGTATTTCGGGATTAACCCTTTTGGGATCCGGGAATTCTTTTTTTCGAATTTCGGGACCTCGGGATTTCGTGTATTTAAGCCCGGGATTTTGGGATCAGGTGTTTTTAACCCCGGGATTTCGGGATCAGGACCCCTCCTACCCTCCCTCTGGAATGGCCATCTGATTGCCATAATTACCTTTTGTGACTTAGTCTTAAGGGATTAAAATCGGGATGAGATATAAAATGTTCGGCTGGCTCAAATATTTTTTGGAAGCCCTGGACTCTACAACATTGATCATTAAGTGTAGATTTCCATTGCTTGCATTTTCTGATTATCGTTATACGAATTTTCATTACTAAAAAACTACGGACTTTGATAAAAGTGTGTCGTATTCTAAGAAGACCCAAACCTGGATTATCCAAAGATATCAAATACCACATGATGTGGTATCTCACTGACTATCTGTGTTTCCTGGGGAGTATAATATTTCTTTTGTAAATGATTTCCCGCTGTTATGTTATGTATAGGGAAAAGAAACAAGTATCATCATGATGTCGATATTGCCATGTTTACTGCTATTCACATTCTCCTACGTGTAGGAGCACCACAAATATATGGCACTTGGTACGATTACGTTCAAAAAAAGACATAATATAAACAGAGACATATAATACAATATATGTCTCTGATAATAAAAATTCAATTATTCATATCTTTTATTGTCATTTTATAGCATGTCACACAAAATTAAAAAATAAGGGGAAAAAACAATAAACAAGATCATCAATATACATTTATGCATGTTATGATTATGAAAGTAAATATTTCAATTTTCTGTGGTATTCTGTGGTGTTCTGTGGTAAAAAGCCGCTCCGAGAGTGCCATGTCCAAACTTTTTAACTGAATGTGTGATCTTGGATTCAGGATATATATGTAATTCTACATATAAATAAAAATAATAATGAATTTATTTTATTATTGTGTCTTAAACTGATTATACATAATACAATGACATAATAAAAATATACATTAAAAAAAAATTCAATCGTTATACTGTCGTGAGATATCATAAAAAAATCTATATTAAAGAAGATGAACTAGATACATTGTCAGAATTCACGGATGAACACAATCAGGTCTCTGATAAAACTTCGAATTCATAAGCTGAAAAACTCATACCCGAATATATCAGTCCTATTCAGGACCGATAACTCTGTCGATAGATATTAAAGGGTATACAATCATACACGTAGCCAAGGGGGGGGGGGGGGGGGGGTTCGAGGGGTTCGGACGAACCCCCCCCCCCCTTGAAAACATATAATGACTTTTATAGGTCTCTGTTGAAATGTAAACAATAAAATATTTTTTACAAATGCTAAATTTATATCGATTCATTGAATGCCTGGAGTTAGCTTAAAACATTGAATTAAAAAAAAAAATTAATCATATGCAATAAAATCTCGTTGAATTTCCTATAAAATAAAATAGAAATCCATTTGAATTAAAATTTGTATCATAATATTTCTTTAAAATAATTATGGAAAAATAAAAATATTTGAAAATCTTTTAAAATGTTTTAAGCAAAAAATCATTTTTTTAAAGACATTTTCATAATATTCATATTTTCTTAAAGTTTATTATGATAGATACTTCTTCTGATTTGAAACGGGAAATTAAGAGAGAAAGTTTGTACATTTATGAAAACTTTTGTATATCGCAAAATTTAAACTCTGGTAATACATGTACACACAGGATGTTTAATGTGACCTGGTTGCTTTTGGTTTGCACGTCTACCTGACACTATATTGTTATGTAATAAAATTGAGAAAGGAAATGGTGAATATGTCAAAGCGACAACCACCCGACCATAGAGCAAACAACAGCCGAAGGCAACCAATGGGTCTTCAATGTAGCGAGAATTCCCGCATCCGTAGGTGTCCTTCAGCTGGCCCCTAAAATATGCATAATAGTACAGTGATAATAAACGTCATACTAAACTCCGAATTATACACTAGAAACTAAAAATTAAAATCATACAAGACTAACAAAGGCCAGAGGCTCCTGACTTGGGACAGGCGCAAAATTGCGGCGGGGTTAAACATGTTTATGAGATCTCAACCCTCCCCCTATACCTCTAGCCAATGTAGAAAAGCATTACAACCCAATTCAGAGTTCACCTGTTCTGTAAAGGAATGAAATTTTAAAGGTATAGAATAGAATATTTATCTATATTAATTTTCGGGCATTGTTTTTTTTCTCATGGGATGAAAACATTTTTTGTTCTAAAAGGGATGTATAAATATATTTCTAAAGAAAGGTAAAATATACAGAAAAACACCTTTAAAAAAAGAAGAGAAAAAAATTATTTTAATTTTATTGTAAACTATTTTCTGGTAACAGTATATCCTGGATATCTGTCAAATAAATGTTCCCGTGTCACACTTAAAGTATTTTTTTTAATCAAGAAATTTTGAAATCAATCATTTTGAAATATTACCAAAGAAAAGAACAGAAACATCAGAGATTCTGCATGAAAATATTAATATAATCTAGGAAAGTCTTACTATACAAATCCTTTATTTGATGCAACATTTCCATATTATGGGATATTCATCATCCGCCATTTTGAAAAATCCCGAAAAATTCCATTTTTTAAATCGATATTTGACCGACTTTGACTTGAAATTAAACTGTTTTAAGTAGTATTTTTCGCCAGATATATGTTTTAATATACTTAATCGATTTGCAAAATTTGTTTTTAATGTACAGAATTTCTTTATTTGTTGTACAAGTAGGAGTATCGGTAATTTAGCATGGAGGCAACGAAGAAATGACGGGAAAAGTGCATGTTTTTACAAGTCTAAAATGATGGACTTTAATCAAAATTTAAACTGTTAGGAACAACATTGTTTGATAGAAATATGTTTGAATATCAAGGATTGATTTGCAAAACTTAGAAAACTGGTCAGTTTTATGAGAAAATTAAACTTTATTGAAGCATCTATGCATTTTATATGGGGAAATATAATACAAAATGGCCGCCAGAATACGTCACAAAAGTCACGTGTTGTCTAACTTAGTTGGATATGAGCTGTGTGAATGCTCGACCAACGTTCGTTTTCAGAGACAAATTAAGAAGCTTTGAAGTGTATTATCTCTGCACGATAAATATGCTGTTGTTCCTGCGGACAAATCTTTAAATATCGGTTTTGTATGTAAATGTACTACTATGAGTAATTTGTAAATGCATTTGGAATTAATGAGCACTCCTATAATCCCACATACAAAAACATATATCATTCGACAAGGAAGAAATTTTTGCGAATCATATAAGTCCTTCATGGGTTTAATGAACATCACATTGATCAGCAAATCTTGCTTGATACATAACAACGGTAAATTACCGCCATATTTGCATGTTCTACAACAAAGGAATTGTCTTAAACAGTGCTTATCACCACTGTATATTATCGTCTACATCGTTTAACATCTTAAATTGGACAATAGTGAATTCAAAAGACATTGAAACTTAGCATAATCAAAATTAATGTGTGTAGCTTTTTTACAATTGCATGTTTTCTAGTAATAAAAAGAGACATTCTTGTCAATTGGTTTTGTGCAAATACACCGATGAGTTTTATGTAGACGAAACGCGCGACTAGCTTACAAAATTCAATCCTAGTACCTTTGATAACTATTGATTCGACATATGAGCTGTTTATCTTCTTTAAACAAATATTCTCGAATCAAACACTAAATATGAAACCTATCAGTATCAGTATCCCTTTTAGGTCCATCGATGTATAAACATCATCTACGACTTGTTATTCTATAGAAGTAAAATTTATGCATAAATTCTGTTTTTAATATAAAAGATTGCAATACACGAATAAGGATAAAACCTACGTATACTTCGGTATTTCTATACTTTCTTTAGTAATTGCATAGAATAATGTCATTGACAATGATGCTATATGAAGCAATATATTAAAAGACATCGTCCTATAAATCATTCCCACAATGTCAGTTTTAATCTTGTTCTAACCTAACCTACATACGCTGCGCCTTCTTACTCTTAATTTCTTTTTAGATCAATGTAGATTAATCAAGTTTAGTTTTAATTGGTTATATTAATTTATTTAAATCTACTGACAAATATCTCATCAGACACAAAATTAAATCTATACATAAATTTAATAATGTTATTGGCATTTTATTTGAAAAATCTTCCTTAAAAAGAAAACGAATTATTTTATTCTTTACATTATAGATCTAATCATAAAAACTCAAAATAACAAACATTGCAACGCCAACATTATATTTATTATCGACTAGGAACATGTTTAAGTAATTTGCTTATCTGATATCTGTAGAAAAACATTATCCCGAGGTTGTTCATTCACTTTCCAGTTAAAGTAGACTATAGCATAGTAACCACCCTTGAGTTGCTTTAGTCGAGGTCATTTGGACGATGTTAGACAGTTGTCTCATTGACAATCATACCAAATCTCTTTATTGTAAATGTGATACAAGATCATACAAGTCTTATCATATAAACTGAACAATATATTCATTGCAATGGATGTTCTATATTTAACAATGTTTATTTCACTGTTCGTACAAATAAACACAGATCTGAAACATTTGATGATTCAAAAAGACTTTATGAAAAACTACTTACAGGATACCAGAAACAACTATTTCCACGCGAAAACAGTACAAAACCGTTAGAAGTAGGACTATCACTATGGTTAAAAATGATAAACGATTTTAATGACGTGAACGAGGTGTTAACAATAGTAGTCGCTTTGAGAATGAATTGGACAGACCCATCATTAACGTGGAATCCAAAGGACTATGGAAACACGGACATTCTACGTATCCCCTCTGCTGACATTTGGATCCCATGGGTTTATGTTCTTAATAGTGTAGACGACTTTGAACCAATTGGAAAAGACGCCCCTTTTCTCGCATCGATTTGTCCGAATGGAAGTGTGACAGATGCACCCGGAGCGATAATAAAATCAAACTGTCCTACGGATATGTCTAAATTCCCATTTGATGTTCAAACATGCACACTAAAATTCATTATGTGGAGTGCTGGATCTGCTTTCAAGCTCATATCTAATTCGGATGAACTTTTGATGGAATTCTTTACCCCAAATGCACATTGGAATCTTGCGAACCATAAAGCATACATTGTCGAAGAAAACGGAGTGTATACATACAACATAGATATATGTATACAGAGGAAACCTCTATACTTCATCGTCATCATTATTTTACCTATACTTTTGCTATGTTTACTAAATCCGTTAGTATTCACATTTCCAATAGAATCTGGCGAAAGAATGGGACTTGCGATAACGGTACTCCTAACATTTGCATTTTTTCTTACTATTGTTGCGAACGTCCTACCGACATCATCAAGTCCAATGTGTTTTCTGCTGTGTATGATATTCTCTATTATTACAATAAGTGGCTTTATCATCATTGGAGTTATACTCAGTGCAAGATGCCATTATGTTGAGACCTTTGACCATAATTCTTCTTTTGAGATCTTTTTTAATTTATGTTGCAACTGGGAGAATGGCAGACCACTGGAAAGTAAGAAGTTTCATGGGAAAGACGTTGCAAAAGTTTTAGACATATTGTTTTGTACTTTCTCATATGTACTTATATTTATTTCGATTATTACATATATCTTTTTTGTGAAATTCGGATAGTTACATTATGCTGGTAAATCGGCGGTACTAAATATGACTAGTACAGACGACCCATTAAATAAACTCATTATAGATACCAGTAGTTGCGTCTACAAAAGACTCATTGTGACGATGTTTTCTAAAAAAAACAAAGTTAAAAAGTTGAAATAAAGTACGAAAGTGAATATATAGCATTGAGAACCAAAATTCCTAAAAGGTTTGCCAAATACAGCTACGGTAATCTTTTCCTAAAGTATAAAAGTCTTAATATTTAAAATTTCCAAAATTTTATCAACAGTTAATTTATAGTTATGACCAGATCAATGATAATTCATGTCATTACAGAAGTGCTGACATAAGTATTCACAAGTTGTATCAACTCAAAATGAGATATATTTGTCTTACCATATTTCTTTGACAGATAGAGAGAAAAACATTCTTAGAGGAGGGATGTCAACATATTCATTTAATCCTAGGCCAAATGCTAACTTAACATGTTTTTGACGTAACTAAGCCAAATACTATTTCCGTTACTTTTGTTAAACTACCAGGGATATCACTATTGTGTGGTCCATCGCAAAATGTCTTACCGATTATTTTGATTTCATTTAAAATTGTTAGATATTTTTCGCTTGCCGTTTTAATCTCTACATTTGTTTACGCTTGTGATTATGAATATGAATTGTCTACATAGTTTTTAATTAAGGAAGTCGTATAAACAAGCTAGACGCATGAAAACGACGACGACGTTCACTAAACGTAAAGTATAATCTAACGTATGTTAAGTAATTGCAAATTAAAACAATAAATACAACTTTAAGAGAAAAAAACATCTTTTCGATTGGCTGCACCAATGAAATGAAACACACCGTCTGACAACCATAGAAAGAAAAAGAAAAAAAGAATATGTAATCAATTTAAAAATTGATATTAGATTGGAATAGGAATGTCTGCATGCAAATGTGTTTGTTGTAGCTTAAATTTTATCAGCATTGATTGTTTTTCAAAAATATATTCTAGCAAATTGTCATTGCCTTAATTTTGTTTTTATTCTACCAGATACGTCTGCCATCTTGTTACTGGTACTAAATCTGCTTGCATTGTTTTACTGTTTAATTTTTATTTTCTGATAAAAGCTCTTGAGACAATGAATACATAAACACTACATGCGTCGGAATGAAACAATTTTGCCTCATTCTAATTATATTCGATGTAAATATTGACTGTTATTCTAATGTATACTTATTGAATCCTGAAAATAAAATGAAAGTACAAATTCAACATGTTTTATACCTCATGTATGTAAGCCCATGTCATGACTGATTAAGTCCTATTATGTTGATCTAGTAGTAACAAAGGTTCGGTTTTATTATCACACTAAAGTCACAAAAGCCCTTAAAAGGCAGCTGAAACCATGGCAGACTATAAAAGAAATTTGTCTATTGTTGGCAAATAGATTGCCTTCTCATAAACATTAACCCTACAATAATTTTTTTCAAT
Source organism: Mytilus edulis (assembly GCF_963676685.1). Taxonomy (NCBI): domain Eukaryota; kingdom Metazoa; phylum Mollusca; class Bivalvia; order Mytilida; family Mytilidae; genus Mytilus; species Mytilus edulis. Next base: position 46,804,261 of record NC_092349.1, on the reverse strand, counting down.
TCATTGAAAATCAAGACGTAACTATTTTTTCTATAAAAAAAGATGTACCATGAATGCTGTGCTGAAATGAAAGTTAATGTAAATTAAATGATAATTCTGTGTTTGAGTATTTGTACAAATATGTTGTACTTATATGAAAATAAGATGTGGTTTGATTGCCAATGAGACAACCCTTCAAAAGAGACCGAGTGATACGGAGTTTAACCAATGGCCTTCAACAATGAAAAATTCCCATATTGCAAAATCAGCTATAAAAGGCACCGAAACAAAAATGTAAAACAATTCAAACGAGACAACTAAAGGCCTAATTAATGTATAATGAACGAAAAACAATTATGTAACAACACAGCAACAAACGATACGGCCTTCAACAATGAGCAAAACCCATACCGCATAGTGAGCTATAAAAGGCCCCGATAAGACAATGTAAAACAATTCAAACGAGAAAAATAACGGCCTTATTTATGTAAAAGTATGATCGAAAAACAAATATATGTAACACATAAACAAACGACAACCACTGTATAACAGGCTCCTGACTTGGGACAGTCAAATACAAAATGTGATGGGATTCAACATGTTAGCGGGTACCAAACCCTTCCCTGTCATTATGAACATATTGTATGACATAGAGGAATTACTAGTATTCAAATACGGTAATAATTCAGATGGTAGTTATCAAGGAATCATAAGTTACCGACAATAATGTGTTATTCGTAAGAAGTTTAAAAAAAAAAGGTGATACATTCCATAATGCTCCTTATCAAACTTCGTATTTTTGTTCTGTCTATTTACTGTCTTGATTGGAACGTCACTGGTGTTTTTGTCAGTATACATTTAAGAAAAATCATTAGTTTTTTTCTCTTTTCAACTACTGTAGATGACTAGAGTAGATATATATTATCGGACAGGATTGTAAACAATTATTTGCACTAAGACGAGTAATTTGAATCCGCCATATGTTTTCAATTTAAAAAATAATTACCAATGTCATGTGAAAGAACTACTTCGTCTTAAATACGATATTAGTTATTAGCATCAAAGCTTTTAAGGAATTATGAACTTTCGATCAAAAAATATTTTAAGTTTGAGAAACGAAGAAAAGAAATCATTGTACATTCCACGAAAATTTCATTGTTGTTGTTTTTTCTTATCAACTAATAGTGTTTTTTTTTTTAAAGTGGGCGTTTACATAAATACTAACTGTCTTACATCAGAAGATATTTGCACCAAGGCCGAATATGAGAATCGTTTCAAGTCGTTGTTTAATATTGCCGAGTGATTGGTTAATTGAGTCGGTTTTTATGAACTTCCATTTGTTATAATTTCCTTTGGGGTTCGGTATTTTTAATTCATTTTTATTGCCTAACAGAGGAATCTTTTGAACACACAATGAGGTATATAAACAACCCGAAATAAAAGAATTTTATGCTCCTCCTATTTAATTGATCCACGCAATTTGTACATTGTCATAATGGTTTGCCTACAAATGAGATTTGCTGAACTCTATCATTAAATAAATTGAGATATATGATAAGATTATAACAAGTTTTAAATCACTTCTCAAAACTAGACAACACCAGAAAAGGCTAAAAAATAACCCTTATCATACAATCTAACATGAGACGGGTATTTTATACATTTATCATGTTTATATATACGTGTTTTAAATTTGTATCTATACTCAGTTTCATTGGTATCAAACGTTTTAATTCAACTGATTCTTCTTCCCCTCTTGTTTGTACAGTTTTATTATTTGATTGTGTACCGTTTACATAATTGATGTTTATCTATTTGTTCGGTATATGTACAGTTAACAACTTTTTAGATTACAACAAATAGGGTGTCACAGTTTCAAGCTCGCGAATCCAATACTCTTCTTTGTTGATAAAGAGGTTTTGCAAGATAACAATTGTTGGTCCTGGGGAATATACTTCAAACATGTTAAATGATGTGAATTTGCAATGCAAGGATCGATTGATCAGACTCATAAAAAGGATGATAATCAGGTCATTTGCATTGATGTAAGTGTCATTTATGTAGATTAACTGATCATAGATACCAGGACTAAAATTAGTATATACGCCAGACGCGCGTTTCGTCTACAAAAGACTCACCAGTGACGCTCGAATCCAAAAAAGTTAAAAAGCCCAAAACACGTTTCTGAAACGTTCCTTTCGAATACATTATTATATGAAAATCAAATTCTGAAATCGATATTATACACAACATATACATATCAAACATAATTGTTTTTGTTCTTGTTCATTGTTCTCATATTATATATCTTTTTATATGTTTGACAAGCCGTCTTGTCGACATGTCTCACATGGTTTCTAAAGTATTATCTTAATTTTCATACAATTCATTTAAAGGTATTTTAATCTTTTTTAAATTTGAAAGGGCAGTTCTTGGGTCAATACGATCCTTTATTGCGTTATCAACACGTATATTATTTACAAATATAGTTCAAAATCTACAGTTTTTTTTCCATTTATATAAAGTACGACAACCTGGTGTAATGACAGTGAACTAAATTCACTGCTAACATGCGAAACATTTGAGATTAGTTTTTGACAGTAGTTTGATCAGTTAATTCATTTAGTTAAAGTTGCTTTGCCAAAAAGTATCTACTATTCATTGTTTGAAGTTCAAAGACTGCTGTAATCGAAAGAATATGTGAAGTAAGTATATTTTTTTAAGTTTGTACATTCTAAGGATGTATTTTTGTAACGTTCAGTCAGATATTTTGAAATCTCCAATTTTATACAAAGGTCATGAAATATTGAAAACAACACGTTATTAATTTCTTGCGTCCGAAGCGCTTTTCTGGATTTACCTTCATCAGGAACGCTCAAAGCCAAACATTTGAAATCCGAAGATGTATAAGTACCGAAACCGTTGAAGAGCTGAATGTCAAAAAATACCTAAAATAATTAGCCAAATTAATCTAAAGCCAACTTTGCCTGAGGGAGTTGAAACCTTAGTTTCTTAATAATTTATAAATTTATAAACGGACAATTTTAGTAAAGTTTGTTAAATCATGTCAGTACCGAAATACTGACTACCGAGCTGATGATACCCTCGGGGACTGATAGTCCACCAGCAGAGGTATCGACCCAGTGATGTAAAATATTGAAAACAACACGTTATTAATTTCTTGCGTCCGAAGCGCTTTTCTGGATTTACCTTCATCAGGAACGCTCAAAGCCAAACATTTGAAATCCGAAGATGTATAAGTACCGAAACCGTTGAAGAGCTGAATGTCAAAAAATACCTAAAATAATTAGCCAAATTAATCTAAAGCCAACTTTGCCTGAGGGAGTTGAAACCTTAGTTTCTTAATAATTTATAAATTTATAAACGGACAATTTTAGTAAAGTTTGTTAAATCATGTCAGTACCGAAATACTGACTACCGAGCTGATGATACCCTCGGGGACTGATAGTCCACCAGCAGAGGTATCGACCCAGTGATGTAAAATGTTGAAAACAACACGTTATTAATTTCTTGCGTCCGAAGCGCTTTTCTGGATTTACCTTCATCAGGAACGCTCAAAGCCAAACATTTGAAATCCGAAGATGTATAAGTACCGAAACCGTTGAAGAGCTGAATGTCAAAAAATACCTAAAATAATTAGCCAAATTAATCTAAAGCCAACTTTGCCTGAGGGAGTTGAAACCTTAGTTTCTTAATAATTTATAAATTTATAAACGGACAATTTTAGTAAAGTTTGTTAAATCATGTCAGTACCGAAATACTGACTACCGAGCTGATGATACCCTCGGGGACTGATAGTCCACCAGCAGAGGTATCGACCCAGTGATGTAAAATATTGAAAACAACACGTTATTAATTTCTTGCGTCCGAAGCGCTTTTCTGGATTTACCTTCATCAGGAACGCTCAAAGCCAAACATTTGAAATCCGAAGATGTATAAGTACCGAAACCGTTGAAGAGCTGAATGTCAAAAAATACCTAAAATAATTAGCCAAATTAATCTAAAGCCAACTTTGCCTGAGGGAGTTGAAACCTTAGTTTCTTAATAATTTATAAATTTATAAACGGACAATTTTAGTAAAGTTTGTTAAATCATGTCAGCACCGAAATACTGACTACCGAGCTGATGATACCCTCGGGGACTGATAGTCCACCAGCAGAGGTATCGACCCAGTGATGTAAAATATTGAAAACAACACGTTATTAATTTCTTGCGTCCGAAGCGCTTTTCTGGATTTACCTTCATCAGGAACGCTCAAAGCCAAACATTTGAAATCCGAAGATGTATAAGTACCGAAACCGTTGAAGAGCTGAATGTCAAAAAATACCTAAAATAATTAGCCAAATTAATCTAAAGCCAACTTTGCCTGAGGGAGTTGAAACCTTAGTTTCTTAATAATTTATAAATTTATAAACGGACAATTTTAGTAAAGTTTGTTAAATCATGTCAGTACCGAAATACTGACTACCGAGCTGATGATACCCTCGGGGACTGATAGTCCACCAGCAGAGGTATCGACCCAGTGATGTAAAATATTGAAAACAACACGTTATTAATTTCTTGCGTCCGAAGCGCTTTTGCTGGATTTACCTTCATCAGGAACGCTCAAAGCCAAACATTTGAAATCCGAAGATGTATAAGTACCGAAACCGTTGAAGAGCTGAATGTCAAAAAATACCTAAAATAATTAGCCAAATTAATCTAAAGCCAACTTTGCCTGAGGGAGTTGAAACCTTAGTTTCTTAATAATTTATAAATTTATAAACGGACAATTTTAGTAAAGTTTGTTAAATCATGTCAGTACCGAAATACTGACTACCGAGCTGATGATACCCTCGGGGACTGATAGTCCACCAGCAGAGGTATCGACCCAGTGATGTAAAATATTGAAAACAACACGTTATTAATTTCTTGCGTCCGAAGCGCTTTTCTGGATTTACCTTCATCAGGAACGCTCAAAGCCAAACATTTGAAATCCGAAGATGTATAAGTACCGAAACCGTTGAAGAGCTGAATGTCAAAAAATACCTAAAATAATTAGCCAAATTAATCTAAAGCCAACTTTGCCTGAGGGAGTTGAAACCTTAGTTTCTTAATAATTTATAAATTTATAAACGGACAATTTTAGTAAAGTTTGTTAAATCATGTCAGTACCGAAATACTGACTACCGAGCTGATGATACCCTCGGGGACTGATAGTCCACCAGCAGAGGTATCGACCCAGTGATGTAAAATATTGAAAACAACACGTTATTAATTTCTTGCGTCCGAAGCGCTTTTCTGGATTTACCTTCATCAGGAACGCTCAAAGCCAAACATTTGAAATCCGAAGATGTATAAGTACCGAAACCGTTGAAGAGCTGAATGTCAAAAAATACCTAAAATAATTAGCCAAATTAATCTAAAGCCAACTTTGCCTGAGGGAGTTGAAACCTTAGTTTCTTAATAATTTATAAATTTATAAACGGACAATTTTAGTAAAGTTTGTTAAATCATGTCAGTACCGAAATACTGACTACCGAGCTGATGATACCCTCGGGGACTGATAGTCCACCAGCAGAGGTATCGACCCAGTGATGTAAAATATTGAAAACAACACGTTATTAATTTCTTGCGTCCGAAGCGCTTTTCTGGATTTACCTTCATCAGGAACGCTCAAAGCCAAACATTTGAAATCCGAGAAGATGTATAAGTACCGAAACCGTTGAAGAGCTGAATGTCAAAAAATACCTAAAATAATTAGCCAAATTAATCTAAAGCCAACTTTGCCTGAGGGAGTTGAAACCTTAGTTTCTTAATAATTTATAAATTTATAAACGGACAATTTTAGTAAAGTTTGTTAAATCATGTCAGTACCGAAATACTGACTACCGAGCTGATGATACCCTCGGGGACTGATAGTCCACCAGCAGAGGTATCGACCCAGTGATGTAAAATATTGAAAACAACACGTTATTAATTTCTTGCGTCCGAAGCGCTTTTCTGGATTTACCTTCATCAGGAACGCTCAAAGCCAAACATTTGAAATCCGAAGATGTATAAGTACCGAAACCGTTGAAGAGCTGAATGTCAAAAAATACCTAAAATAATTAGCCAAATTAATCTAAAGCCAACTTTGCCTGAGGGAGTTGAAACCTTAGTTTCTTAATAATTTATAAATTTATAAACGGACAATTTTAGTAAAGTTTGTTAAATCATGTCAGTACCGAAATACTGACTACCGAGCTGATGATACCCTCGGGGACTGATAGTCCACCAGCAGAGGTATCGACCCAGTGATGTAAAATATTGAAAACAACACGTTATTAATTTCTTGCGTCCGAAGCGCTTTTCTGGATTTACCTTCATCAGGAACGCTCAAAGCCAAACATTTGAAATCCGAAGATGTATAAGTACCGAAACCGTTGAAGAGCTGAATGTCAAAAAATACCTAAAATAATTAGCCAAATTAATCTAAAGCCAACTTTGCCTGAGGGAGTTGAAACCTTAGTTTCTTAATAATTTATAAATTTATAAACGGACAATTTTAGTAAAGTTTGTTAAATCATGTCAGTACCGAAATACTGACTACCGAGCTGATGATACCCTCGGGGACTGATAGTCCACCAGCAGAGGTATCGACCCAGTGATGTAAAATATTGAAAACAACACGTTATTAATTTCTTGCGTCCGAAGCGCTTTTGCTGGATTTACCTTCATCAGGAACGCTCAAAGCCAAACATTTGAAATCCGAAGATGTATAAGTACCGAAACCGTTGAAGAGCTGAATGTCAAAAAATACCTAAAATAATTAGCCAAATTAATCTAAAGCCAACTTTGCCTGAGGGAGTTGAAACCTTAGTTTCTTAATAATTTATAAATTTATAAACGGACAATTTTAGTAAAGTTTGTTAAATCATGTCAGTACCGAAATACTGACTACCGAGCTGATGATACCCTCGGGGACTGATAGTCCACCAGCAGAGGTATCGACCCAGTGATGTAAAATATTGAAAACAACACGTTATTAATTTCTTGCGTCCGAAAACAACACGTTATTAATTTCTTGCGTCCGAAGCGCTTTTGCTGGATTTACCTTCATCAGGAACGCTCAAAGCCAAACATTTGAAATCCGAAGATGTATAAGTACCGAAACCGTTGAAGAGCTGAATGTCAAAAAATACCTAAAATAATTAGCCAAATTAATCTAAAGCCAACTTTGCCTGAGGGAGTTGAAACCTTAGTTTCTTAATAATTTATAAATTTATAAACGGACAATTTTAGTAAAGTTTGTTAAATCATGTCAGTACCGAAATACTGACTACCGAGCTGATGATACCCTCGGGGACTGATAGTCCACCAGCAGAGGTATCGACCCAGTGATGTAAAATATTGAAAACAACACGTTATTAATTTCTTGCGTCCGAAGCGCTTTTCTGGATTTACCTTCATCAGGAACGCTCAAAGCCAAACATTTGAAATCCGAAGATGTATAAGTACCGAAACCGTTGAAGAGCTGAATGTCAAAAAATACCTAAAATAATTAGCCAAATTAATCTAAAGCCAACTTTGCCTGAGGGAGTTGAAACCTTAGTTTCTTAATAATTTATAAATTTATAAACGGACAATTTTAGTAAAGTTTGTTAAATCATGTCAGTACCGAAATACTGACTACCGAGCTGATGATACCCTCGGGGACTGATAGTCCACCAGCAGAGGTATCGACCCAGTGATGTAAAATATTGAAAACAACACGTTATTAATTTCTTGCGTCCGAAGCGCTTTTCTGGATTTACCTTCATCAGGAACGCTCAAAGCCAAACATTTGAAATCCGAAGATGTATAAGTACCGAAACCGTTGAAGAGCTGAATGTCAAAAAATACCTAAAATAATTAGCCAAATTAATCTAAAGCCAACTTTGCCTGAGGGAGTTGAAACCTTAGTTTCTTAATAATTTATAAATTTATAAACGGACAATTTTAGTAAAGTTTGTTAAATCATGTCAGTACCGAAATACTGACTACCGAGCTGATGATACCCTCGGGGACTGATAGTCCACCAGCAGAGGTATCGACCCAGTGATGTAAAATATTGAAAACAACACGTTATTAATTTCTTGCGTCCGAAGCGCTTTTCTGGATTTACCTTCATCAGGAACGCTCAAAGCCAAACATTTGAAATCCGAAGATGTATAAGTACCGAAACCGTTGAAGAGCTGAATGTCAAAAAATACCTAAAATAATTAGCCAAATTAATCTAAAGCCAACTTTGCCTGAGGGAGTTGAAACCTTAGTTTCTTAATAATTTATAAATTTATAAACGGACAATTTTAGTAAAGTTTGTTAAATCATGTCAGTACCGAAATACTGACTACCGAGCTGATGATACCCTCGGGGACTGATAGTCCACCAGCAGAGGTATCGACCCAGTGATGTAAAATATTGAAAACAACACGTTATTAATTTCTTGCGTCCGAAGCGCTTTTCTGGATTTACCTTCATCAGGAACGCTCAAAGCCAAACATTTGAAATCCGAAGATGTATAAGTACCGAAACCGTTGAAGAGCTGAATGTCAAAAAATACCTAAAATAATTAGCCAAATTAATCTAAAGCCAACTTTGCCTGAGGGAGTTGAAACCTTAGTTTCTTAATAATTTATAAATTTATAAACGGACAATTTTAGTAAAGTTTGTTAAATCATGTCAGTACCGAAATACTGACTACCGAGCTGATGATACCCTCGGGGACTGATAGTCCACCAGCAGAGGTATCGACCCAGTGATGTAAAATATTGAAAACAACACGTTATTAATTTCTTGCGTCCGAAGTATCATCAAACAATTTCGACCCGTAATCCCCTTTTCTTTTTTAATTTTATTTAATAGAGTTTTAAAAGGCCAATTTATTCAATCTTATAAAATCCTTTTTAACTTTTAATAGTTTTTAACTAAAAAATTTTGCCAATGGTAAATGTAATACAAATCTAGCTAGTTTAATCAAGTTTCTTTAATGGCATACTATCAATTTTTTTTCAGGAGACAAAGCAGATTTTAAGATGGTTATTTTCCTCTTCATACGAATTACAAATGTCTAGTTTGATATCTATTTCAAAATAGTGACCATTATCATATAACTATCAAAGATCATCAGAGTTTGAATCCTGATTCAATCCGTCAGAATGGAATCCATTTCTCAAGATGAAGAATATTACGTTCGAATGAGTTTGTTACTAACTGGAATTGCTCCACGTGCAGTGAGGAAGTGTTTTGATAATGAATTTGCTCCAGCAAGTTTAGATGTCTCACTGAATAAAGAGTATAACAAACTGCGTGACATGCAAAAGAAACGGCGAATCAACCACTCACAGTGGAACCTCCTGTTTCCAAGACGTCCTGGTGAGTTTCAAATTTAACAATCTCTTGCCTCAGATTCCGAAAAAATCCCTGTCACAAGCTAGACATATCAATTTTGAAATATATATCTTATCACTCTCTGTATATAGATGAACCCATTTACAAAAATGAATTTAAAAATATATTGATTGCGTATATTAGTCATGGCTTAATTCGTCTCTGATTTGAACATTTCCATTCCAATGGTATCGCAAGCCTTCGGAATTTTCTATTTGTAAGGCTTTTGTTTGGTTTTTTTGTATTTGTTTAATTTCCACTTTTTGCTAAAATCTTTTAAGAATCTTCAAAAGTCTTTAATTATACTAGCTATACTTGAATATTTATGCAAGAAATACACTAAGAAACTGGCAACATGTGGCATTACTGCTTATGAGACGTTTATCAATCAAAGACCAAGGATAAAAGAAAATATAAGTTACATATGCTTTCCTCATCACTTACCAACCGTGGTGTAACATAATCAACATTTGAAAAGCAAGTTCAAGTCATATTTTTTTCAATCTCTGTTAAGGCATGTACCAGATTTTATCAATGAATTTGAACAAAGGTAAACTACTGTTGTCTTAAATTAACATATAATTCATTAGATGATTCACCTATTTATCATTCGTTTCAATGGAGATGAATAAACTTTTGTCCTATCTTTGTATCGCTTATAATTTTATCTGATGTATTTACTAGATGTTCCAGATTCTAAAACTTTTGATGTGACACTGATGATAACATTATTGAGGAACTTGACTTCAATGAACCCTCCCGTTTATGGCTTTGACAGTTTACCTAATGCAGCAGAGACAACACAATCAGCAGATTTAGCAAGAATAAAACACTACAGGAATTATTTGTCCCATACGGATAATGGTAAACTAGACGATACTTTCTTCAACACAGCCTGGACTGATATAACTGGAGTAAGTTTATTAAGTTTCCTTCAGCTGATGTTAAATCACCAAGTTAACATCATTTGGCACTGTAATTCAAAAAATATTAATATTATTGGTTTAATGTGCTTTAAACACATAATAATGATATTTCCTACACGTTTTTAATTTGTGAAAATAAAGTGACTGTTTTCAATAATATTTTCTGTTGATATTTACATATGATACATATTAAGACATATTTTGGAAGTTAATTAAGGACATAACACCGTTTGAACTAGTAAATCGTCTTTCCTCATGAAAAAATCTCAACATATAAACAAGCAGAAAATTCATCTATGATACTAGGGTTATGGATTGGTCAGCGAGCAACGAGTTTCGTCTGCATGAGACTCATCAATTATGCTTGATTTGAACCGATTTTTCTTTTAAATGATGGGTTCTCACTGCTTATCAGTTTCGTACTTTATTTGGCATTTTTAACGTTTTGCTTCGATTGTCACTGATAAGTATTTTGTAAACGAGAAAAATACGTAATATTCGCTTGAGTCCATTGCCTTAGTTTTCAAAATTTACCCTATTGTTGTTATTGCCATCCTATGACTTTTGAATTTATAACTTTCATTTTTGTTTACTGGATGAAAAAGTAACACAATTTAAACCAAATGATTTTTTTTAATTATTATTTGTGTTTCTTTATTTGACAGCACAAATTATCATGTACTTCTTAGTTGTTGATTGTTCCGTTTGGTGGAGACTTTTTGTTTAAGATTGCCTTGGGGTTCGGTATTTTGTTGTTTTCCTTTTGTTTTAAAGAAATAGCAAGGAAACCATTTTTTTTATATTGTATTGTAACTTGTGAAAACTATGAACACTGATACCAATGTCCAATGTAAATTATGAAAATTCGAAGTTAATAAAATATGACAAAATATGGACATATTAACTTGCAAAATATCAATTCATAAAAATCTTAACGAAATAAAGACACACGTAATGGCAAAACTTACTAAAAACATCCACTTGATGCTCAGACATTTTTACAAAGCTGCCAGCTCTTTAATACTGAATTAGTATGGAAATATATATCCCATAAACAGGATAAGTCGGTATATGGCTACTAGGGTGTGGACATTGATAATTTCAAAATTGCAATCGTCTCGTTTGTCATAGTTTCTTGTACTCTGAGATGACTGCGTATGTCAAATTCAAGGTATAAGGGATCAAAATGAGGCAGGAGAAGCCGTGATTATTGTTTCTCTTTTTGGTACTATCAACACATATATTGTCAATAATGAACTCCAGCATACTGATTACTTGTTCCTCTGTGTATCATGTTTCAACTTTTTATTCACTATTAATAAAATATGCCGTGTGATATCCAAAGTTGATAAATTTAAAGTGTATGCTACCATTTGTATGTTGATAAGCATTGTGGACTTTTTATTTAAAAGACTTTTCAATTTAAAATGTGGAATGCTGGTATACCGGATTGAAAAAGATTTTTTTCATTTAAGGAAAATTATCCAGAAGTTCTTTAAAGTATATATTTTAATCCACATATGGTTAATACCACTACACAAGTAAACAGTTTCACAATATTTATGAAGACCCTCTTTCACTGCAGACAAAATTGTAGTCAATCTAAAGGACATTTTTTTAGTTGAACATGTAGATGTGACAACAATGTACCGTAATTGAATTTCGTAAAGCTTAATTATCCATTACAAACAATGTGAGTCCTCCGATTTGTTGTTCAATTTAATGTTCATTGATGCCATGACGGACTTATGATTCTCAAAAATCTCATCATTTATATATGTGGGATTATCTGAGTGCTCATCTATTCCTAATTCGTTTACAACTAAGATACTTGTAGTAGTGCGATTTACTCACAAAACAATGTTATTTGAAGCTTTTTTCCCCAGGAACAACACCATGCTTAATGTGAAGATATGATAGACATTTCACAGCCTCTTTGTCTTTGAAAACGGACTTTGGTCGATCATTCACACAGACATGCTACTTAAATATTATGCAATGACGTCACTTAACTATGAACTTGATGATTAGATTCATATGTTATATCAAAGACAAAATGCCATTATTCTCTGTGTATTTAACAGGCCATTGAAAGAATAGGTGGGCAGCCAATGAAGCAGGAATGTGATCAGCTGAAAACTAAATTCCTAGATCAAACCAACCAAGAAATAATAAGGGGCATCAAACGTTCTAATGATGAAATCAAGGATATAAAAAAATCATTTAAAAGAATGAAACGCTCACATACTATTATGAGAAGAGAAATGAAAATAATAAAAGCATCTCAACAGGATCCAATACCACCGAATGTTAGAGGTAATTTGTAGTTAAAGTACTAAGACTGTTATTATGAAACTTACTTTGATTTTATTATCATTAGGAAGGCTTGTCTAGAAACATGTCTCTGCTTTACCAGGTGGGTACTTACTAATGTAAGAGGTCAACAATGGTCTGTACACTTAATACATATAACTGGTTAACACAGGGATGTCAGGACAATATTTTGTCAAGGAAAGATAGTTTCATAATACCTTATAATGTTAGATAAACACAGAAGGTCAGATAGATATATTGTGAGACAAATTATCATCCATGCGAATTTTTTTTTAAATTTGTAATATTAATGGAAGCGATAAACAGCTACAAGTAATGCAATGACATTGGAAAAGTGTGTATAGGAAGATTTGTTTTATTTATCGTATGCAAAAGTCATTTTAGATCTGGTCACAAATATGTAGATAAACGGTAACGAAGGGATGTAAGTTTAATATGTGGAATTTTTAACAATGGTAAGTTGTGTAAATTCTAAAGATCAAAGTTCAACAGTCAAGGAATCAGAACTCGTGTATTAATATTTATATCTAACTCATTTATTTGGTCATTTGTCGTAAATTTACTTTTTCACGAAATAGTAATGTTATGAACAATAAGGTTGTTTTAACACGCGGCATAGATCGTCGTATTATGATTTGTCACAATCTGTTTAATACTCTTTAATTTTGTAATAGATATATATATATATATATATATATAAAGATCACTATAATAAATGTTCTTGTGTATAGAAATATATATAGATTACTAAAAATTCAACATTTCCGGTATGAATAGTTTTAATTCACTAGTACTTTCATGTTTAAATAACAATCTTCAGGTGAAACTATACATGATTAACGTAACTATGTAACGGTAGGTATGTAACGTCATAGTTGTCGTTGAGTATATAAAGGGAGATAAATCGTATGACACTTAGTCTATATATAGAAGTATGGAGCGTCATTATTACACAATAGAAAATGCATAGTTTGCATTCAATCGTGATTTAAATTTTGAAATAAAATGTTTTTCCTTTACTTCTCGTGTAATGTCACAACCCATATTCATTTTATAAAATGGAAATATTTTAAAAAATCCCCCTCCACATTCGTCTAAATGTTTGCTTAGGGGGATTTTTCTGTATTGTGGCTGCCTTATATGTTGTCTATGAATGCGCACTCTTTCTGTTACACTGTTCCCTGTTTGGCCGATATAAATTTCCTGGCAACCATTACATTTAATGCAATAAATTAAGTTCTCGGATTTACAGGTAATGTCTTCGTTGGTAAAAAGTGATAGACCAATTAGGTATGTCCATTCCCTTGCCGACATGGATATACGGACATGCTCCACAACGACTATCTCGACATTTTGACACACTGAATGTTCTTTGTTGGTCGAATCGTGCTCGGGTCAATAGTCGTTTAAGGTTTTGTGGTTGCCGTTTACTTTGTAGAAGTGTTTCTGTATTAATTAAACGGCGCATCTTTTCATCCTGATCAAGAATAGGTAAATTTGCCTTTGCAACGGGAATAATTTTAAAGTTCCGGGGATTATGTGTAATAACGAACGGTATTTTATCGTTGTTATTACTCTGCTCCTCGCAGGTGGAGCGTAGTTGGTTGGTTGGGATCTGTTTTGCCATTTGAATTCCCCTTTCTATTAAAGTCTCTGGATAGTTTTGCTTGATCAAAAATGATTGTAGTTCCTCTAGACGGTCTTCTCTCAAATGTTCATCCTCGACTACTGTACATATTTTTCTTGCTAAACAATAGGGGATATTCCTTTTGGTATGAGATGGGTGGCACGAATTAAAATCTAAATACTGATGAGTATCAGTACCTTTGTAAAAAATATCGGTTTTAATTTCAGTGCCATCTTTAATAACAAGAATGTCTAGAAACGGTAATTGGTTAAAATTTTCATCCTTCGTAAATTTTATGGAGGTATGAAGGTTATTTAGTATGTCCGAAAATAGTTGGAGTTCTTCGTCGGATTTGTTCCAGATAATGAAGCAATCATCAAGGTATCTTTTCCATGATAATTCGAATTCTCTTGCAAATTCAACTCCAAAATTATTTTCAACTTCTTGATACAGTCTTTGTTCAAGGAAGCCCATGACTAATGTTGCATAGGTTGGTGCAAATTTTGTTCCCATTGCTGTCCCCCGATGTTGCAAATAGTTCTTGCCATTGAAATAGAAAGAATTGTTTTCAAGAATTAGTTTAGTAGAATCGAGTATATAAAGTCAACAGTGAATCGATTTGGTATTGCATCTCGATGTTTTGCAACCCAATATTGTATTGCCTCTATTCCTAAATCGTGTGGAATGTTCGTATATAGGCTTGTGACATCGAAGCTTACTAAACGAGCGTGAACCGGTGCTATTTTTGGCAGGTGTGAGAGAAAATCTATATCGTCTCTTATATAGCTCGGTACATATTTACACAATGGTTTCAAAATTATGTCTAAAAAGTTGCTTAGTCTGTGAGTGGGACTTGCTGGACCTGCAATGATGGGTCTAAGTTTAAGATCCGTCGGTTTTTGCACTTTTATGTATTCGTTTTGCTGAGAATTAATAGCCGATTGGATCTCCTTTGATTTATGGATTTTTGGAAGGCCATAAAAGTTACTCGTTTTCCTTTCGAAATTTTTCAAGTAATCATACTCTTTTTCCGTAGTGGCCGTTGTGTATTTGTTCAGTACGGTATTCATTCTTCTCTTGACTAGATGATCTATATTATCAGGAATTTCTGAGTAAAATGTCGAATCATTGAGTTGTTCTTCAACTTTAATTCTATAGTAGTCTGAATCCATTATTACTATTGCCCCACCTTTATCGGCCTGCTTAATTACTATGCTTTTATCGTTTCTTAGATTTTGGAGTGCTGACTTTTCGCCTTTAGTTAAGTTGTGGTTGACTTTAATTGGTGTAAGTGGGTAGTTGGACAAATTTTCGATATAGTCATCTAAACACTTGTTTCTTCCGGTATTTGGAATAAAGGTAGATTTGTTTCTTACTAACGAGTCGTCCTCCTCACTTTCTTTATCCGCGAAATATTCAGTGAGTCTCAATCTTCGACAAAATTTCAACATGTCTGCTTTAAGTTCATCATGATCCACAGAGGGAGTTGGTGTAAATTTTAAACCCCTTTTAAGCAATTTCAGTTCATTGTCATTAAATACTCTGTTGGACAAATTTATAATTTTTGGATCGACTTTTAGGCATGTTTTAGACTGGTTTCTTCTGGATTTTTCTCCCTCTCGGGAGTTATTTGGCCCGACACTAAAAAATGAATACGTTTTTCTTGATTCTGGCGCTGATTAGTTTTTACATAATTTACATAATTTTGCCGGTTGTTTTGAACGTTATTCTTATTGATACGGGATCGGTTCACTGATTTATTTCTTGAACGGCGATTTTGTTGGTAGTTTCCTCTACCAGCTGACTGCGGATTCGCTGTCCGACGTTTTTGAGACGAAGCATTGCGAACAACTTCCGCATATGATTTTCGTTCTCCTTTTGTCGACACTGACCGACTTTGCCTTCTTGAAATGTTTGTCGCAGTATTTTTTCTGGCTGTCGAACTTGAGCGTCTGCGATTGGTTATCTTCTTTTGTCCACTTGGTTGTCTTCTGGTATTTTGACCAGTTTGAAGTTTTGATCGTTGTTGCCGTTTCTTGTATTTATTTGGTTTACGATTATCTTCAAAAGACTGCTCTTTACCGTAATTTTTTATGTAATTTTCTAAGAATTCTTGCTTCTTATGCCATAAATTACGGGATTTTTCCTCTTCTTTGAAAATATCACGTGTCCAAATTTCCTTAAGCTTTTCAGCTATTCTTTCCGTTGATATCTTTTGTATTCCTGCCACCATTTCAGCATCAATTGCGTTGTATTTCTCAGTGTAGCGAGTTTGTTTATTTAAGATAATTGAAATTTCTGTTTGAAATTGTTGAATTGCCAAATCCCAACGAAGTTTCGTGTCTTCGATTGGTTCGGCTTCAATTTCTTTAATCAGAAATTTTCTTGGAAAAATGGGTGAATCCATGGTTATCCATCGTGAATAAACCTCTGCGTATTTTTCGCATTTGTAAGCATTCCAGAAATTTTGTTTTCGGTCGTTTAAATTTCTGCTCCATAATTTTGAGATTTCCTTTCTTTTACGGAATGCTTCTTTT
The DNA here is from genome assembly GCF_963676685.1 of Mytilus edulis. Classification (NCBI taxonomy): domain Eukaryota; kingdom Metazoa; phylum Mollusca; class Bivalvia; order Mytilida; family Mytilidae; genus Mytilus; species Mytilus edulis. The sequence goes on along the minus strand of NC_092349.1, from coordinate 46,787,447 downwards.
TCTAAATTAGCATCATTTAGATTACTTATCCATTCTGGGGTAGAAAGTAGTTCATCTACGGGAATTTGCCTAGTTGTTTGAGGTATAACGGCAATTGTATCGGACAAGTTTCTTATTTCTGAATTTAACGCCTCTTGTATTGGTCGTAAATCAGATGAGTTTTTTTCCATATCTTTAAGAATTGAAGTATGGAAGTCTATCTTTGTAACTGATATACTTAGCTTATTAAGTATCTCCCCAAGAAGTCTTTCTGTTTCGTTAGTCTTCTTTGTAGCTCCTCCGGCCATGTTGGCACACACACAATAAATATATAAAGATCACTATAATAAATGTTCTTGTGTATAGAAATATATATAGATTACTAAAAATTCAACATTTCCGGTATGAATAGTTTTAATTCACTAGTACTTTCATGTTTAAATAACAATCTTCAGGTGAAACTATACATGATTAACGTAACTATGTAACGGTAGGTATGTAACGTCATAGTTGTCGTTGAGTATATAAAGGGAGATAAATCGTATTACACTTAGTCTATATATAGAAGTATGGAGCGTCATTATTACACAATAGAAAATGCATAGTTTGCATTCAATCGTGATTTAAATTTTGAAATAAAATGTTTTTCCTTTACTTCTCGTGTAATGTCACAACCCATATTCATTTCTAAAAGAGTTTATCTGAAGATACCAAGAGAAAGTTGATTAATATTCCGTATCAATTTCATCAAAAAATACATGATGGTTTTTAAGTATAGATTCTATCTATTGACGTTATCTATAATCTTAATAACGTCTAATTGTGGTCTTTTATTTGTCTTTGTTAACTATTAACCTTTACTGTTTAGTCCATTTTTGATAATATCTTTTCGACCTGCTTCGTTACTTATACATTCTGCCATGATGTTATTGTACAATGTTCGTTTGTTAGCTCACATCGCCCAAAGGGCCAAGTGAGCTTTTCTCATCACTTGGCGTCCGTCGTAAACTTTTAAAAAAAAATCTTCTTCTCTGAAATCTGGGCCATATTAAACTAAACTTGGCCGCAATCATCATTTGGGTCTCTATTTGAAAAATATGCCCAATCACCCAACCAATCAAGATGGCCAAGATGGCCACCATGGCTAAGACAGAACAAAGTAGTAAAATTTAGATTTTGGTTTATATCTCTTTAGAGCAAATCTGACAGTGTAAAATTGTTAATCAGGTCAAGATCTATATGTCCTGAAATTTTCAGGCGAATCGGACAATCCATTGTGGGGTTGCTGTCCCTGTATTAGTAAGGTTAAGTAAATTTTGTTGCTTTTGGTTATTATTTTGAATATAATTATAGAAAGAGATAATTTGTAAACAGCAATAATGTTCAGCAAAGTAAGGTATACAAATAAGTCAACATGGGCAAAATGGTCAATTGACCCAACAAGGAGTTATATTTAAAGTCAAATTTATCATTTATCGTACATTTTTGTAATCTTTTCCAAAGTTTTCTCCTGAAACAACTGAGACAAATTCAACCACATTTGTGCACAAATAAGCATTAGGGTATTTAGTTTTAAAAGTGTGTCCGATGACCCTGCCTGCCAACCAGCATGGCAAACATGGCTAAGAATGGCAGTTTTTGACTTGTATCTCTGAAACTAAAGCAAAAGTATTACGGTTGTATTATTTCATGCATCATTTGTAAATAAAAATATATTGTGACCGACTCAGGCTCTTTGGAGTCTCTAGTTTGTATTTTTGCTTATTTTCTTTGGTTTAATGCCACTTTGATTTTCTTTGTTGACATATTTGTTTGTTTTTATAGTGATTAAGATAAAAACACAATGTTAAACTATGTACTACTATTTTTGACATTTTTTTAACACATTGTTTTCAGTTCAATGGAATTTAATGCGACAGTCATACAACTGATAGGTTTAGCTCGATATAAAAGCGTGTTATATCCACAATGTTCTAAATATGGAAATGCCTGTTCCAAGTCATTAAAAGGACAGTTGTTTTCCATCCGTTTGATGTGGTTGAACATCTGATTCGATAATGGACTTTCCGTTTTGAATTTTCCTTTGAGTTCGGTATTTTTGATATTTTTCTTTTACCCGTTTTAGCAATCTGTCCTTTACATGATTACCTCTGTCTGTCTTTATAAACTTGGAGGTGTTTTTTTTATTGCATACGGTCTTGATAGCTCAACACATACAATTAAAGGAAAATTCCTTTTCATTTGTCTGTAAGAACTTTTAAGGTAAAGTTTAAATTACTCAGAAAAGACCGAGTCAACATAAATGAAAGTAAGAGATCCTAACGATTTCCTTTATTCCAACAAAAAGATTCATGTACAATAAATAAAAAAGTACAGTGAAATCATTATAATGATAACTAATTAATTTGTAATTCAAGTTTCAATTGAACGGTTTTAATGAAATTATCGTACAAATATGGCCTTTTATAGTTACTATGTACTACATGCATGTCACTAGATGCTTAATTGACACTGAATTAACATTTCAGCAAAAATCAAAGAAACACTTAAAGCCTGGAAAGACACTGATGATAAGATGTTTATAGAAACAAGAGCTGCTCAACAGGTTCTCAAATGTATTCAAGAAAATAGTTGTGTAACTATTACTGCTAGTTCTGGTGTCGGAAAGACAGCAACACTCCGACACGTGGCTTTACAAATGGCAGAAAACAAATACGATATTCTTCCTGTGACATTTCCAGATGACATTTTAAAATTTTATAACCCAAATAACATGAGTAAAAAAGCAATGTTTATTGTTGATGATTTATGTGGAAATTATTCTTTTAACCAGGGTGAAATTAATATTTGGGAACCAATTATTGATCATTTGAAAATGGTTCTTGAAAGTAAACTCGCAAAAATAATTGTAGCATGTCGGTTACAGATTTACAATGATGAAAAGTTTGAATGTTTATCACTATTCAAGTCATGTGTATGTAACATTTTATCTAAGGACATTTGTTTGTCTGAAACTGAAAAGCAAGCAATTGCTAAGTTGTACCTCAAAGAAAAAACATCTGATATCAGTCAATACTATGATTTATATGATTGTTTTCCACTTTTATGTAAACTATATCATGATAATCCTGAACTTGAAGTTACAGATTTCTTCCAGAATCCATTTTCAGTTTACGAAACAGAAATTGACAAGCTACTCAAGAAAGGGTATCACGGCAAATACTGTGCTTTAGCGTTATGTGTCTTCTTCAACAACAATGTTAATGAAGAAATGCTGATGGAAAAGGTGAATGAAGAAACCAGAACTATAATCGAACACATTTGTGAGGCGTGTAAATTAAATAGAGGAACTTCAAAAACTATTCTTCTGGATGAACTTGATTCACTAACACATACATTTATAAAGAAGAAAAAAACGTTTACAAGACGATCCATGGTAAAATATTTGACTTTTTGGTTTACTACTTTGCAAAGAAAATAATACATTGCCTGATCCTAAACGCAGACAGTGGTGTGATCAAAGAAAGATTTGTATTAGAAAGAAAGGATGACATGGAGCAGTTTATTACTGTTATACCACAAAAATATCATCAGATCTACATACAGAGAATGTCAGATGACTGGTCAAAAGGAAAAGTCCAAGATGTATTCAGCAACATCAATATGAAGTTTCCAAATTTCAGAGAGACATTTCTGTCACATTTGAATACGCTTGATGTATCTTACCAAAAACAACTGGCGCATAGTTTTGATAAAGATTTTATCCAAAGATGTAATGATAAACAAGAGTTTCACGATTTTAGTGTTGGACTTGCAGAATGTGACCTATGGTACATGGATTGCTTTAGTTCTGATGATTCTGATGATGATAGCATTCATAAGGAGAGAAAGGATCATGAGGATGAGGATTACTACCCTACTGCTTTATTACATTGTTGTTCTATAGGAGATTATTTTTTTGTCAAGTGGTGTTGTAATCATGGTGTTAATGTTAACAGGTATTGTACATATAGCGGACAATCACCTGTTTTAACTGCATGCGAAAATGGTCATACAGAAATAGTCAAGTTATTGTTAGATAGTGGAGCTGATTTTAATCACTGTGATAATCAGGGACAGTCATCTGTCATGAAGGCGTGTGAACATGGTCATATAGAAATACTGAAGTTGTTGTTAGACAAAGGAGCAGAATTTAATCAATGTGACGTCAGGGGGCAGTCAGCTGTAATGAAGGCATGTTAACATGGTCATACAGAAATAGTAAAGATTTTGTTAGACAGAGGAACAGACGTAAATACATATGACATCATGTGGAATACATCTTTAATGAAGGCATGTGAAAATGGTCATACCGAAATCGTAAATATGTTATTAAACAGAGGAGCAACATATAAATGTGTTAATTGGTTGAGTCGGTCACCTGTAATGATGGCATGTACACAAGGTCATACAAAAATAGTCAAGATGTTGTTAGACAAAGGGGAAGATATAAATACATGTTACGTGTTTGGCGAGTCACTTTTATTGTATGCTTGTGAAAACGGCAGAATAGATATAGTAAAAATGTTGTTACACAGAGGAGCAAATTGCAATAAATGTGATGTTGAAGGACAGTCTCCTTTGATGATGGCTGTTGAAAATGATCATACAGAAATCCAAAATCTTTTGTTAGATACATTGGGAACTGTATAGACTGTATATTCTTGGTAAGATACCTGTAATGAAGGCTTGTGAATTCTAGTACTATGTATTCATTTATTTTCGTGTGTATCAATTTTCACTGATTGAGGAATAGTTCCATTTTCGAGGTTTTGACAAATTCTGTATACAAGTTAATTTGAAAAATATATTGTTCATTGAACCATGAAAATTCTTGGTTCTACTATACCCACGAATTTCACGAATATTTGTACCTATCGAATTATAATGAATCCACAGTAAACAAAAATGTTCAAGATGTAACTAGACAGAGGACTAGACTGTAAATGATCTAATAAGGACGGGACGTACCTTTCCTGGTGTGAAAGCGAGTGAGCATATTCGTATCCGAAAATATATTTTTAAAAGAGACAACAGCTGCAATAAAGGTACTTTCTATGAATTGCCTGTAATGATGGACATGGTCATATAAAATATCAATTATGCTGTTAGATATATGACAGTGTTATAAATGTGTCATCTGTAATAACAGTATGTGCATTGAGTCTTAAGAAATCGAAAGATGATTCAAGACAAAGGAGTCAAATGTGATGAACTTGACTACTGGGTCAGTCACCTGCATGTAAAAAATATTTTAACACGGTATTGTAAAATTGGTTAAACTTGTGTTAGACCGATGGACAGACCGTACTAATTGACTGGTTTAGTTAGTTATATTTCAGACTTGTATCTACAGATGAAAATACAGTCTTAGTGATTTATAAAACATACTCCATATCGGAAAAATTGTTATGTTGATTTTAAATCATAACATCAAAAACCAACGTTAATTGAAAACTTTGTTATGATAAAAAAAAATATACTAACGTTGTAAACATGTATTTGGACAATAAAATGCAAACAAAATTATTTTTTTATCACATTTTGAAGATATCTTCTTCTTAGATATGATGCAGAGGGCAATCAGTATTCATAATTTCAATAAACACATAGACAACACCTTGGTTATCATTAAAAACGACGAATTGACAACAAATAAAGAAAAAACATTAAGTAAGAAACTGAAGACTAAGTAACACGATCCCACAACCGGTTGACCTCAGGTGCTACACAATAATTATCGTTTTGAGATTGTTGTAAATATTTGAACTGATTTACTATTGTAGCATAAAACTTTTCTGATGATTATAGAGATCGTATATTTAATACGACTGTTAACCTGCTACTTTTTGTAAATATATTGTTTAAACAGTACTATCGTTTGTGCGAAATGTGCGAGTTATTTTTGTTAAAAGATGAACAGATATGCTTGACAAAACGTATTATTGTTATTTTATCTTGGTGTTAAAAGATTGGGTATCATACTTGAGAGATGTATTATTGGTTTGGTATGTGATATTGTTATTCAAAAATTGCTTTGTTATGATAGATACTTTATTGTTGAAAAAGATGTTATTTGAGTTGTAGTTCAAATGTTGGGTTGAAATAACAGTTCTTGTTGAAAATTGTACTGCTCTTAAGAAAATTACTGTATAAAAATACTGTTAAAATATATGAAGTTGTTTCTATATATACTGCTAAAGGGTGCGCTGTTGTTTTTAATTTTCTGTTTGTTTTTTTTTTTTATCCCTTGCAGCATTTGTAATTTTTGTATAAATATTAAAGTTGTTGAGAATGTACTTCGGTTCTTTGGTTGAAATGAAAAAGTCTAAAATTTAGAATTCATTATTAAGTATGACGAGCATTAGTTAAGGAACAAAGTAGGCTAAAATATTGATAGGTTACGGAGCTCTTTATCGAGATATTTAAAAAAACACAACGGGAATTTTTGTGAATGAATTTTTATCAGCTTTTGAAGTTCTATATGAACAAAAATGGATGTTGTGGGGCAAAGTTTTGTTTTACCCTGCATCGTAGGGAAAAGAAGGTCCCTGACAAAATATTCATAAACCACACCTAAGAAATTTTTTGTTATGAATTGACTTGAAGTTAAGAGCATTGTTGTTTTTACTTAAAGATGTACTTTTTATTATGAAAATATGTAATGTAGTTACTTGGAATGTTTTGTTGCAATGGAAACCAGTTACTATGTTTATAGAAAAAAGTAGGTTCTTGCAGATTTCTAGACCGTCTATAAAAGTTCAATGTTTAGAAGTTTATTTAAATAAAAACACTTATTGCAATAAAATTTGTTTTAATTTCAAAGAGGAGTTAAATTAAAGCAAATCATTCAAAAATGTTCCGGAGAAGATGGGTTTAATAACATTAACGGTACCAATTTTAATTCACTTCGTATCAATCGAAAATTAAAATTTCTTCAGAAAATTTCGATGCCTAATGTAGATAAAAAAAATATTAACTTGGTCGTGAACAAAAATCTGATATGGTTTGTAAGATAAAAAGGGGTTTAATTTTCAAAAAAAATATTTAAGAACAGGTAACGTTACAGAATCCTTATTTTGATACCTTTCCAATTATGTCTAATATCATAATTCGTGATGCCGTCCATAAATTTACGAAGTGATTTTTCATATCCATTACTTGGAACTCTTGGTTAAATAACTTTCTTGCCAGCTGCAACCCTCTTTCAAGGAAATCATTTTACAAAATGCAAGCTCAGGACTATCGAAGCAATTGGGAGATATATACTCCGTATACAGGCGCTTCTGGAATAATGATTTATAGCAAGGGACAGTTGAAAGTTAGGAAGCTGAAATCAATTTTTTTTGTCGTCAAGTTTTGTTTTAAACTGATCCTCTATGTCAATTTCTAGATATAAGTCAATTTTGAATTAGTTAGGGAGAGATAATTATCTTCATACCGAAATGTATACTTAAAGGATACTGCCAACTTCTTTTCGTTCTTCCTAAGAAGATCCTGTATAAAATCAGCGTCATATGAACAAGTCGGAAAGAAATGTGGCATAGTTGGTTCTCGTGGTAATGCTAACTGTTTATTGAAAAACACGTTCTCTAAAAAGTAACAAATATGTTGTCAATCAAGAAATCAATCATCTTGATCATAATGTCAGTTTCAGAGAATTGTTTGCCTGATTTAGATGAGGATTTATCCCTCCCTAAGACGAGATAATTGTATATACTTTGGCTATTTGTTGTCAAACGCGTTATTCTATTGAATCCATCTTAAAAATTGTATTATTTTTTTAGATGAAATATTATAGTTGATTATTTGGTACATCAATTTTCCAACATTTATGAGGTTTTTCTCGGTATGTGTTTGCACGTTTTTCTAAAGTGTACCAAGTTGCGACATACTTTACATATATGAGGGTTACCACCAGTGTGTGTTCTCATGTGAGTCTATAAGGCATAGACTCCACAAAAACGTTCACTACAAATATCACATTTATATGGCTAATCTGAAACGGTGTATAGTATGTGTCTATGATAAAAATTCTCTCTTTAAACTCTATATGACTTTTTGGTTTCTTTGTTGACATATTTCCTTGTTTTTATAGTGATTGGCATTATATCACAATGTTGATTGCTTTACCCCTATTTGTGACATTTTTACCGACTATGTATGTGTTTTGTTCAAACGTCGTTGTCTAAATAAAAGATTTTTGTTGCGTCTGAAATGCAAATGAGAAGTTTAGCTGGATACAAAACCAGGTTTTATCCACCATTTCTACATAAATAAATGTCTACCAAGTGAGGAATATGACAGTTGTTGCCAATTCGTTTGATGTGTTCGAGCTTTTGATTTTACCATTTGATTAGGGACTTTCTGTTTTGAATTTTCTTCGGATCTCGGTAATGTTATTTTATTTTCCGGCGAAATAATTTAAATAGTCATTGCTCTTTTAAACAAGCTTTCGATAAAATAATTCAAAAAACTGGAAGCAATTCTTCAATTTCACATAGAATATTTTCTCCGTATGTCTTCCAATGACTCTGCCGGGATATCGTGAACGAGATCATTTGTAAAATAGTTAAAAACGTCTACTTACAGATGTAAAACGTAGTATTTTTTGTTTTATATCTTTTTCTAGCAAACTTAACATCGGCTGCTTTATTTTGAACCAGACTATGATAAATAAAGTGGGGATTATATGCCCATGATATAGTAAGCCAACCACAAAACTAGCCGAACGATATTGAAAGGACAAAATAAGTCTTCAACCATCCATGAAACAAAATGTTAACTCGTGACATGGACAAAATTCAAACATTTTTTGTTTTTAAACTATTAGTTGAATTGTTTAAAAAAGAAATACTCATGAAGTTCCGTATTTGAAAATATGAAAGTTTATAATTTCGAATTGGAATGAAGCCGTTATAGTTTCAATTTTATTTAATTAATATAACGAATGGTATGTCTTTTGCTCATTGTTGAAGACCGTACAACGACATATCTCACATATTTGAGTCTCGGGTGGATAGTTATTACATTGGCAGGCAAGCCGCATGTACTAATAATATAATACCACACTGTAAACGCATTCATAGGAATTTTTGTATTCCAAATAAAACGATTTTATCAATAAGTATTTCAGTAGTTGTATATTATCTGATTATTTAGATCGTTACAATTCCTTCATAAACGAAAAGAATCACATAATTAACCGTGTCAGGACTTACCAAGCTATGACACCGAATTTTCCGTAATTATTTAAAGATTAGCTGGATATTTTGTTTTTGAAATAATTGATGTTAGTTTTAAATCACAACGAAATATTTGATGTAACAAACAGTAAGCAAAACCACTTTTCTTTGTGCATTAGAAACGAATCACAACGTTTAAATTTTGACATACGCAAGCATTATCTTGTGTCAATTTATAAACTATAGGATACAAATGTTGATGAACTAACATATTAGCTATAAACAAAGATACTTACCAGCTTGAATTTATAGTCAGAAGTTCCTTTAACAAAATATTCGAGTGTTTAGATTTTGGCATTGTTTGTTCTTAAAAACACTTAACACAGTCATGTCAAACTTAACCAAACTATGACAATACACTGTAATAAGCGCTCCTCGATATGACGAGGTTACTACCCGATCATATGTTGGGGTTTTTTTTTTGTTTGATGGTTGGCATTGAAAGCTTTTGTTTTCTTTATTGCTGATATGCGATGGTAGAAAATATGTGTGTGTCATTTAAATTTTACGCGTTACATCCTAGTTTGTTTGTCCTAAAGAGAATTAATTCCTATGTTAGATGTTTGATAAATTTGTTAACTTACTATTAGATTTTGTGAATTTGTGCTATTTTTATTTGTATACTAATGAAAAACGGAAAATAAAAATGTAAGTACGCATTAAACATGTTTTATACATAAATGTTTGAATATGGCCATATAATGTATACTGATGAAATTATATATAATACTAGAACAGTGTAAAAAATTAAATAAAACCTAATATACAATTTGACATGAACTTATTATGGTCATTCATTTTCTACATATAGAAGCGTTTTGTTTTAATCTCAGTATACATTATAACCAACGTCTTAGGGAAGTCCGCTACTCAGTTTCAAAATAACAAGCTTTTCATTACACTAGTATATATTGCTAGGAGATAAATAAGGGAACCAACAAAGCAAAAACAATATATAGGTCAATGTATTTGTTTTCGAGATATTAGCCATTGAAAATTTGGCGGGAAAGTGTTATCTCTTGATTTTTCATAGCTTTTTCATTGACAAGTTTAAGTTCTCAGAAACTATTTAGAAATAACTTAGATTATATAATACGACTACAGATGGCTTATAATTGTGCATGAACAAGATTTATTAAAAGAAAAATGGTGATCAATTAGCAATTTTTTTCAAGGCACTCAAATAGATAAAACCAGAGGATTTCGAAAGTCTGACAAAAATTCCAAAACATGACAAGCGAACATCCTTAATTAAGGTTTTTCTCGGTTTTCAATAGTTTCATTATTTGCTTGTGTACCATAAACACTTTATTTTTATCTAAATTTTCGGAAATTGGACACTTACATAAATTTTGCCTTTTTAACCGTCATCGTGAAATAAGTAACACAGGCTGCAAGTAAAAACAGGTAGATGATGTATAATTTCTATATTAAAACTACCTTATCAAAAACTGATTAATAACCAAACTTAAAACTCGATTACTAACTGTTTGATTAATATAAATCAATTGTAATAAGTATTTGTCATTTCATTTATTGGTGAAAAACACATCTTCCAGCTCTTTCGAGTAAATTAGTTTCTTGGCACGTAATAACGTGCATGGCAAAACAATTGTTTTTTTAGGTCTTTTAAATAGGTTAATGATTTGCACCGAGCTTATCTCGAGAAATATTGAGAACTTACCTTGTGTACTTTATAAAGTTTAATTTTTAATAGGCACGATGAATGCCGATAACATGATTGGTGCCTTCTAAATCTCGCGTATATAATCGAAGTAGTATTACTAAAAATCATTATGATGGGGATGTCAAAGTAATCATTTACAATGTAATCACAATTTTTCTGACAATAAAGTCTCACAATCCTTGAATATTTTTTAATAAGATAATCAAATAATCAAAAATACAGTCATAGATAAAATCAAAAATATAGTCATGGATAATCAAATAATCGAAAGTATAGTCATATATAATCAAATCATCATAAAAGATTTGGTCTGGTTTTCAAAAAATCACTCTAAAAACGTATAATAAATCACATAAATAAAAACCATATAAGGAGGTTCATTGTTTGAGTACTACTACGGCAGTGTTTAACGATATTGATTGACTATAAAGCCAACGCATGGACGGTCACACTTATATTTAAGTAAAAAAGAAAAATTACATATAAAGCGAATGGAATTAGGCAAAGGAGAATAAGCTAAATTCTAAGTAATAAGTTTTTTTTATGTCTATTATGCATTTCCTATACATATGCATGTTAATTATGAAAATCTACTTTGGACTTGATAAGTGACCATGTAATGTGTTGACTCAGGTTATTTACAAGTGTGTATGTTCTCATAAACATACAGATTTGATAAACATATCTAATTTTCAGGAGTTTCAATGAGGACAATAACAGGCTAATGCAGTTGAATAGTGGAATTACGCATTGACTATATAAATCATAAATGTTAGCAATTACATAACGCACAATAGTTGCTTAAAGATATCCACAAAGAAAGTACGTTTCATTTTAATCTATTTAAAATATTACTGTAAAACATTATTTTCGGTTACGGGTGTGTTTCATGATCAGGCAACATATATTTATTCTGTTGAGCTTTAATGGGGAATGTTTTGAGCCTATAGGTTGCACTTTGTAAAAACAGCTGTTTCTCAAACCACGCCTCTTTTGGGGAGATTTAGAATATTCATAGAAAATTAATTTTGTTTACATACTGGTTCCCAGTTATGATCTCTATGTCCCGTCTCATAGAGACATAACTTGGGAATTTTACCAGTAAATATACATGTGCATATTGTTTACATTGAGATCTGTGGTAACCCTTCATTCGAGGTAGGGGTAGTTAAGAAAAATAGTGTTAGTTTAAACTCAGAAATGTTCAGGGCATATAAACGTTGAAAATATGCTGCACAGCCCTATACTTTTACCTTTGAAAAAATTGTAGTGCGTATGAACTTTCAATTCTAGGATATGATTTTTTTCAAAACTTCATAGAAAAAGTGGTACAGTTTTAGCCGTAAAAGGAGTTCCTATGGGAAATTGCATTGTCAATATTTACAGAAATGCAACCTTTAAGAAAAGATATTTTTAGAAAAAATCTGTCATAATGCGAATATGATGCAGATAAATTGGTACCGTTGATATCATTAATATGTGTCAGCATTTCGTGTGCATTTTGTCTAGACGCCACCTAATTAACCCCCAATATGATCTCTGTAGACAATTTTAAAATGCACATGCAAAGGTATTGTTAAAAGTTTTGAATCCGCCATGATAATAACTGTCAATATTATTTCGTATACTTTATTCAATGAAAATCGCGAAATTTTACACCAGCGAAAATAACCCGCTATATGGTATATCAATAAGATTAAACTTTAATATATAATACATTTCTGTAAATAATGCTGGTGTGAATATGACGTATGGCGTACTAAATTATAATCCTGATACCTTTGATAAGTATATATATAACAATTTACTGACCAAAATGTCAAATAACAAAAGTTCCGAAGTCCGAGGAAAATTCAAAACGTAAATTCCGTATTAATCAAATGGCAAAATCAAAAACTCAAACACATCAAACAAATGGATAACAACTGTTACATTTCTGGCTTGGTAAACGCATTTTTATGTAGAAAATGGTGCATTTAACCTTGTTTTATAGCTAGCCAAACCTCTAACTTGTATGTCCAAATTAGACAGTTCATCAAGATTCAGTATCTGAGTTTTAAATCCATTTGTTCTAACATCATTAAAATGCATATGCCATGAACATCGAGATTTATAATGCACATCCTTTCTGATTTGTCGTGCCAATGGGTATTAACAACATACACCCAGTGACCGATTCCAATTGTGTATAGTTTATAGAACTTTTACAGTTGACTACTAAGTATTTGTAAAATAATAAAACTGGATGTTAAAATAATTTCCTTTGATATGCTTCAAATGTGCTTATCGCGCCAAACTTTCATTTCACCTTGTGGTCTACGTACTCATTTTTGGCAATGTCACAGGCTTTATCAAGTTTAATTTTAAATTCAGATACATAAGGATATTGTTGTTTTTTCCTGAAATTGTTTAACATTTCACAGCGGCATAATACTGTTACTATAATTATTCACTCCTTATTTTCTTGATTTTGTATTAACATTGTATCGTAGATCAAATTCATTTGTTCAGTGTATGTTTACTTGCGTTAATATGTTTTTTGATTTAGTTAATCAATTTCAATTCATATTAAATAGTGTGTTTTTCAATGTTGTGATATTACACTATAGTTTTAGATAGGAGTGGAGGTTGGTACCTATTAAAACGTTTAAACACGCTGCAATTAATTGCACCTGTCCCAAGTTTGATGTTCAGTAATTGTCGTTTGTTGATGTGGTTCATAAGTGTTTCTCGTTTTTTATATAGATTAGGTCGTTGGTTTTCCCCATTTCATTTTTCTCCGCTTGTTATTTTTGGGGCCCTTTATATCTTGCTGGTATGAGACAAGGCTCAATGTTGAAGACCGTACTTTTACCTATAATGGTTTACTTTAATAAGTTTTGACTTGGATGAAGAGTTGTCTCATTAGCACTCATACCACATCTTTTTATATCTATCAACCACGGTTGTGGGAAACGTTTATTGTAGTAAGACATAAAATGAATAAACTGAAACGGACTTAAACCTATAAACATGGATTCTGGTACGTACTACATAGCACAACAGAAACAAATACATATCGCACTACAACCTTAACTTAATCCTGGTACCTTTGTTAACTACTTAATCGGACCGAAAATACTATGGATGTACGAATAAAGTGAACATTAATGCCATTTTTTTAACAAATGCCGACAGCTCTGATATTTCAAATCGTAAGGCCTCACAAATGCGATCGAAGCTCTGATTATAGTTAGTATGAAGTAAAAAGTAAAATCACAAAAATGAACGCGTTGTTATAATTTGTCGTTTTTAATGGTTCTGCATATCAAATTAACACTTTGCTACATGGTTTAAAAACTGGTGTTGGATTTAAATGTGCTATATATTTAGACACTATACGTATATTGTTTTTATACTGAAATCGATAAAAAAAAAAAAAATGTAACAAATATTGTTAAAAAAAAAACCCTCTTTGGGTACAATTTTGGGGTAATTTCCTATAAGCGTAGTCCAGGCGGTAAGACATTGACATTTTAAGGAATTAGAAAGGGAAAATGAACTTAATTAATAACATTTTTAAAATAAACATGGTATATAGTTTACCAATTTGAAGACATAACAAGTTTAAGGGCATACGATACAGTTTTGATCCCGTATTTACAGTTTGATGAAAATTTGCATATAGGCTATCAAATATGTAATAAAAAATATACTTTAATGTGCTGCGTTTTGAGTTAAATGAGGTCGAAATTTTGTATATTTGCTCACAATTCGGATTTGTGGCCGTATTTTCCCTTTCGAAAGAAAGCCATAACTTTTTTCTATTAAAAGATAAACACAAATTGTTTTTTGTTAAATAATTTGTAATTTTTGACTTTTTTAAGTATCCTAAAAATTTATATATCTTTTATTCAGAAATAACTCATATTTATCGAATGGTCATGAATTGAGAAAAAACGTAATTTCTTGCTGCATATTTATCAAAATTAAAAAAATTGCACTATTTACAGTTTTATAAAATTTGATCCACATAATCTCCCTGCAAAATGAAACAAAATGTCGTTTTAAAAAAAAGGGGTCCATGCACTTGTTTTCAAATTAAATCACTTTGAATGATTAAAAATCAGTCGAAAAATGCATCTTTTCCCGATATGTCATAGTTTGACGTCGCAAAAATAACATTTTACGTTAGCAACGTCATTACCTCCCCTGTAACTGTATCGTATGCCCTTAAATGAATAAAAGTTTAACAATTGTTGCTAAACGTTGTCATGGTTGTGACGTGAAATTGTTGATGAAATACAGTAGTTCCGGTAAGTAGACGGGGTTAATAGGTTAGTTGAGGTCACTAACGTTTATACGTATAGGTTTATCTGTATAGTAAAATAGCTGATTGCAGTATAAAATATATTATCTGGTTCAGGCCGTGTTTCATAACAACGGGCGTCAGATTTGGCCAAACGTGACAGCAAAGTAAAGCATGGTTTTCCCGAGGGTATCACCAGCCCAGTAGTCAGAACTTCGGTGTTGACATGAATATCAATAATGTGATCATTTCTATAAATTTCCTGATACAAAACTTTGAATTTTTCGAAAAACTAAGGATTTTCTTGTCCCAGAAATAGATTACCTTAGCCGTATTTAGCACAACGTTTTAGAATTTTGGATCCTCTATGCTCTTCAACTTTGTATTGTTTGGCTTTATAACTATTTTGATATGAGCGTCACTGATGAGTCTTATGTAGACGAAACGCGCGTCTGGCGTACTAAATTATAATCCTGGTACTTTTGATAACTATTTCATATTCTATTATCTGATTCAACATGTCAAATCTTTAGTTTTTAGTTTTTTAATCTTTCTTATTTTTGTGTTTTAAATTTGTTTTTTATGAATCAATCGTTACTATTTACCTTCGAGTGTGTGTTTTTCCATTCTTTCATTACGAGTTTTCATTCTTGCGCTGTGTTGTAGTCGTATTTGCAACGATAATTATAGGGGTAAACTTACTGCATGCGGAGGAATATCGACACATTAGAGTAGGTACAGGAAGACATTAGTTCAACAGCAGTACATTTCTGAAGACTTTAAGGTAGAATCATGGTATACCGCCATCTTGGATTGTACAATCACAGTACAAAATCGGTCTAGTTATTTGCCCAAATCAGCAAATTTGAAATCAGATTTGCAATTTAATGGTTAGACTGTTAATTTATATAAAGAAAACTTGCTAATTTATTGTATTATTCAAAATATTTTAACAAATATCAACCTTTTTGGTTTTTTAAATCATTTTTTTTTCAAATGAGCCATTTAAGGGGAGATAACTCTTTTAGCACAAAATGTTTACTGGGCTAATAGGGAAATTTTTTATTTTTACTTGTGGCAAGAAAACAAAAAAACCTATCTTCTCACAATTTATTTCAAAATTCTATCTCATAGAATTTTGTTTATGCACTGTTATGTGTTTTTCATGAACAAACTAACCAAATTTAGGCAATTTTCAACGACTCATAGCTTGAAAAATAGCACGGTGACCCATACTTTTTATTATAGTTTTGAAAAAAGCATAGAAAAATCTTCATTTTGTCAAATTATAAGAAAATTCTGTCTCAAAAAACATTTACTTATGATCTACCTTAATAGGGTAGAGGTTTTTCTTTCACAAGAAATTCCACATACACTTGTTTTTATATGGAAACTGTATGCTAGTTTAAACAACATATACTAATTTTGTTTAACCATGAAGTATCAAATGAATCTATGTCTTATGAAACACACGGCAGGCGTACAAAATGAAAAGTTTTTTCGCCGTTATGTATTTCTGAAATAAGTTCATCTTGAATTTAACGCATATTGTACGTTTTGGTGAAAGGTTTCATTTTCTATTGTGCATAAGGATTTACATGACATGTTTAATATTGTTAAAACAACTTATGTACGCCAAACTCTCCAGGGCACATTATTCATTCCTGCTTTTTCGTGTTGTTAGTGTTACGAAATCTTAGAAAAGGATACCGGTCATTTGTTTTAGTTTTTCGCTTTGTACCCATTAACTCGAATTATAGGTGCTGTCATAGTTTAATAAGGTTCTGTCCCTATCATACATATAAAAAAGAAGATGTGGTATGACTGTCAATGAGACAACTATCCACAAGAGACCAAAATGACACAGACATTAACAAATAAAGGTAAACGTACGGTCTTCAACAATGAGCAAAGCCCATACCGCATAGTCCGCCATAAAAGGCCCCGAAATGACAATGTAAAACAATTGAAACTAGAAACTAACGGCCTTATTTATATAAGAAATGTACAAAAACTAAAAAGGTAACACGTAAACAAACGACAACCATTGAGTTACAGGCACCTGACTTTGGACAGGCACATACTTACATAATGTGACGGGGTTAAACATGTGACGAACTATAAAAATCAGTTGAAAAAGGCTTGGCACTCACACCACATCTTCCTATATCTATTAACCCATCAGATGGACAAAAATAAAAGTAGACGTGGCCGGGTACTTGTACATTCCAACAACAAAAGACACTAGGAACAGATCTGAGAGTACTCGCAGTTAACTGGCAGCTTGTTCAAAGCCACTTACAACTAATAAAAAACAATCATGCATCGAAGACTAAATATCCTATTTTTCTAGAGGCATAAAAATTCCCCAATTTTCATTTTAGCCGAACCGCTTTACAGAACTGACCTCTTGTGTAATTGTTATTTTTTTTTTCTCATTCTGAACGTGTATGAAATATTGGCCGCCGAAAGTTAATCAAACAAAAATCAATTGTAAAACTTTAAAGAAAATCCTCATTCTAGAAATACAGAAACTTGGCACTGACATGTTGGTTAAAAATAGACTCCAAAACATTTGCTTATTTCTGTATGCACTTCAACAAAAACTACATCGATTATCTCGAAGTAGCATGATCGGCTGCTGTACGGATGGTCGTGGCTTCTACACAAGGCAGAGTAAAACCAAAGACTTAAACATTTTTAATTGGGTGCCTCACTGTTAGGCCCGTGTTATTTAGGAATATGAGCACAAAATGGTCAGCCCCGTGTAGAGTAGTATCATCATGTTTTACTTAAGGTTCATCATAAGGAATTAAAAAATATGGCCGTGTTTACACCTTAAAATTTACTATGAGTACAGACAAACTGATATATCTAGGATATATTAAGGCATGGCAGATACTAGATATATAAAAGTTATATGTATCACCAGCCCAGTTGTCAGCACTTCGGTGTTGACATGAGTATCAATTATATGGTAATTTTTATAAATTTCCTGTTACAAAACTTCGATTTGTTTGAAAATACTAAGTATTTTCTATTCCCAGGAATAGATTACCTGAGGCGTATTTAGCACAACTTTTTGAAATGTTTTCCAGTCTGCAGAAGATAGCAAAATAAACAAACACCTGAGTTTCATTTGATACGATCCACTCAGTTAAACAGTTCAAATCACCTATATATTGTCTGCAGATGTCTGTTGTCCATCTATTGTCCATTTAAATCAATACTAATCACAACATGTATTATATGAGGGGAGATTCTCAAACCTCTTTCCAAACTTAGTTGAACGAAAAAAAAACCTTAGTAGCAAAATCTAGTAAAGTTTATATTTTTTATAAAACATAAAATGCATATAAAATTTATATATCTAGTTCCTGTCATCCATTAAAAACACTTGCATGTGCATAGATTTGTCTGTACTCAGAGTAAAATTTGTGGTGTTAATACGGCCATATTAGCAAAAAGGTTATGATGAACCTTACGTTGTGAAATAGCAGACTAAAAATCCGCCTCAATATGTGGGTTAAGTACAAAACGGCTGATATCAATATATTTTAACACGTGCTCGTCCTGACTATGAATTTAAAAAGTTGTCATTATAATCATCTTCATCAGCAACATTATCGTCGTCGTGGTTGTCGTAATCAAAACAGAAAATAACGCATTATTAGGTTGAACTTTCATTGTTAAAGACGTGTTTGACAAAACCAACATATTTGGTGTATGCGTGATATCTTAAACATGATTCTTTACATATAGCGTAGTAGCAATGTTGTATCAAATATGATGATAATGAAATGTAAAACAGGCAATGATGTGGTTTAAGTCACCTTTAGTCAGATTAAAGTAGGCTGTTTTTATAGTACTCGACATCTTGTTTTCATTTCAACCAGCATAGAAGAAAATAAAAAGATATATAAAGAAGAGCTTTACTAGTATTACATATTTCGTTCAAAAGAAGCACACAAATTGTAATTACGAAGATTAGACACAAATACAAGTAAAGGTTACTGATAAGTTCACTTCAACGAATGCTCACAGTCACTGACTGTGTTGGTCTGGTATTGTACTAAGTAATCAAGATACCTGTATTATCGGGTGGTCTAGAATCCCAAACAATACATGATACGCACATCGTTTTATCTTGTAAGCATTTTGTGTACAAATACCATGGTGATTTTTGAACAACAATCTTGATAACCTGTTGACCTCCAGCAATCATCTGACATTCTTCTGTTTTGCGATTGAAATTGACTCCAAGACAGTCATCTCTAACTGAACATACAGATACACAGTCAATCCTGCTGTGTTTCTTTGAGGTAGATAATAAAGTCATATTACCATACGCTCCTGATTCACCACAGTAAAAGCCAGTAAACCTAGCTGAAAAAGACAGGTTGACTATCTTAGTAATAAAATTAACGGTATCAATTTTCTTGCACCAGATGCGCATTTCGACAATACATGTCTCTTCAGTGATGCTCGTGGCCAAAATATTTGAAATCCAAAGCTTACATAAAAGATGCAGAGCTATAATCCAAAAGGTCCAAAAAGTATAGCCAAATCCGTGTAAGGAATCAGAGCTTTGCATGAGGGAGATACATTCCTTAATTTATAATAATTTCTATCATTTTGTAACAGTAAATTTTAATAACACAAAAAAAATCCGTATTTTCATGCCAGCTTTATCTGCTTTTTTAAGCTTTTAGCTTATCTTGAGTTTTCAAATGTTTGTTCTTTAAATATTGGTATATATATTGGATTTATACATTGATGTTTTTTCCGGCATAAAATATCAGGGTAAACGTTTGTAAAAACCTTAATAAAATATAAAATCTCAATCTTAAACTTGTAATTCTCAGTTTGTGACTTCAGTTTTAACCCAAGCTCCAGTTTGTTTAAATCTGTTTGTGTAAATTTTCAAAATAAGGATTAACTCCTGTCCTTTTAGGTATTTTATACCTCAACTTATTGAAAAGACACTATCCAAATTCAATTATATAGAGAACTCGAACCGAATTATACAAATGCCTTGTTGGAAAAAGTGCCGCAAAATGTGAAAAAAAAGTCGTGTACTAGGTATAAACATATTGTTTCGATAACAGTTTTGTAGTGAAAAAAGTAATGGTCTAGGTTTGTTATTAAAAGGCTAGTTTTCAAATGGGTAAGGAACAGAAAGTACGTGTTATGTATTTGGTTTTGATGTTATATTTGTTATTCTCGTGGGATTGTGTCTGTTGCTTGGTTCGTTTCTGTGTGTGTTACATTGTAGTGTTGTGTCGTTGTTCTCCTCTTATATTTAATGCGTTTCCCTCAGTTTTAGTTTGTTACCCCGATTTTGATTTTTGTCCATGGATTTATGAGTTTGAACATTGGTATACTACTGTTGCCTTTATTTATGTACCTCGACATGTGTATGCTCATAACACTAGTATTCTAAATATCAAATTTCAGAAGTTTTTGTCCAAACATTATAACAGACAAGAGTTTCTGTCTAAATCAATATATTCATTAGAATGATAGAATTACAAGTCACATGTATACAGTAAAAACAATTCAGCCTTTCAAAGAAAACTATAGCTTTGAAGAAAAAAACATATTTATGGAAATTTAAAGTTAAGTTTCATATAGTATTAGAAATAATTGTGTCACCATCAGATTGTAAGATTCGAGCACGTGATCCTCCAGTTTTGAGCTGGCTCAGCTTATCGCTGCAAAACTGGGATCGTTGGAGAATCAAGCAGTTGACCATTATATTGTATGATGCACAACTCAAACAATAAAAATAATATTATTAAGATTTCAATTTTTCTTATAGAATTTAAGTGTTGGGATGTTTGATATGTGTTGCCATTTCCATGATTTGTAATCAATATAGGAAGGGAAAATAGCTTTTTCCGCAATTATCTCTTGATACATACATGTTTTGTTTGTTTTTTTCGTTTAAAGAAAATGTGTTTCTCACTTCAAAAAACATGAGCAGGCTCTAAACATGCTAAAGAAGTTCAATAATTAAATTTAGCAAATTTTCTCAATAAATTGATTCGGAAATGAACACGAAATTTTAGTTCATGGTTGTGCTAGTATATTAATAATTACACATTTCTCTTATGTACATTTTATATTCATAACTAGTAAACTAATAATAAATTTGTAAAATATCCTGCATAGTTAATTAAAATACCAAATTAATAGCATACTTTACAATATTCTCTAAAAAGAATTAGCATTTCGTTTGTTTCTAGAGAAGAAAAAACCTGACATTTGAACTTTTTCAAAACAGTTGCATCATTCAATCAAATATAAAAACAAGAAGATGCAGTATGATTACCACGGAGACAACTCTTCACATAAGACCGAATAACAGGAAAACTTACAACAATCGTGCGCCGTATGACCTTAAACAATGAGCACAAATAATACTGCAGAGTCAGCTAACACGTATTTTGTGTGCTTTTGATCTTAAAACAAAAAACTATATAACTTACAAGTATGTTCCACTTTCCACAGACCTACAGATCCCAACCCAGTCGTGATCCCTACGTCTTTTATAGAGATAGGAGTAGAAGATGGATCCATATAATTCATAACCATCTTGGTACCGGACATTAGAGTTATTCGTCCGGGAATTGCCCAATTGAGTTCAAACGATCTGTGCTCTGTGCAATTGAGTATACCAGGTGTACTTATGTCAAAACTACTAATAATTAGATCAAAATTTCGACGGACATTTATTTTTGAATTATCACCAGCCCCGATAACTATTCTATAATCGAAGAAGGAATAAAGTAAGTACATATCACTTGAAAGTAAGATAAAGGCATTACTACATGCTTTAACGGAGAATTTCATATGATGGTTGTTAGCAGGGTATAGCTGAAAGAACGAGAGACTGATGTAATCCACATTTGGTGTAGAAGCATTGACGAAACCACTGTTCTTTGTTTTTATCCACACTTGATCAAGAAGGTTTCCTACAATGTAATAGTTAAAACATCAAAATATAATAGTAATTCCTCAGTTTGCATCAGTATAAATAATCAACTTAAAAATAAATATACCTATATTTCTGCACATTTTCATACATGTCGGTATTAAATTTTGCTTTTTTAACAAACATTTATCGACAATAAAAGTTGTGGAAAAAACCTATAGAAACATTACATTCACATTCTTATAATAATAAAAATTTATTATGATGTGATAACCTCTCGATCAAGAGATTCCTAACTTAGAACAGGCACCTGAACATTTGAAACCTTCCTTTAACTACAATACTAATAACATTTTTATATCTACATTTTTAAATGTAACAAGTAAGACATAATAATTTGTCTACGATTGTTTTCTTACCAAGACTAACTGTAGTGAAAACAGCACAAAATATCACAGTTATCATCATTTTCACTTGCAAAATTTTAACAATAATGTTGAAAGCATGAAAATCATTTCGTAAATTTTTTTTTCATGCATAAACAATACCCACTAGGAATAATTAATTTTTATCAAAAAGAAAATGAAATCTGGCAGTTAACACTGTTGCCTGAGGAATTTCAATCTAGATAGATACTTTTGTTAATTACTCTGTTTGATGTGTACTATTGTATATTCTAACCACGTTCTCATGAGAAATAGACATCTATATCAGGTATGCCTTTAAGTCTGTTGAAATTTATAGAAAATAAATCATTGTTTCATCATTTAAAGCACAAAACCGCCTAAAGTAGTTTCAAATGATGTTTTCGTAATGTTTTTAAATGATTGTTCTCTGCAGGTTTTGTACATGTTGTAATCAAAGTAATATTCTTACATTACGATACTCATATTAAACATACCTTGACTATATAATCGCTAAAAACTGTCCCCATTTGATAAATAAAGATTCCGAGATAGGAATTATAGAGTAACGGTTTTATATGATCACAAATGACAAAATGAAAATAAATGTTGGAATATTAAACATCCATTAAGAGTAACATTTGAAGTAATCAAAGTAAAATTTGAAATATTTTTTAAAGTCTGTTTCTGGTTACTGGATATCCCGGTACCATCCGTATATCATAACAATTTCTTTATAAATTGTATATTATTATTGGTATCTTCGATAGGTAAGTACAACGGTCTGGTCGAAATTCGTGTTCCAGGAGACAACGATGCAATTGGACAGAGTCCATTTTATAAAAAGGTTCATAGGAAGATACCAAGACCTTGTTGATAAATATTCCGTATCAACCTCAACAAAACATGATAATGATTCTAGGTACTGACGTTGTTTTTCATTTTGATAACGTGTTATATTTTTCTTTTATTGTTTATTGTAAGTTGTCAACCTTTACTGTTTAATCCATTTTTTTGTAAATTTTTAGGCGTGGCTCGGTAATTATGAAATCCATCATTCTAGTCTTCCAGGTTTCGATATGTGCTTTGTACTGTGGATTCATTATTATTCGTTGGATACCAATTTTCGTGGATTTCGTGGGTACAGGTGTACTACGAATTTTAATGTCCAACAAAATACACATTTCCTAAAGGAATGTATGCAAAATTTGCCAAATCAGCTAATTTAGATATGCACGAACATGCAAGTTTTCATCAATCCACACGAAAATTGGTACCCATGAAAATAAATGAATCTAGAGTATATGATATCATTTTTTTATAATTTGTTTTGATAAATTGTTACACAATATTGACTGATGTACCCTTATTTTTTACCTTTTTACCCATGGTTTCTGTTTGCTTTGTTCACACATAATTTTTAATATAATGGAACGTATGCCACTGTCATACAAGTGAGAGGTTTAGCTAGCTATGAAACCAGTCCAAATAACCATTTTCTTCTCGGAGTTGATTCCATTATAATTTGGGTTGTTTCAAACGGTAAACTTTACTAACCCGAGTGATGAATCGATGTAGGCCGATGTTAATCTCCATTTCGGGATGGTCTTATTCGTTTGATCCATATCATCCTTGTGGCAATGTGTATAGACAACAGCGATAAGATTAAACACAAGGAAGGAGGACATCTATTATGATTTGTATTTGATTTTAATTCATCATATATACAAGAATAAAAGCAATCAAATTATATGTATGAGTATTTTCTCCAAAAAGTCAGTTAAAATTCTGCAAAATATCGTTAATGTAGTTTGTACTTGATTTCAAAATCTGAGAAAAAGCATGCCCTCGTGCAGTTGCCAACATGTAAGTATTGACAGTTCATAAATCAAAAATATTCATAACTGAAACGTGCTTACAGCCACACTTATTTAGTAATGTTTTAAATTACCACAATACAAATCAATGGATATACCGAAGGAGACAATATTCAATAATCTAACTTGTTTTAGTTGCATTCCTGTGTTTCTATTGTTTCGTTGTTTTCCTCTTATAAATGATGTGTTTCCCTCGGTTTAAGTTTGTTATACGGATTTGTTATCGCTCAATGAATTTATAACTTTTGAAAAGTGGTATACTACTGTTGCCTTTATTTAAAACAGTATTACATTATTAAACTTTTAATAAGTTTACTTAAGGTAACAGGTACGTAAATGGCTTGTCCACCGAATTTTTTAAGAAATTGTATTCACGTAGAACTTTTAAAAATAAACAGAAAAATTGAAAATTTTGAGTGGGTAACCGATCTACTTTCAAAGTTACAGTCATTTGAAATTGTTAGAAAAACACCATGAAGTACATAGACATAACGTCAAATTTACGCAAAAAGTATGAAATTTCCAGCTTATTTTAATCTGCAGTTAAAACCATTTCTACGATTTTTCTATAAAAATTAAATGTTTTTATGATAGATTTTTCCTTTCTATTGATATATAATTTTCCTATGGTTACCGGACTCCTTTTTTATATATCAGCCGTTGAAAGGGCATTGCTGACGGGAAAAGATAGAAATTGCATGACGTCGCCGAAGAGGATTACGCAACGTCAAGTCTCCATCAGCAGAATAGTCACCAACATAAAAATCTTGTCAAATAAAGACAACGACCGCTACCTCAAGGCGTCTCTTTGATTATAATGTGTTTTTAAACTAATTATGCGCTATAGCGCTTATGAAATAATTATCCTGTCTGAAAAAGTATCACTAGTTATTACGGATATTCGTTTGTTTACGGAGTATATGAGACCCTAGTCATGTATAACTTGATTCTTCTATCAGTGTGGGGTTTATGTCAATGAACAACAATTAAGGCACTGATTTAATGATAAAAAGGAAATCTTTAAACAATGGACTTGTAGTTTAGAGTCTGTAAAAGTTTAAACAAAGTAAACGGAAACTATCATTGAAATTCACAGAATGACGATATACATTCATTGAATACATTTTCGACCCGAAAATACATGAAATATTTGCTGCTGCGCAATCAGTAAGGGAAACGGAATGTACCAAGGATGAAAACAAATTCACAATGCCGCAGAAAAACTGTAGAAAAAGTCAAACTGTACTGAGAAACACAACATTTCTTTTACCTAATCGAGTCATCAATGTGCCGATGAATCGTCGTACGACGTAGATGTAGGTCATATAATACATATATATATATATATATATATATATTGATAATTATGTTTAAATGGCACATGAACACAACACAAAAAATAGACAAATACTTCGAGTCCAACAGTACTGATTTATTTTTCAATCCTGAAATTAGATGGTGACTGTGTTTAATATTATAAAAGCAAATGGGATACACGTAATTTATAGATAAAGCCTACACAATATATCAAAGTTTGATGCAAATCTTCATTACTCTTTTCTCCTATTTTTTGTTTTGTTCAATGATTGTGAATTGATGCCAATATTATAAAATCGTAATGTGTTTTGTCTAGAAACTAAACGTGTAATACAAAATAACAAAATTAATATATAAACGTTCAGACAATGGTTTTTTTTTCTAGCTTTGCAATGACATAATATGTTTTGAAATCGAGTCCAGTATCTTCTTGTCTTTGGTAACTCGGGGCTTCCCGTCGATCTGTTCTGTAAGCAATTCGCGTATACCATCAACACCTCCTCTATTTCCTGCAAGGATGAGATGGTTTAACCGTAAACCGGATTTGGCAATTTTGTTCAGCATTGTTTTTGAACAAAAAGTAGGTGGTATGTTGTTAAATGACTCCAGTCTAGATTTAGTTAGCTGCAGCTTACTGATCATGTTTACTGTGTAGCGAACAGAGAAGCTGTGTTTTTCTAGCATTCTTGGAGAAACTTTTAACGTGTTGATCAGCTGTTGCAGGGATTGCACATCACCAATGGCATTGTGTGCATCATAACTTATTCCAACAATATCTTTTACGAGTGATTCCTGTTTGTATGACTGCTTACTTGTCTTTCTGTCTGGTAATAGTTCTTTCGTCAATGATAAAGTGTCAATAAATCCAACGCATTTTAATTCAAAATCTTTCATGATATTATTATTTTGTAAAGCCTTAGTCAGAATCCTGGAATCAAAAATTTTTGAATTGTGACCAATCAGAATGCATTTTTTCGGAAGCCAAGAAATAAAATGCTTTAAAATTTCAGTTTCTTCGTCTGTCTGCATAATTTCCCCGTTTTTATACAAAATTAAACCACTTTTTGAAAACCCAGTTACTTTAGAGGCAGATGGCGAGATACGCTGACTGGGTACCATATACCGATTATAATTTTGGTTGGCATATGCTGCAGCTAATTGAATGATATCACAATCAGTACCTGAAAAAGAAACAATTCAAAATAAGTCTTTGTTATTAATACTTAAAAAATGCCGTCCTATCATTCATCTTACGATACATGCACACAGTAACAAACTACAATGATTACCGTTTATGTTACTTAGCAACACAAACGGAAACGCATACAATCCAATGCAGAAAAAAGTTTGTTGTTTCATGTTAAACATTATATGTAGCGATTGCGGATGTGAAGGGGATTTTTTCTTCTTGTAGTGTCCTCTGAATTTCTGTATTCCAGTTAATTTCTCTCTTTATTCATAATTATTTAGCCTATTTATTATGTATGCATAATGTTAAACACATTTGATATTATTATTCAAACTCCTAAGTATTGGTAAAAACGCTAAGACATTTTATATACTGTGATACTACAAAGATTTCTAATAATATACTCAGGTCCTATAGAAACGCAACACATTATATTCCAAGTTGTCTTTTGTCCCTTTTTGAATGACAATAAGAAATATAAATACATGTATTAGGCATACATATAACATTTACATACTGGTGTCGCCTGATCGTGTTTTTTTTTATTTGTTGTTTTTGTTTTTTGTTTATAAATTTCCAATTACTCAGTGTAGATTTAAATCAAAGAAGATCTGTCTGTTTAAATTGTTCATAAATAAGAAAATAATCTGTAGCCGAAAAAAGATAACGATTATATTGGCTATGTAATAAAAGAAAACCAACAACAAAAACAATTAATTTCTTACCGAATCCTGTAGTTTCAAGGTCAAAGTAAACAAATGTTTCGTCTTTCAAAGACAGAGGATCTTCCGTCACTTCTGGTTCAGGATCAGGAATGGGTGAAATATCATCAGCTTTCTCTCTCGAATTTGCTGGTGCAGATATAGAGGTTGCATATGTGATGCCTTCTCGTATTTCTTTGGCCTTTAGATTTAAGTTAAATTTTCCTTTTTTGACTAGTCTTTTTCTCTTTGCCTCCCGGGTACTTGCATTCACTTTGTCATGCTTGCGCTTTTTGTCTATTTTTGCCGTATGCATTACTGTAAATTTTCCCGGTGACAATTTATGAGCTTCGTATACTTGTGGTATATAAGAACGACCTTCGTTTTTCTGAATAACACCCACGCATACTCGGAAAGGAAGGGATTGACTACTCCCAAAATGCTTAGCTTTTGGTGCCTTTAACGCGATAATTTGATTTAAGGATTCGTTTCCTTGTGAGCTGCCACAATTAGCTAATTTATGTGAGTTCTTTGCATAAGAATCAAACAATTTTGATAGATCAGCAAACATTTCCTCTCCGTTTAAATCTTTGCCATACGGAAGACTTTTGTGTTTGTAATTTTCTGGATCTTTATGGTAGTTACACCATGATAAGTCACATTTAGAATGATCACCAAAAGAATGGGGAATGATGGAATAAATATTCTGGCTTAATTGTTCTGCATGATTCTGGTTTTGGGCTATCGCATAATCTAAATCTTTTGTCAAGTAGCTTATAGTACTTGTTGACAATTTACCTTTGTGTTTTTCATGTAAGCGGTATAAGTCACTAACAATATTTTTTCTTTGGTGGTTTTTGTCTGACCTTTTAACAATATCAGAATTAATGTTTTGTTTAAGTCTAGCTAGAGTAGTGGTATCGTCATCCATTATTATACATGAAACTGTGCATCCTTTGCATTGCAGGTCCTGCACCATTTCAACGGCTAAGTTTGGCTCCATCGACTTTGTCGTATTTATAATAAAAAGTCTTTACACAACACCCCGTAATAGTTAGAATGTGATATCTCGTTGGTTATTAAGATTCTACAGGTACGGTCAAATATTCCGACATAAATATTTGCTTTAGTAACGGTTTTAAACTTCTTAGGATTACGAAAATTGCAACAAAAACACGACAATACAGACACGAGTATATCGAACGAGTTTAGAAATATACACACCTTAATAAAGGTCAAAGAAATACACCACCCTCTAAAAAATATATGAAGAAATGGACGAAAAATTTCTGAGTAGAGTTTCAACATATCTGTGCAACTTAATAAAAAAAAAACATTATCATTATTATCATTATTACCTTTATTAAAAGTTAGTTTCATCTTTTTGTCGTATAATTGAAAATATTTTACTGACGATTTACGGTTATCTTAGCGATTTTTTCAATTCCAATTTCCTGTTTCATACACATTTCTCGGTTGTAATATGTGATTTCCGTGTGATTCTTTTATACATTTACATCGTACCAGTGTATGCTTTGTAATGAAAATGATATAGAAACACTTAAACAGACAATACAAATACTGACCTAATTTTTCATCCGACATCTTGGGATGACCGTGAATGCAGTTACGGTCATCAGCTTTACCCCAGTGAATCTTACCTTGTAAAAATGAAAGCGTTGGGATTTCGAAAATTTTAAAGTTAATAATAAACTCATCATTGATATTAAGATTGAAATTTAATATTTGCGCCAGAAACGCGTTTCGTTTACAAAAGATTCACCGTAACGCTCGAATTAAAAATGTTAAAAAAAGCCAAGTAAAGTACAAAGTTAAAATCATCTCTTCGTAAATTTTACGGACGCCATCACGAGTTGGTTGACCGTTATGGAATAACTGTTTCACAAACGATATCTGATATATGTTCCTTACGTCGTAACGACAGTCCCTTTCCCTTTCATAAATGTGACATACTTTATTAGACTATTTACCGGATTTTTTTTTATCTCATAAGCAACACGACGGGTTCCACATGTGGAGCAAGATCTGCTTACCCTTCCGGAGCACCCGCGATTCCCCCTAGATTTTGGTGGGGTTCGTGTTGTTTATTCTTTAGTGTTCTATGTTGTGCTATGTGAACTATTGTTAGTCTGTTTGTCCTTTTCTTTTTAGCCATGGCGTTGTCAGTTTATTGTCGTTTTATGAGTTTGACTGTCCCTCTTGTATCTTTCGTCCCTCTTTAAAGAGCATATTACAGCTGATTTGTGAGTATGACCGTATCAAAATCAATGACAGTTCTTATAAATCAAAACGGAAGTGCTTATTGGACCTCAAATTAGTTTGGAACAGTAGTTTTTTTTAAAGGTTTTTTTTTTTATGAAAAGAATAGGTAATTTCCAATAAGCTAAACACTCTTGATGATCCAAAACAGTATGATTCTATATGTTTTTATAATATTTCCTTACTAATTGAGCAAATATCAAAAACCTAGGCCTAATATATTTCAAAATAGTTCATTAAGTGAAATAGGAAGTACAAGGCTCAAAGGTGACATAAGAACATATCATTATATGTAAAAGCTAATTTTTTTCTCATGAGAAAATACATATAATTATGGTTTAAACAATTTCGCACTCAGGTATTCATAATATTCACGCTAGAAGAGGAAAGTGTTGGTTAGTATGTCATGTACAAGATAATTTATATCTCTTTTTAAATGAGAGATATGATTACTTTTTTAAAATTTTTGATTTAATAAATTTTACATCATAACTTATTACATATAATGCATGTGTTCCAGACCGTATGAGTATTTGGACCGTATGCGTACTTTTTTTTAAAATACTCATACGGTCGAACCGCACGCGTACGGTCTAAATTATATTAAGATGTTGGTCAATTTATCCGATACAAATTAATTTAACAGATCAACATAATTTAACTCTAAATTTAAAATAAAAGAGTTCAACTGTAATTGAAATAAAAAAATTATATTTTAACTATTGAATAAATTCCACCAATTCAATCTGTTACCAGTAATTTCTTAGCATGTCGATCAGTAATACATTAATTGAAATATGATCACTGAAGATATCGGAAGTTAACATAATGTGGGAGAAATATTGCTTTGGAATATAAAGCAAAACATGCAAATGCAAAGGAACATGTATGAACTGCATGCAAACATGTAAATGTTAAAAATAATACGTTACGTGTCGTAGCAAGTCTCTCCTTGGGCGAGAGTACAAAAATAGGATCCAGATATTCAATTAAACAAATATATAATTCAATTGGTCATTTGTTCCTTTTATCTATCTAATTGTGATAATTACAAGTTTTTAAACTAAAAACAAAAAGATTGTGATGAATGTTTGTTTAACCTTAACCCATATGATCCAATAACATGTATGATCAGCTCGTACTGGACCATACACGTATACTCATACGGTCCAACACTACGCGTATGGTCGGACCGTACCAGTATACGTATACGGTCTGGACAGTACGCGTACGATCCAAATACTTATACGGTCTGGAACACATATATTGAGGTTTTTCTTATCGAATTTAACATTTATCAAATGAAAGACTGTGTAAGTTATCCTCAGTTGTGATATAATTATGTGGAAGTATAATGCAAAAAATCGAAAAAAAAGTCAACAAAATCATCATAGATACTAGGATTGAAATTTTGTCAGACGCGCAATTCGTTTAAAAAAAAAACCCTCATCAGTGACGCTCGAATAAAAAAGTTAAAAAAATAATAATAATGTAAGAAGTTGAAGAGCATTGATGACCAAATACAGCTTATAGTTATGACCATATCAATAATAGTCATTTCAACACAGAAGTGCTGACTACTGGGCTGGTGATACCTTCAGGGGAAAAAACTCAAACGATATCGGGAGTTTTTAAAGGTAACATATAAATACATGCTTCAGTAATTGAAAGTGATTTTCAAACCTCTCGAATATCCATTTGATGTTTGTTAAAGGGGCACTAGCTGTCAAATTCATGGTCACCGATTTGACTCATATTTGATTTATAACAATGTAAAACATTTATCCAAACTATCAAAAGTCTAAAATAAACAGTTTACAGAGCATGGGGTAGATAATATATAGGTTTGTTTCGTGTGTATTCTAGTCCATACACCATCTAATTAACTATCGATTTGACCTCAGATTACCATAGAAGCGATGTAAACATAAATAAAGATATGAATAGATTAAACCAACACGTGCAGTTGGATTTTTATAAGTCTGTTTGATTTTATTTTATAGATTAAAAATAGATGTTTTTCATTGTTTTTAACCGTATAAGAATGATTTTATGTGCATCGAATTAGTAATCAAATGATTTACCGTAGTTTCACTTTTATTGTTGACATTCTTTTTCTTAAAATAACCAGTACACGTACAATGCATGCGTTGTCAATCTCTAGCTAGGGGTTAAATTGAAGTTCACATGAACACAGATTTAAAGAGGTCGACTCATTCACTTGCAAGTGAATAACTAATTATCAGTGTTTCTTAGCGTAATTTGACAAAATTGAAACTTTTTGGCTGCAAAAAGCGAATTGTTATTTCACTATTTCACTTTCATTATTGATTGAACAGAAAAAAAATCAAACTTTAGATTTTTATATATCTCGTAGCTAGTGCCCCTTTAATACTATGCAGTTTTACTGCATCCAAACAAATTTAAATAAAAAATATTTTGTCAATGATTTGTCAGTTGTTACGAAGAGAATAATTTGCTGTACTGTCTGAAGCTTTCTGAATTTTAGTTGACGTAGTATGTAGCAATTTTTAGTCTGTCGTATACGTAATGAAAATGTGAATGAATATTGGTTAAATGTACACACGACAATATTGATAATAAAACTGAAATATGGAACGTTTTTATTGTTGTTCTCCATCTTCAAGTCACCATTGGGCATTCAACAATGATCAATATTTCTTATAACTGGTAGTAAGTTCAAGAAGATCCTTCGCGTCGGTTAGAGCAGAACACATGGTTAAATATCATACAAAGCTACATTACTTTTTTTATGACTGTGTGTTGATAATTTTAAAATTTCACCAAAAAAACGAATTAAATGAAAACATTATGTTTAGGATTTCTCAACCTTTATTTAGAGGAACACTTTGACATTTGTTTACTTTACGATATTTACATTTTTTGTCAAACGAAGTTAGGGAAGGGATATAGTGTTTCATTTGTCCGTAAAAAAGTTAAAGTACATCTTTCTGTTGAAGTATAAGTCATATTTCACGAGATTTTGTTCGTAGATGCGTCTTGAATAACCAAGGGCTCCCGTTAAAAAAAGATAATATTACCCTACAATTCACAAATGAGTGACTGATAAAAGTTTGCGCTAGTCCATATCTGAGATACAACTCGTAGAGAAATAATATTTTTGTTAGTAAATGCGTC
Source organism: Mytilus edulis (assembly GCF_963676685.1). NCBI lineage: Eukaryota > Metazoa > Mollusca > Bivalvia > Mytilida > Mytilidae > Mytilus > Mytilus edulis. Next base: position 46,754,345 of record NC_092349.1, on the reverse strand, counting down.
TGTAATACGCAGAATCGAGGGTCCTAAAAAATATACTATCTTGACATAAAACTCATTAATGAGTAAATAAGACGAAAGTCCATATCTGATATGAGGAAAACACTGGAATATTTTGTCAGTAGATGATAGTCACAAGTTTCATAATTAAGTCTTGAAAATAAATTAGATGATATTCCATTTCATCACCTGCATTAAAAGATATTCGATTTCATCACTTTCATCATTTATAGCACTCTAATATCTAATTTGATTGGACTGGTTCTGGCAGTTTATTATTAAAGTCATCTCAATATACAGATAGTTATAAAATACTTTGCACTTTTTTTTACACTAAAAACCTCCATATGTCCGGCCCAAAAATTTGGTACGTGTAGCAATCTACTCTCTTGTATAATCTATGATATAAAAATACGTCAATCAAACTACCTTAAAATTACACTTTTTATATATTTTTTTAGGAATATGCTAATTATGTCGGTTTCAATTATTTTACTTCTTGTGCTGACAGTCTATGTTTGTGTTGCACGAAGCAGTAGTTGTCCCAAATCATGTGTATGCTCAAAGAAAGATGGATCTGCGTCATGTCGGGGTGCCTTGTTGCGGTTCGTCCCTGTGTTTCCGAGCTATATAACAGAACTTGACTTTTCTGGAAATCGACTACAAATCATTAAAGCTTCAACGTTTCGAAATTTGGAAGGATTGAAACTTGTAAGTGTTTCTCTCGCACGGAACGGCTTAACAAATATCACAGTTGATGCCTTCATGCATTTTCGTTTTCTTCTTAGATTGGATCTCAGTAGGAATCCTAACCTGACTTCGATGATAGTAGCAAATGCATTAGCACAGATCAATTGTTCAGATTTTAAACAAATTATATTAAAAAGAATGAAATGGAGTAATGAACCGACCGTTTTATACATTGCGTTATCACGCTTTAATATTACAATGCTGGAAATATTGGATAGCAATTTTCAAAACTTAAATATGACACTTCTAAGCAAACACTTGGTGCAGCTTGAAGAGTTGCGTATTGGATATGGCATTATATCCATTATCCAACCAGGATTTTTCAAAAAAATAAAAATACTAGATCTCCATTATAATCGTATACAACTAACAAAGGACTTTTTTGGAAATGAAACAACCTGTTTTTACCCTGAACTTGTTAAACTTAATTTGAAGGCTAATTATATCATTAACATAGATAACCTGTTCTGGTGTTTAGATAAATTAAACACTTTACGTCTCACTGCAAATCCTATTTTGGTTGTATCAAATTACACGTTTAATAAACTCCCGTCGCTTGAATGCCTTTTCATGAGTAATTTAGGATTCCGATTTAACAGAATAGATGAAAGGGCATTTCAAAGCATTACTTTGAAACAGTTGATATTTACTGACAATCATTTTGTTTTCAAAAATAACATATTGTACCATTTTAATGAAACCGAAATTTTCAGATATAGCCCTAAAATAGAATATCTTGATTTAAGTGGCAATGAATTCCCCTCTATAAACGTTGTAGAGAAAATGTTATCACCATTACAATCTCTAAGACAACTAAGAATTAACAATTGTCAACTTATCACACTCCCTGAAAACTTGTTTTTAAAATTGACTAATTTATCAAGTGTTTCATTTAAAAACAATAGAATATCATCATGGAATGGGAATAGCGTATTTGGAAACCAATCATCTGTCAGAACGATAATACTAACTGGAAATGCTTTATCAACTATAAACAATACACTGTTTCCTCGAAATGTATTCAAACAGTTATCTACATTGTCATTAGGAAACAATCCCTTTGCATGTACATGTTCTAATCTATGGTTTCACAACTGGATACAAACGGAAAAAAATATTTTTGAAAATTATCCAGAATTTTTCCATTGTAAAACGCCTCCTGAAAACGACGGCGAATTGCTTAAAGATGCAATACCAACTCATTCCGAATGTTCCAATACAGATAATGAATTATTAACAGCCATTGTCACATCACTATCATTATCAGGTATTGTGTTTATTATCATCTTCAGTTTAATCTACAGATTGCGATGGCATATAAGATATTGGTTATATCTCTACCGAGTGAAAAAGAAAGGATTTTCCCTTATATCAAATGAAGAAACAGATTACAAATTTGAAGCATATGTTATTTACTGCGACGATGACCTACAATGGATTCGAAAAAAACTTTTAAAAAAAGTAGAAAATGAGTCCGGGATTTCTTTATGTATAAGAGATCGAGATTTTGATGTTGGTAAAGTGTATGTCGAAAACATAATTGAAAAAATGAACGTAAGCAGAAGAATAATTATTGTAATATCTCATGATATGGTAAAAAGCAGCTGGTGTCTGTTTGAATCAAGAATAGCACAGGAAAAATGCCTGAACATGGAATCTGAGGCTTTAATTAGTCTTATGGTAGAGGATGTGTCTGAAAAAAATATGTCATCAAGTTTGCGAGCTTTTGTTAATTCAGCATCATTTAGTAAATTTCCAACAAAAGAATATGAGGAGGAACAGTTCTGGTTAAACTTAACAAAAGTACTTCGGAACAAAAGATAGAATTGTCAATACTAAATCCTGAATAAAAGTGATTTGTAAATGATTGTGTCAGTGCTCCTAGCATTTGTTGGTGATTTGGACGAAAATGTTCTTTTATTTCATTCGCAAAACGAAAGTGAAGTTTCCTGTCAGAACACAAACAGTTTACGGAAGGAACATTTCAACCCAGTAGTCAACACTCCGGTGTTGACATGAATATCAATAATGTGGTCATTTTTATAAATTTCCTGTTTACAAAACTTTGAATTTTTCGAAAAACTAAGGATTTTCTTATCCCAGGTATAGATTACCTTAGCCGTATTTGGCAAATCTTCTTGGAATTTTGGTTCCTCAATGATCTTTAACTTTGTACTTGTTTGGCTTTATAAATATTTTGATATGAACGTCAATGGCGAGTCTATGTAGACGAAACGCGCGTCTAATGTACTAAATTATAATCCATGTACCTTTGATAACTATGTATGGATTAATTTAAAGTAACTTTTCGCGATGAGCAATTTTTTTCAAATTTTAAAACAGTAGAAGGAATTAAAGTCCTGTCGGTCTGCTTTCAACCAATTTTTATTCGTTGTTTTGCTAATAGTTTGATATATAATTATAATCAACACACATTAATAAATATATTTTAATTCATCAATAAAGAGGGTTTATATCAATTCATGTGACATCATTTTTTTTTTATCTTGATAACTACATTTAAGGTTAAATAGTTTATAGTATGTTATTGTTTTACATTAGTGATTATGTATCAGTTAAAACATAATCACTTGAAAATAAAAAGTAAAATCACAAAAATACTGAACGCCGAGGAAAATTCAAAACGGAAAGTTCATAATCTAATGTAAAAAATCAAAAGCTGAAACACATTAAACTAATGGATTATAAACACTATCATATCACCGACTTGGTTCAGGTATTTTCTTATGTAGAAAATGTTGGATATAACCTGGTTTTATAGCTAGCTAAACCTCTCGCTTGTATGCATTCGCATAAAATTCCATCATATTGACATCAATGTGTGAACAAAAAAACATAAATAATTGGTAAAAATGCCAAACATCGGGGTACAGCATCCGACATTGTGTTATAATCTCAATCACTATAAAAAATAAACATATCTGTAATAAAGAAGCACAAAAAATGCATATACACAATGTGAGTTAGTAAAATGGAAAAACAAGAATACAATAATTTACCAAAGCACTAACACAATAACGAGATTTGAAAGTACAGAGCCACGTCACAAAAAGGCATGCATACAAAGCACATTACCAAAATTGTAAGTTTGATACTACAACTTGACTTATCAATGTTTTTGATAACAGTTACTAAATTGTATGATTGGACATCATTCGTGAATATAAATCAACTTGCTAACATATTATACGTTTAGATATTTCACATCTAATTGTGTATGGTTATTTTCTCTACATATCACAAAAATGTCGACATTGACCTCACAAAATCTTTAAACAGACTTATTAATTTTACGAAGGGATATAGTTACGATACTGTTGTCAAGTCATTAAGGGTGGCATATGTTGGCTTTAATATTGATTCACTTATTGGGTGTTTGCATCGGAAATAATCATATTTATTTTCAAACCATGAAACAGGTTATGTTCTTCTAACATATTTTATGATGGTATGATACTCAAGCCCTAACGGGAGGTATTGTGCTTGATATTCATATGGTGAGAACATGATCCTTCGATCATTTAAATGGAGGTCTGGAGCTGGCATGTCAGTAACTGCTATTAGTCCTTTTTAATATACATGTATGTATCATTGTCATTTTGTTTAGTGTCTTTTGTTACCTATTCTGACATCGGCCTTAACCTATTTTTAACTGAGTCTTTCGTCCCTCTTTTTACTGTGTGTATTGTTGTGTTTTTTTCTTTGGCTAGAAGTTTAGGGAGAGGGTTGCCATATCACAAAAACGAGGGACATGCAGTCAAACTCAAAAATCAAATCGAAAAAGACAAACAGACAAACAATAGTACACATGACACAACACTTGTTTTACAAAATTTTTAACCCCGCCGCATGTTTGCTCCTGTCTCAAGTCAGGATCCTCTGGCCTTTGTTAGTCTTGTATGATTTTTAATTTTAGATCAATTTTATATTTTGGTGATTTGTATGACGTCAATTTTCCCTTAAATAGTATATATTTGTTTTAAGGGGTAAACTGAAGCACGCCTCCGGGTGCAGAAATTTCTCGCTGTTTTGAAGACCCATTGGTGGCCTTCCGCTGTTGTCTGCTCTCTGGTCGGGTTGTTGTCTCTTTGACACCTTCCAATTTTCGGTCTCAATTCGAGCATGTTGAGCATTAGGGCTCAGTGTGTTTTTATATTACAATGCAGGTTTTATGTTCATATGTTCAGGTCCTGAATAAGCATTTATCTTTTAAATAGACATTTTTCTCTTGTTTCCTCCTACTTCTCCTCCTCCACCTTCCCCTCCTAATCATCATCAATATCAACAGTGGCCAAAAGTAATGTTTCGTTGATAGTTGAATTCCCTCTCTTAGGGATGTTATTAGCAAATAGGAAATGAAATCGGGACACATAACATCAAATGTAATTATAGAAATGTTTCTGAATTAGACGAACCGCGCTTGATAAGATTACAATATTATGTATCAAACAGGATACTAATAAAAAGGAAAGGCAATTATGGATGTGGTTCCAGGCTCTAGGTTTGACCACATTTGACCGGATGAAACAAAAAGTGTTTTTAATATTCATCATCTCAATTTCATAATTCGGTCAATGTAGAAGAAAAACAAAATTGGTTGACTATATAATAAAACAGTTAAGGTCAGAACAATGAACAAAAATTAGTATTACATACAATAAAACAAAACACAGTAAGAAGTAAACTAATGTTACTTTATCACAGATTAATCACACATTATGTTGTATTATATGTCTCCTAAGTGATGTATAAACCTGAATCATCTTATGTGCCAGAATCCTGCACAAGCGTGGTAAGCACATCATTTTCTCTTGTTAGCATTTGATATAAAACTGCCATTCTGGAACATAGGCCTTCATGATCTGTTGACCTCCAGCAATGATCTGACATTCTTCAGTTTTGAGATTGAAATTGACTCCTAGGCAACCATCTCTAAATGAACAGGCAAATACACATGTAACTATGTTGCGTTTCTTTATGGAAGATAGGATGATCATATTGCCATATGTCCCAGGTTCACTACAGTAAAAGCCATTAAACTGAGCTGAAAAAAGTAGGCTAATTTATTTAAAACTTTCAAAACATATATCGGAAGGCTGTGTGTTTTGAACATCTAAGTTAAAGCTCATAATCATTTTTTTTTTAAATGTATCAGAAAGGTTTTAATAAAAACCCAAGTCTAGGGTTTTGCAAAGTTTGTATTTAAAGAGGGAACGCCATCAATATAAGATTCAATATGAACATTATGTGGTAAATAGTAATAATTGTTTTATTAAAATTTAAAATATAAGTCAATAAACACACCATTGATATACTAGGGAGTAAACACAGCTGTGACTATATTATCCTTTTTGTTCTGAACACAGTAACTTTTTTGCGTCTGTAAATGTTGCCATGTTATAAAGAAGATGTTAAGTACCTTATAGAATAATAAAATAATAGTTTGACTTACATTAAGGTAGTTCGCTTCTCAGTTTCAAAGTAATTAACTTTTTAAAACACTAGTTTATATTGATAGGGGATTAATAAAGGAATCAATAGAGCAAAAACAATATATAGGTCACCGTGCTTGTTTTCGAGATATAAGCCATTGAAATTTATGCGGGAAAATATTCTCTCTTGACTTTTCGTAGCTTTAGTATTGACAAAGTGAAGTTCTCAAAAACTGTTAAAAAGTAATTAAAATTTTAGACTTTTACAGATGGCTTATTAATATACATGTTAAAGATTTACAAAAAGAAAAATGGGGGTCACCGGGCAAATTTTTGCAAGGCATTCAAATGGTTAAAACCAGAGGATTCTGAAAATCTGACAAAATATCCAAAACTTGAAAAGCCAGCTTCCTTAAAAATAACAGATACTGTTCAACAATATGTGTAGGTACAAATAAAGACGACAGATGACCAGACGGTTTTTCCAACAAAATCGAATGACTAGGAGCAAAAATGAACCTATCTTGGAAATCAAGCTTATAAAACATATAGAATGTACTATATATATCCTATCTAGATATACTAGATTTTTGTATAAATAATGATTAAGAACACTAAAACGACATATCATAGGTCGGTCGTTAGTCTTTAGTTTTAAAAGTCATTTGACGGAAAGACCTCGGTCATTTGGTGTGACTCAGGTCTAGAGTTTGGTCTATTGTACATACGTTACAACTTTTGATTTGCTTAGTCTATAGATCTATATATAACATGTATAACATTTAATTTCTACCAATAAAAAATGTACTTGACATTAAAGAAGGTCAAGTTTGTCTATGGCTGTTAATGAGGTCTTTTCACTAAATCCGTAGGAGGTTAGATGTGTACTGATTGATATTTTAGTTTTAGATTCATCATTTATTCTTAGTTATTACTGATTTTAAAGAAGTTGTCAGTAGCTGGGAGTACTCTCAGATATGTACTTAGTGTCCTCTTTTGTTGTGGGAATGTATATAAACGCTGCCATGACCGATCTGGTATTTTTTTTGGTGAAATATTTTTTTCTGCTTTGTATCTATCGGATGAGTAATTGAGCCATTCTCATTCGACAATAACACCACTGTCCCTTGTAAGTGGGCGGTGTTTGGCGGTATTCTGCAAGTGCCTGTCCCAAATCGGGAGTCTGTAATTCAGTGGTTGTTGTGTGTTGCTTGATATCATATTTGTTTTATCATTCCTTATTTTGTACATAAATCAGGCCGTTACTTTTCTCTCGTTTGAATTGTATACAATTGTCGTTTCCGAGCCTCTATTAGCTGACTATGTGATATGGACTTTTCTAAATGTTGAAGGCCGAACATATACGGTGACCTATAGTTTTTAACTTCTGTGTCTTTTGGTCTCCGGTGGAGAGTTGTCTCATTTGAAATTAAATCGCATCATCTTATTCTTTATATTGAAACGTGAAGCATTACATAAATGTATGTGTCTACATGGCCATCATTGGTACGATTTAAACAAGAGATTTAAAAAATGATTTTATTTTAATCTCAAACATTAATAAAAGCGAAATATTGAAGAAAAAACTATTAGCAGTCAGTTTGGTTTAATTTTGTCAATATATGATCAAATACATCGCTGGTGTATTATTGGCTTTCAAATCATTCATTCAGCCTTATCTGTATCCATACTCAAGCGATCTTCAATGTACATGTGATATTTAAACAAATGTGGGTTACGTGTGTACTAATCATATTCAGATATTAAAATGAAAAGAATGAACATTGAAAAATGAAACAATTTCAGCTTATTTCTGTAGTTTGGGTTATATCTATATCGGGTCATATGACCATAGCCATTCTTCGGAGGTGAGGTCGGCGGTGCACTAAATAGTTAACATTTATATTTTATAGTGTGTCGTAGAATTCTATGTTGTAATGTTACACTATTGTTGCCTGTAAGGGTGAAGGTTGGTACCAATTATAAAGTTAAAACCCGCTGTATATGGTTGCAGTTGTCCTAAACTGATGTTCAGTGGTTGTCGTTTGTTGATGTGGTTCATAAGTGTTACTCGTTTTTCATTTTTGATATAGATTAGATCGTTGGTTTTCCTGTTTGATTGGTTTTACTTTAGTCATTTCGGAGCCCAATATAGCTTGTTGTTCGGTGTGAGCCAAGTCTCCGTGTTGAAGATCTTACTTTGAAGTTTAATGGTTTACTTTTACAAATTGCGACCTCGATGGAGAGTTCTAATTGACACTCATACTACATCTTCTTATATCTATCTAGTTTCAAATACACACGAAATGCTGATACTGACAATAATGAGTTCATGCATTGTTTTGTTACTTTTGACTCATTATAATTTGGATATACGTTCTTGTGTGTTATAAATCCTATTGTAGAATTTGGGTCAAATAGCTGAACATGAATTTGACAGCTTATACCTTTTTAAGAATGTCTTGGCATGCTGAATTATTGTTTTCTTTCTTTTTCTTCTTCTATGTTAATCAGTGTGGTTATAATTGAAACATTCATAAAAAGATTTATACCACAACTCTTACAATATTTTACTGAAATATTTTTTGCATTTTCATGTATGAAAACTAAACTTTATGACTTACAAAAATACTCTACAATCCACATTCCATCAGATCCCCATCCTGTCATGAGCCCTACACTATTTATAGGTATTGGAGATGTGTCCGTCCAATCCATGACAATTCCTGTTTCTGCCGTTAGAGTTATTCTACCTGATTTTCCCCAATCAAGGACAAACGTCTTATATTGTGTACAGTTTAAAATGCCAGGTGCATCAAACTGATAATCTCCACTTCATTAAAACCCTTTCGAAGTATACGTAGAAAAATAAATGTATTGACACCTCCCCCGATACATACGTCATAAACGTCATGGGAGTCTATATTGATTGCAGCAGAAAGTAAAACAAATGCATCTGAACATGTTTTAACGTGGAATTTAAATGATCTGCTGGTGGCAGGAAAGATTTTGAAAGTTGCCAAACTGGTGTAATAATTGGCAAAATTTGGAGTCGCCACAGTAATGTGTCCACTGTCTTCAGTTTTAATCCACATTTGATCCACACGATAACCTGCAGTTAAGATATTACATAAAATATTTCTTTCCTTATTTAGTCTCATACCTGAGCTTTATATAAATAAAGTGTGACCAGCTATTATACCTTCCATAATACGACCTAATACGACCTTCCAATATTTGCGTTTGACATGTTTACCATGCAGATATTGACAGGAAATGAGTCCATCAAATCCATAACAATATTTGCACAAATAAGTTATTGACAAATTTGCTTCAGTTTAGGACTCAGTTTTTGACGGTTTATTGTTTGTTTAAAATTAAATTCGATTTTATAGTTTTAAAACAAAAAATAAAATTCTTATATTGGTTTGTTACACTGATTGAACCAAACAAGGTATGAAACTGGTTCCAGTTTTCTAGAAATTAATCTAAAACTAGTTTAGGTTTCGAACATGTTAGAACCAGTCAGGCAGAACAAATAAAAGGTTTACTAGAATCAAATATTCTAGAAACTATAACCAGTCAAGAGGCTACAAGTATGAAGGAGGCAGGAAAATAATCACCATTTGACACCTGAAACTGCAAATTTAGTCAACTGAAACAAGTACGGATGTCAAACTATACTGTAAATTCAGAAATTAGTGCGTGCATTTATTTTTGCGATTTTTTAAGAAAGGACGAAAATGAAAGATTTATTATTAGTCCCGCGGCTAAGTCCAATATATTGACACAATTGATCACTTTATGGTAAAAGCATGAAACTTTGCACTGCGTTAGTTTTGATGCTTATAAACGTTTTTGGATATGGAGCCATCTAAAAAAAATCCATAATGGCAGCCAAATTCAATATGGCCGCCAATAGTCAAGAGGCTAAGTCCTATATATTGATATGATTGATCCCTTTATGGAAAAAGCATGAGTCTTTGCACAGAATTACTTTTGATGATAGTGAATTGAAAGATTTTCTGAAGTCACGAATATATTTACTATAACTGTAAAACGTAAGCCCTTGTCAAATACGCCATTTTGAATTGTATCGGTCATTTTTTTTTCATAGTCTATGCCACCTCTTACAAAGAAATGATATGTTGGCTTGCATTTGTATCCAAATAAATGTTTCATTATTTTGTATCATTTTATACCACATTATCACAAGAAAAGTTCAAATTTAAATATTTGTTATTTTGTCGCCATTTTGAAAACACAATTTGTGATATCTATTGAACTCATGCATATTACTAGACTTCATTCAGAGTATGATGGTGTGTTCCCAGTGCCTTGTGTCGGCCATTTTGAATTTGGCTGCCATATTGGATTTTTTTTCGTGGCTCCATGCATATCTTAATTTTGTTTATACCCCTTAATCTTTCACTATGCCAAGTTTCATGCTTTTACCACAAAGTTATCAATTATTCTTATATCCGCTGGTCTATATTGCGATTTCAGGTAAATCTGCGTACACTTATTTGTTTCAAATATCAACATATGAGTTCTTGTTACCCAGTCGCATTATTCGCAATAATAAAAACCTCGCAATAATTTCTTAATTTACAGTACTCGAGTTTTCGAGTATCGCTTGGTAGAACCGAGTATCGAATACCAAAACAATATTCGACTAATCGTTTTACTGTTATAATACTGCTGGCTTCTTTATATGAAATTGATCTCTAGAGAAAATTAGATAGTTATCACTGATTACTCATACTAGTAAAGAAATAAATTTTGTTTCAAATGCTTGTGGTTAATTGTCATTTAATATGCCTCTGAAAATATTCCTGAAAATATCTTATATCTGTACTGTGTGTTCATTGAGTTGTCATGGATTTTTAAGTACCCTGTCACGTCCGGTCGTCTGTGGTTTTCTGTTTGAATCTATCATATTAGTTAAGCCCTTTTCAACTGATTTGTATAATATGTTCTATTGTAGTGCTGTTAAACCACTGTCCAAGGTTAAGGGAGGATTCAGCTCATAAAACATGTTTAACCCCACTACATTCTGTATGTGAATGTCCCAAGTCAGGAACCTGTAGTTCAGTGGTGTCTTTCGTTCATGCCTGTCATATTTGTTTTTAATCAATTGTTTTGTTATGAAATAGACCGTTAGTTTTCTCAATTGGATTCTTTCATATTTTTCGTGTCGGTGCATTCCATAGCCGACTATATTGTATGGTTGTTTTGTTTTACTGTTAAAGGCCGTACGGTTGCCTATAATTGCTTACATTAACTTAATTTATACTTTGGTGGATAGTTGTATTATTGATAAGCATAGCACATCTCCTTATTTTCATATCTGTATATTTTAATTTTAAATGAAAAACGTCTTCTGATTGGGTGAAATACTTTTGTCTATCAGATCGAAGACACAATTTTGACACGTGACCATGACGGCGTCAACGTTTTTACATGATTGTGTCCTTAAAAATGGAACTTTGAATAAGTTTTTAAGGAATGATTGAAATATTTGTTTCTCTTTATTCGAAATTACCTAAACAATTTTGTGCACACTTTTAATTTCGCGAACTAATATGCTTTATCTATATGCTTTTCTGTGTTTCTTTGTTACGTATAACGTGACTCTGTACTTATATATCCCGTCATTGTGTTATTATTCTAAGATAATTTTTGTATTCTTATCTTCATTTTTGCTTAATTAAATATGATTTGTCTATATGCCCTTTTCTGTTTCTTTGTTACATATGACGTGGCTCTGTACTTATGCATCCCGTCATTGTGTTATGGTGCCATAGTAAATGTTTGTTTATACATTTGTTTGTTATATAGTGATTAAGATAATAACACAATGATGACTGCTGTATCCCTATTTTTAACATTTTTTCCTATTATATCTGTTTGTTTTGTTCAAACATCGCTGTCAATATAATGAAATGTAATGCGACTGTCATACAAGTGAGAGGTTTAGCTAGCTATAAACCCAGTTTTAATCCACCATTTTCTACTTACGAAAATGCCTGTACCAAGTCAGGAATGTGACAGTTGTTGTCCTTTCGTTTGATGTGTTGAGATTTTGATTTTGCCATTTGATTAGGGACTTTCGGTTTTGAATTTTCCTCAGAGTTCAGTATTTTCCTTATTTTACTTTATAAATAACCCGTTATGAAAATTTCTCCGTGTTCACCACATTTATTATGTCATTTTGGCATAGACAGATTTTTTTTAATTATAGTCCTTAATGCCTTGCATGGCCAATCAAAATTAAGGAGCCGGATAGAACTTCTATGTAATGTAAATATTTTCAAATGAACGCACGAAAATTAGAAATAAATATTTGAGAAAAATAGTATAATGAAAGATTTTCCAATATAATTGCATTCTTACCAAGTCCAATTGTAGTGAAAACTGCAAAAGATATCGTGGTTATGATCATCTTTACCTCCAAAATGTTAAAACCTCACAGTATAAAGCTAACAGAACCGACTTACATCTGAACATCTAAAACAAAGCCGCTGAATACAACATCAAACTTCAGCATTGATTTTGGGGATTTGAAAATATATGTCAGAGTTGGTAGAGCATGAAACTGATGAAGTGACTTGTAGAATTATGGTTAAAAAATGCCAAAGGGATTAATGTTGATATAATGTGTGTGTATAGTGTTCATTAAGAATAATTAATTACTAGCAAGCTAACAAAAAAACCAACAGGACTGTAAACTTGCCTCGGGAACCTTTTTTAATACAAAGAAATAATGTTTAAAAGCTTGGAGTTTTGGTTTAAATTAATACTTTTAGAAATGAGTCCGCTGAGTGTGTACAATACTACGGGTACTAGCTAGAGACCTTCTCATGAGAATCAAAGAACAAAATATGCCTGTAAGACTTTTTTTATACATATTAACATGATTAATTTAAACGAAGAGTATAGATAACATTTATCCATAATCTGTGCGTACAAATCGGTCAACATGTTTTCTTATGAGTTTGCTACAATGTTTGTTCAGATTTTCAAATACTAGTATCACTGTAGAAACTATCTGTAATAAGATTATGAAAAGAAAAGGAGAGATTAGTGAACAACAAAAATAAACCGCAGTACATGGAAATTCTGAATATCAGGCAAATATTAAAAAAAAAAACCAAGAGTAGCAATCATCCTTAGCATAAAGTCTTCAAAATGAGATATATGTATATGTATATGAATTTGGTTATTTGGTATTTGGAAGTGGCTATATTGTCGGCGTAGTGTCTTTTTTCTGTTGTGTTGATGTGCATAAGTACCCGTCCACGTCCACTCGGTTATTAGATGTATTTTTATTTTGTATGTATATATATCTATTAAGTTAAGCCATTTTCAATTCAATTTTATAGTATGTTCTTATGTTGTAATGCTACCACTGTCCCAGGCTAGACAATATAAAAAAAGAAGATGTGGTATGATTGCCAATGAGGCAACTGTTAACAAGAACCCAAAATGACACAGACATTAACAACTATAGGTCACCGTACGGCCTTCAAAAATGAGCAAAACCCATACCGCATAACATAAGTTTAACACCGCCACATTCTGTATTTATATGTCAAAAGTCAGGAGCGTATAATTCAGTGGTTTTCTTTTTTTTTATGTCCAATATATTTTTTATCTGGCTTTATTTTGTTTGTTTTGGTTCATTGGTGTTTCTCGTTTCTCGTTTAGTATATAAAATAGACCGTTGGTTTTCCCGTTTGAATTGTTAGTTGTTTCACATTAGTAATTTAGAGCATTTTATACATGAAGCTTGCTGTTCGTTGTGAGCTAATTATCTGATAAAATTTTCGAAAGAGCTAGAGCCATTTTCCCGTGAATTCCTTTCATTCGATAAGATAGGTAAATCATATTTTAAATCGCCAGATAGATGCTTATTATAGTACATGAACATTCGTCACATTAATTTTTTTTATACCTTGAACTGGTATTCCTACACAAAAAAAAGCCAAGACTATTGACTTTTTTATATTGACTTTGTTTAATTGCTAACACCCTTTATGCGCATAAGTTACCATACCACGTAACTTGTCAACAAGCCAAATAATATCGAACAAATTCAAATGAGATGCTGTTTTTCACATTTGAATATATGTATTTCTGTATTTGTCCTGGTCTTTTAAGGTTTTATCGTCTATAAGATAAGATAATATATGTTTTAACCGGAGAACATCTTACATCAGTTGGTCATAGAACACCTTGTGTTACTAACACATGTTATGTGGCCTTTTCTGGCATTTTAATAAATCGGCCCTTCGTTGTGACACAGATGCAATAGCTTTTCGATTTGTAGTGTAATTGATTTGTTCTGTGGTGTTGTTTTATTTTCTGATGACTTAGGTACCGGTGCAGGGACGGTGGTAAAATGTCAGTACTTAGTCTAGTATCTACACAGTTAGTGAATTTGCGACAAAATTGCTGTTGACTGCATTTGTTACTTATATCACGTTCAAAAAAGGTTTCGAAAAATTGTTGTTTTGAAACTTGTATACAAAGGCCTCATATTAAGTTATGTGTTTATTACACACGCAGCATTTGGGCTTCTTTGCTATATGATAAATTCTCGTGTTATTGGTTATGTACAGGCACCTACATCACTTTGACGGCAGTTGTTCCTTGTATATATGTAATAAATGTTATAAATGTAAACACATGAATAGAAAGTAATTCAAGAGTATGGACAGTCATTGGAATGCACACAATAAGCGATACATTATTTTTTCTTTAATAAAATGATATACTAGTATACTATATAGTCAAAATGAACCAGAATGACTTTATGAATTAAGCCAACACCCGAAAAAATATGATAGAAACATTAAAATTTGATATAACAACACAAAAAATGCAAAAAGTCTTAGCGAGATTCGAACCTTATCTTCAAAACAATCTTTGATTAGTAGTTCTATGCTCGTTTTTCTTAAATCTTTATTAGAATAGTAGTTCTATGCTCTATGGATGGATCCACGGCGACGCTTGACTTTAATGTTTTATTATTAAAGGAGCTATATCTGTTATTCAGTACAATTAACGATGTTACAATTTTTTCATTAAAAAGTTGTTTTTTATGTAATAAGGCCAAACCAATTTCATTTTTGAGGGGAAAAGTAGTATGAACTACAACAGTCACAATAAACATAACTTTTGGTTTGAAATGTCCTTCTGGGGGGATTCCTTGTTTTTCCCACCTAAAAACACCCTAAATTCTGCATATTGGACTTTCATCCTTTTTGAGTGTTAAATTAACTATATATCACACCTATCATAATATATGTAAATCGAGATATTGATCAAAAAGCATTTTTATTTTTTGTTTTTATAGTAAATTCTATTCTGTCGGTACTTTTTTGAAATTGGCCCTTCTGTGAAAAAAATTCACGACAAATTGGCCCTACCTCTTTAAATTAAAAAAAATGGAATGTCGATGTTTTAAAACTTTGATCAAGAATAAAAAAAGAAAACGCGGGCTAATAACTGCAGATTTAAGTTACTACCAACATATTAAATGTTCTTGGTATGAATATTGCTACTGTCCGTTAACTTTTCAGTTTGCAGCCCTGCGTCATAGTTATGCTAATCCTCTATGATTCGACTGGTTGAAGGGTTTGATATTAAATTTGGTCGAATCTAACATAATATCTGAATTAATTTATTATGATCGTATATAAGCAAATTATCATCATTTTTTTAAATTCCAAAATCATAATGCTGATATGCAAATTTGTGTACTAAAGTGTGAACAAAGCCAATTGTACCAAACGTTCGTACGGAAGCGTATTAGCGCCACACATTTTTTTTTTTATTTTTCTTCCTATGTTTGCGTTATAACGCAAACCTTTGCGTTATAACGCAAACATTTGTTTTATCTTATTTCTTATTTAAGATTCAAAGGAAACAGTAGTTTTTAATGGAGGAGGCTGGATATAATAAAATTGATCACCTTTGTAGTAATTGCAAAGTAAACTGCTTGAATAATTAGATCATATCAATGACTAATAATGAGCAGAATAATATAAGAAGATGTGGTATGAGTGCCAATAAGAAAACTCTCCATCTAAGTCACTATTCGTAAAAGTAAACCATCATAGGCCGAATTACGGTCTTCAACACGGAGCATTGGCTCACACTAAACAACAAACTATAAAGGTCCCCAAAAACGATATCCAAGTTACTACTAGTATATATATTACAAAGAAAATTGAGTAAATTGAGGTTATACCTAAGAAAAAAATCAACCCTGCTAATATAGCTATAACCGAATATAAATATACTTCCAAAGTAAGCTCTCGTTTGAGAACTGTGTAAAGTAGGTTACATTCAAACAAGCTACCCTTTGGCAATAAATGTATAGAATGAAGATGTTTTATTAATAAAATTATGTTCTCTCTATCCAAATTGCTACCCAAGCATCTTAAAAATACTTCATTATATTGAAATGAAAATTCAATGACTTTCTATCAAAGAATCTTGATCATATTCTGAGATTTAAAAAAAATGTTTCCTTATTAATAATTCATTTTAAAGCAGAAAGATCATTTTGTCTATTTGACTTGGAGGTTTCACAATTGTATGACATTATTTTTTATCTTTCAATTTTAATATGACTATTTACTATATCTATTTTCTTGTTGAATTATATACTTTTCTGATGCACAAATCAGTCTTAATTTATGTATAATTGCACTTCAATTATTCCATTATTCCTATGCATATTTATTATAATGATTTGGCCTTGTATGTATGTTTCTTTTTTTTTTATCTACTAGTAAATCACATCCGAAATGAATGACAGACGGACATATATACAAAACTTAATGAATAATTGAAATAAAGATGTTTGCGTTATAACGCAAAGGTTTGCGTTATAACACCTTTGCGTTATATCGCAAAGGTTTGCGTTACAACGCAAACATAAGAAGAAAAATAAAAAAAAAATGTGTGGCGCTAATACGCTTCCGTACGTTCGTGCATTCAACGCATTATCGAAACTCAGTGTGTGCACATCTTCCAGACAACGTCATCAGAACATGCACAGATCTATTGGTAACGTCTATGATTTTTTTTGTTTGTAACGTCACAATAGCGCCCAGAAGAAACCTATACTTCTCTGCTATCGGGAGCTTTTACTTCACGACCGCAAACATTAGCGTATATGATAAAACTGAACAAGCTTTGAAGATATTGAGATTTGATTTTAAGAAGACTTTTTATCAAGGACGCAGGTAAGTTGCTTATTAAAGTTATATTCATACTAAAAGATAAAAAAATATATATCTACATCTACATCTACATGGGTAATCCGTAAAGAGTCGGTTGACTCATCACACGAATGTATTAAAATTAAAGTTGTGTCATCCAAAATGTGCTCTTTTAAAATCATTTATATATATAATTCGATAAAGGTCTGCTCGATTAGAGTAATTATAGTCCTGACATAGATTGTTAGCTGTTCTGTTTGGTCATTGTTTTTCAAAACATTTTTGAATCTTAATAAACGAGGTAGGCATTATATTTGGTATCGATGTCAAAGAATATCTATTGGCCTATTTTAGATAAATGTACAAATGAGGTCAACAATAAATTAATCGAATTCTACATTAAAGCTAGCAATTAGTTGGAACTGTATAAGAGCATAGTAAAATAAAAGGAAGTAATGTTATTGAAGTAATTATGGCTTAGTTGTTGCTATATATTGCAAAAATGTTAATCTTGGGAGTGACAGCCAGAATCTAAGTTGATAATATTCTTCCACTACTGATAAGACGGAAAATCTACAAATGACTTAATTCTGAACATTAATTAAAAAAAAGTAAGAAAAAAGACGATAGAAAAAACCTACAAAATCCAGGTATATTATTCACGTACTAAATACTCGCGAGAAAGGCAATGTTTCTGTTTTGTTCCCTTTTTCTGGTTTCCGTCTTGCTAAACTTAAGATCACATGGTAATGTTATTTGGAATATCATGGGTCATGGTCTTATATGTTGCTTGTACATGCGTCAGATGTTTAGTTGTTGACTTGTAACATACTTATTTATTCGTTAACAACATGTTCTTATGCATGTTTAAAGTAACCCCTTTTCTTTCTTAAAAATCAGTGTGATAGTGTACAAGAAATGTCTGAAATGTCAGACCACAAGTTTGATGTGGACCTTGACGATATGGAAGTGGACCAAAAATATAAGGACGAAGCAATGTTTTCTCAGTAAGTATATTCTTTTATTATTTATCACGCAAACAACATTGTTTTTGCACCTGTCCTAAGTCAGGAATATGGTTCAGTGGTTGTCGTTTGTTGATGTGGTTCATAAGTGTTTCTCGTTTTACGTTTTTGTACTAGTATAGATTATACCGTTGGTTTTCTCGTTTAAATGGTTTTACACTAGTCATTTTGGGGGCATTTATTGCTTGCTGTTTGGTACCGCCCTCGAAGATTAGGTACGTATAAAACTGGATATCTGTTGATACAAAGCGGTGGTTTTCTGCGTAAAGTGTGGCTCTCTGTGTCATCCAAGAGTATAAAACGATACTTTCTGCGTCAAATGTATAGAGTGGTGTCTTTCTGTGTCAGGGGTATAAAGCGGTGGCCCTCTGTGTCAGGAGTAAAAATCGATGACTCTTTGTGTCAACAGGATAAAGCGGTTGCTTTCTGTGTCAGGGGTATAACGCGATGGTTCTATGTGTATGGAGTATTAAGCGGTTGCTCTCTGTATCAAGGGTATAAAGAGATGGCTTTTTGTGTCAGGGGTATAAATTGGTGGCTCTATGTGTGAAGGGTTTAAATCGGTGGCCCTATAGATCAAAGGTATTAAGCGATGGCGGTCTGTGTCAAATGTAGAGTGGTGCTTTCTGCGCCAGGGTTATAAAGTGGGACTCTTTGTGTCAATTGGATAAAGTGGGGCTCTTTGTGTCAATTGGATAAAGTGGGGCTCTTTGTGTCAATTGGATAAAGTGGGACTCTAAGTGTCAATTGGATAAAGTGGGGATCTTTGTGTCAATTGGATAAATCGGTTGCTTTCTGTGTCAGAGGTATAAAGTGGTGGCTTTCTGCGTCAATGGTATGAAAAGGGTATACAAAGATGGCTCTCTGTGTCAAATGTATAAATCGATGGCCCTCTGCGTCGGAGTTCCTATTTCCCGTATATCAAAGTAGAGAATAGGAAAATATTGCTCTACGTTTCCAATCATGCGATCTGGTGTGCAAATATAAGATCATAAGGAGAGATGAGATATATACGTCTTTTAGACAGAGTTAACGACACAGACCTAAAGAGATCACCTTACGATTTGAGAGTTTAGCTTCGCGTTAAAACCCCTTTGATCTAGTAGATTTATTTCGACCCCCAGCCATTAGATATGATTGTGAAACATCTTTCACTGTCTTGGTAGTCCTATACATGCGCTTACATTGTCCGAGGTCCCGGGTTCAAGTCTTGTTGGTTTTTTTTTGTGATTTTAACCAAAAATAGATGTCTCTGAAATTTCCGTAGAAAAAGTATGGACTATTTAGTAAATCAAAAAAAGAGTTGTATAAAAATTACATTCAAAGGGATTAACATTTGGACTAGTTAACCATAAATATGTTTTCCAACAAAAATTGATACATAAAGAAATTGCTGTTTAAAAATTGCAATATAGAGTCTGATAAAATAATCAGAGGGGTTACACAATATTGAAGAAAATTTTAAAGTATTTGTCAGAGCTATCATTTTAAAATAGTATAGATGTATTTAAATACTACATACAACAACTTACTTTATTTTCTTTCAGGTCGGCACAGAAAGAGCAAGATCTTGAGTCAGACATTGATATGATTGAAGAAGAAATTAAAAGAAAGAATGAAAGAATCATCGAATTGGAATTAATGCTAGAAGAAAAAGAAGATTGGTTCAATCTGAAATCCCATATGGTAAAGAAGCATGAGGGAGAGTTAAATCATGTGCATGCACGCCACTCAGAGCTTGTTACTGATGATGAGGCAATAGATGTTACCAATAATGAAAAAATAAGAGCCAAGGAGGAAAAGACAGTTCTGCCATCAGACCAAACCGGAAGTTCTTATGATGGTGAAGACTGTACAGATAAAGTCGGTTATGAAAAGAGAGTTAATACTTGTTTTGACATAATTTTTGAAAAACCAAAGAAACATACTTCTAAACCCAAACTATCCTCGGAAAAAAGAAAAATCGTCAATCTGATACCAAACGTCACAGACCTGAATATGATTAAAAGCAATGAAAACAAAGACGATGTTGAACTAGAGAAAAATAAATATATCAGTTTTGACATTGTGTTGGAAAACCCAAAGAAACAAATGTCTACACCCAAACTATCCTTCGAAAAAAGAAAACCCGTCAATCTGATACCTAACGTCATAGACCAGAATATCAAGAGCAACGAAAACAAAAAAGATGTTAGATATGAAGAAAAGAAAAACATTAGTTTTGACATTGGGTTTGACAGTCCAAAGAAACAAAGGACTAAACCAAAACTCACTTCTGGTGGACGAAAAACACAGTTTCAATTGAAACATATTGATGAAAAGAAAGATAAAAGCCATGATAAAGAACAAAAAGAAGATGCAACAACTGCCGACAGTCAAATTGCTGTTCAAAATCGTGATAGTGTATACAAAGAAGAGCAGGCAGTGAAGAAAAACGTAAGTTTTGATGTCTTTTTCGAGAGTCCAAAGAAACTGAAACCCAAACCAAAGCTGAGCTTTATTAATAGAAAGCAAGAAAACGAAACCAAAAACATCATTGATGAAAACGAAATTCAAGAAGAACAGAAACATGAGAAATCGCATATAGAACTTAGTCAAACAACTGATGTAAATCTATCAAAAAGAGGGAAACTAAAAGGAATGTTTGAAAATGACGTTTTGATTCAAAGGAAAGATAACAATGAAATTAGCTTCAGATTCTCATTCCTACATGGTACCACTACTATCCCAAGCAGAATCCCTGTTATGGTTAGGAGATTAAATGGGGGAAATGCGTCTTTAACAAGAGTAAATAACGAAAGGACACGCATTTATTCAGCCAGACGCATTCCTGTCCGTGTATTGAGGATTATTAAAACAAACAAAGCAACAATAACTGGCCCGCTAGCTGTAAGATCGTTCCCAGAGAGCAATATACCAGTAAGGCGAGGAACTGCTATAAAAATCAATAGCACAAAAAATGCTAAAAGTCCGAACGGTGATGATAGGAGATCGCCTAGAAAGAGAGAAAGATGTACGAAATTGCCCAGAATCACAAGAAAATCTAGAATACCAGTCCGAATAAAGGGTTATGTTTGGAATACTTATGAGAGTGAAGGCAAGCGAAAAATTGATGACAGTAGACGCTTACTTGCATCTTTAAGCAGAATTCCAATTCCAAAAGATAAAATGCGTCTTCCAAGTGACTGCATTATACCAAGGCTCGATCCGAATGGACATTTACCCCAAATATTTCAGAGTTTTTCCAAGAGAGAAGAGCATGCTAAAATTCCTGAGGTAAATCGAAATCTTGTTTCTCCTAATCCCATGAGCATAAGCGAGAAAGGCGAAAGAACTTGTCCAGGATCATTATCAGAATTGCTGCAGCTACCGTCAATAACTACCCAGAATGCAATGGTAAAAACAAGTCATCCTGCATCAGCTTCAGGATTAACTCGTCTCACGCAGATAAAAGGTAGAAAGGAATCCGTAGATGAAAACAATATATTATCGCCTTCTGCTATTGCAACGTTACCACCAATAGTCAAAAGGAATGACACTTATATAAACCGACCCCTGTCAGCCTCAGGATATGCAAAACTTCCTCCAATAAATAGCACAAACAAAACGATGACAATGGATCGTCCGATGTCTGCTAGGTTATCGCCGTTGTTTACCACATTCGAAAATACAGAAAACCGACCATTATCGGCATGTGGATCACCAAAACTTCCACCAATTATAGATGGAAATCCATTAGAAATGTGTCGGACTACGTCATCATTATCTGGGTTTTCGCTACTCCCACCTATTCCAAGTTATAAGCGAGGCTCAGTTGAAGACGGAAAAGTACCAGTTGAAGAATCAAACCGATCGAGAGGAAACTGATTTATCACCGAACAGGGCAAAATAATGATTTTTTTGTTGTTATTTTCTTTTCTTTTCTTTTTTTGTTTTGTTTTATCTATATAAAGATTTTTTCTATATATACATGTAGTTTATTTATGAAAAGAAAAAAGTCTATGAAGGATATATTCTGAGAACTTTAAGAAACACGTGTTATTAGAACTGAAATTGGTATTTTACAATTATGAGGGTCTGTATGGCAGTGCTAGTTTGTTTTCATTTCTGTAGTCTTTAATTTGTTTTGTCATATTTATCTCTCTTTAATTTGTTTTGCGCATTATTTTCTTTCCCTTCGTATATATATACACACATAAATAAAGGATTTTGAAGGATACACAAAACATGTTCACAGAGCCTTGGCTCGTACACAACAGCAAGCTATAAAGGGCCCCAAAAATGACTAGTGTAAAACAATTAAAACGGGAAAACTAACGGTCTAATCTATGTTAAAAATGAAAACAAGAAACATTTATGAACTACATCAACAAACGACAACCACCGAACATCAGATTCAGTGTGTGTACGTACTAACAAAGAAACCAACATAACCATGGTCAATCAAGCGAACAATATAAAGTCAAACTGAGCATGCCTTAAGATGAAAAAAGAACATGAAAAGAAACGTTACATAATTTCCATTAGCAAACACAATTTAGGTCATGGTGACAGTAATAGCAACGAAACCAACATAACCATGGTCAACTGGTGAATAATTAATAAGAAAAACGCCAAAATGATCATGCCTTAAAACAAAGGACTTGAATAACATGGAACGTCATGACAACTGATGGCAATCATTTCCACTCATATAAAATTAAGAATGGAGATAGGGAATTGCAAGACCAAGTGCTCGACTAGCTGCTGCTGCAACATATTTTGTCATGACGTTAAATTCTAAATGTTCTGTAAAAACTAAGCCTAAATATGAGTACAGTAACGTTCTACTATCTGTAAAAAGAGAGTTCCGCATTGAAAGCATGTTTGGCTTCTAGGGAACGAGTATGCCCGAATGTGGACTATATTTGATTTATTGTCGTCTATTGTCATCTTGTTATCGGTACACCATAAATCCAATGCATCAAGTAATGTTTGTAGTTCTCTTTCTGTGTTTCTGTGTTTGATAAAAACATTAAATTATCGGCATAAAGTAACATTGACACATATCTAGTGAATCAATATATGTAGTTAATCCGTTTATATACAAGTTGAAAAGTAATGGTGACAATATACAACCTTGTTTGAGATCACATTGAACGTTAAACCAGTCTGTCTGATGTGCATCAATGAAATGTCTCGTCTTCTTTACCTACCATAGATTTTATGCTGGTAGTCCTTAATATAAAGCTTTACTTCAAGTATCACATAAAATTAACATGATCAAAGAAAATGAAGCCAAGGTCAAATAAACCAAACGAGAAAGACATGCACACCTTACAATCGTTCGATACACCAAATTTATAGTTGACCTATTGCTTATAGTTTCTATAAAACATACATAACCATAAAAACTAAACATTGACAAATGAATCATAAGGTCAAATGAACCATGCCAGACAGACAGGTACACTTCACTATCAATCTATGCATTTAATACAGTTGAACTATTGCTTATAGTATCTAAGAAACAAACTTAACCATGAAAATTATCATTCAACAATGAACCGTGAAAATTAGGTCAAGGTCAGATGTAATAAACGTTCCTGCCAGATAAATATAAGCACCTTACAATCCTTCCAAGCAAAACAGACTAAAATGCAAAACTTAACACTGAGCAATGAATGGTGAAAATGAGGTCAAGGTCTAATAAAACCTGTGAGACTGATATGTACATAAAAACATATTCCAATACACCAATTATATAGTTGACCTATTGCATATAGTATTAGAAAACAAGAATGGGTCCAAAGTACATGGATGCCCCACTCGCACTATCATTTTCTATGTTCAGTGTACCATGAATTTGGGGTCAAAAATCTATAATGTAATATTTTAATGTTTTGTAAATATTGACCTCTAGTTAGTTTGGCTTTATAACTGTTTATTTGTGTACAGAGAAAATTAATGACGCAAGGCTAATTTGACAAGTTGCTAGTTTATTATCTGCAGTTAAAGTTGAACTGTCAGATGTGATTAAGACCAGAAATGATGTCCTGGTGTGTAGGGTAATAAAAATAGCTATGCCTATTTGTATGTCTAGAGATGAAGTAATTAAACTCTATGATAAGGTCAGTTGGTCAAGAGTCTGGCAGATTGTGTATAACCTGTGATACTGTAAGGATGTGTATTCCTTAAAGTCTTGAATCAGTTAGATTCTGGAGGACTTGTATTTAAAGTTTATATGTTTAAACTTTGTAGCTAACTTTGTCAATGTGTCTGAAGTAATGTACATTTAATAAACTTGTATATATATACCGTATTATTTAGGTACTGGGAATTTACCACAGGATATATTGTTGTGCCATAGATGGCTATGTCGGTCTGTCTGTGTTGGTGTTGACCTCCCCTCGATCATGTTACAATAATTTGGCATTTAAATTAGAAACATCATTTCAAAGAGACATGAGCATGTACTAAGTTTCAAGTTGATTGAACTTCAACTTCATCAATCAAAGCGCGAAAGCGCTGTAAAGGCAGTTAATTACAGGTTGTGTGTATTTCTAGTCCAGTTATATCATTATCTTCCATAGAACAGAGGTGGTTTGTAGTATTTAAGATTTAGAGTTCTCTTGTACCTAGTTCACCTATATCTATAGTCTACTGTTTACAGTATATTTTCTGTACCTCGCCATGAAATGCATTTTTAAGACGTAAGAACTTTTCCTTTTTAATGTAAATAAAACTATTTTTAATTATTGATTATAAACACATATTCAATTACTCCTATCCTATGAAAAATAATTCACAAAGATTGACTAGTCTCCGTTCTGTGTGTATTACTAGAACATCAAGTAACATAATGGTTAATGTACATAGTAACATGTCAACTCTTTTGAAGACAGAACTTTTTTTAAATTCTCCCTCCAAGCAAAATTATTTTTCAGTATAAACATGATAAAGTTATCTACCTGTATTAATGACCTAGAGACTCGATCTCAAGAGCCTGTGTCGCTCACCTTGGACGGTCTATGTGCATATTAAACAACGGACACATATAAAATGACAAAATTGTGTTTTTGATGATGGGGATGTGTTTGTAGATCTTTCTTTACTGAACATTCTTGGTGCTACAATTATCTCTATCTATAATAAACATGGCCCAGTATTTACAGTTGAAAATATTTTTTAAAAATTAACAAAAAATACAAAAATTTATGAAAATTGTTAAAAATTGACTATAAAGGGCAATAACTCTTTAAGGGGTCAACTTAAAATTTTGGTCATATTGACTTATTTGTAGATCTTACTTTGCAGAACATTATTGCTGTTTACAGTTTATCTCTATCTATAATAATATTAAGTTAAGATAATAACCAAACTCTGCAAAATTTCCTTCAAATTACTAATTTGGGGGCAGCAATCCATCAGCGGGTTGTCAGATTTGTCTGAAAATTCCTGGGCAGATAGATCTTCACTGAAGAGACAATTTCACCCTATGTCAGATTTGCTCTAAATGCTTTGGTTTCAGAGTTATAAGCCAAAATCTACATTTTACCTGTATGTTCTATTTTTGGCCATAGTGGCCATCTCGGTTGGTTGACCGGGTCTAACAACACATTTTTTAAATTAGATACCGCAATGATGATTTTGGCTAAGTTTGGTTAAATTTGGCACAGTAGTTTCAGAGAAGATTTTTTGTAAAAGTTTATGGACGACGAAACCAAGTGATGAGTCAGGTCAGGTAAGCTAAAAAGGAGTTTTTAATCAAGGTAACAATGACATCTGGTGGCCATAAAAGCTGTCTCATTAGCATTTTAACCACTTCCCATATTTGCTTTTAAGACAATAGAAGAAAATTATTCAATGCAAAAACAAAACTTACTTGTAAATATGAAATTCTCTTTACAGTATGAGTTTTTCTCATTGTTGGAGATTGTACAGTAGTACAGTCCTGTAACTGTTTATACCTATTTCTTATCCCCTTTAGTTTGATAAACTCACAGAATATCATATATTTACATTGTGCCACATCTCCTTATTTTTATATGCATTACAATAACATGAACAATTGTAATTCAAATCTATATATCAAAGCAAAATGAATTTCACTACTTTCATTCATGCATCCTTTGGAAAAATATAAGTTCTAAAATGACACAATATATGTTTATTTATATAAAAATAATATTTAGTTTTCGACTCTTAACAGGTATAAACAAGAATGTGTCCCCAGTACACAAATGCCCCACTCGCACTATCATTTTCCATGTTCAGTGGACCGTGACATTGGGGTAAAAACTCTAATTTGGCATTAAAATTAAAAAGATCATGTCATAGGGAACATGCATACCAAGTTTGAAGTCGATTGGACTTCAACTTCATCAAAAACTACCTTGACCAAAAACTTTAACCTGAAGAGGGACAGACGGACGGACGAACGGACGAACAGACGAACGGACGCACAGACCAGAAAAAATAATGCCCCCTACTATCGTAGGTGGGGCATAAAATTGCACCGCTGTGTCATGATTTGTGAAATCTGTGCTGAAAACATAGGCATTTATGGTGTTTGAGTAATTCCATCTGTGAAGCTCAACATTAGCTCGTCAGTTGGTGGTGGACAGTTATAAATCTTTCCTGCAGAATGAATGTACATCTGTTCAGGAAAACCAATTTCACAAATCAAAACTTTCCTCTAGATTTCTCCTACAATATTCATCCAGTTTAGTTACTTTGGTTTAACGGGACACCGTCCTGATTTTTAATTTTGTAAACCATTCAGTCTCTTGCTTACAAATGGGCATGAAAATAGGATGGGAATGCATGGCAGTAGACAATTGCAAGTCTCTATAAAGTGGGTATGTGCCCTGAAAAAAGTTTTATAACATTAGCTTTTTTGAAACTTGTGAAAGACTTGTGCAACACACATACCTAAATAACTATAACATAGGTGGAGAGCATCATTCATGTCAATGTTTTGTTCCTGTTTACATTGTCATTGATATTTTTCAAGAAAGCCCGAGGCATAGCTCATGAATTCATGTCATTACAACCGAAATTTATATAATTACTGCTAAAATAATTATCAGTATAATATATCTCTTGTAGAAAAACCATACAATTGTAGTATTAACCAAAAAATGTCAAACAGATGATATTGAATCGTAATCCCAAAAGTTATGACGTCTTGAATTCACCCCCCTTTTTATTCTAAAACGATAATTGCGGTTGCAAACAGACTTTGGTTTACTTTCATGGCGATTATATAAATAACAGTATATATTTCTTAAAGAAAATAAAGTTTTACCATGAATAGTTTCCTGAACGTAGTCGTTTTCAGTAAAATGTGCCTTGCAAACAACAGCTGATTGATATGGGTTCTACGATTGCATCGCACATGACACTGGTGGTAAGCGGATGGTCGTAACTAAAAGTTACGACCATCCGGAGATGGGAGACAACTCTAGGGATAAGTTTTTCTTTTCCGATTTTCGTGCACTAAAAGGTTCATTTGAACCAAACCGCTTGTCTCGTACATACTATTCGGCAGTCCGGTGATATTAAAACCAAATTTGATGCCTTAAAACATTCCAATTTTCGTAAAATAGTCATTCAAAAATTCAAGCATGATGGTCGTAACTACAAAAACAAAAATATTGAGGATGGTCGTAACGTAAATTTGTGATGGTCGTAACTAAGATAAATAAGACGGAATAAGGCAAGTCAAGAGTTTTAAACGTTCCTTTTACTATATGAATACTAGTATTTTATATGATGTATTTCTGAATAATTTTTTTCTTTTTTTACATACAATGCAAAATAAAGCAATTTCAATGCGTGTAACACTTATCAAATCAAAAATTTTAAAAGTTTTCAAATATTAGTTTTGGGGGAATTTTGATTAAAGTTCGATTTGAAATTCCAAATTTTTCAAATGTCTTGTACCGAACCATTCAAGAGTTCTAAACGTGTCTTTTGTTATATGAATATATCGTATATCATATTATATATTTGTGAAGTTGTTTTCACCAAATAATAAAAACTAAATGGAGAGAGGGATACCTGTAAAGAAAAAAATTGGAACGAATCGAACGAAACAATACAAAATGAAATGAACAGTCATATATTCTGAAAAATTATGTATAAAATCAACAAAGAGGCAAATAGTTAAATTAATGTAAACGGTTAAATTTATTCACAGTGTAAATTTCTCAAAAGTGGAGAATTCATTTAAAAAAAAGAAACACAGCTCTGGTTATGAAAATTCTTAGTTAGAAATAAAAAGCACGAAAGTTTTTTTCGTTTGGAATTCGCATCTATTGAAAATATAAACGTTGAGGATGTACCTACTAGTTGATTTTTTAAAATCTTCAATTTAAGAATGATACATTAAGTCGAAAGAGCATTAATAAGGAGTCAAAATAAGCTTAAAATATTGATAGGTTATGAAGGTCGTTATCGAGACTAGAGCATACCCGCGAATTCGCAGGTCCGTACCTGAGTTAAAGAACATACGCTTTATTTTTAGCCTGGATGCTTAGACGTCATATTGTTGTTGGTGAAATCAAGCTGATAATCAGGTGCACAGTAATGTCCAATGACGAAGTCCATGAGTAGCTTGTAGCCATTCATACCATGTAAACATATAACTTACACATGATTTTCAACCTGCATACCGGGATTTGTATGTAATAGTTGCCGCAGTACATTTAGTTTGACCTAAGTCCTTGTCACATTATCCTGGCTACAAGCTTAAGCCTGGCTACAAACTAGTATTTTATTTTACTCTTAAATTCAGTGCATGTAGCAGTGTAAAGTATATATCAACAATATTCCTGGGTTGAGTTCAAAATCGTAGCAGCTACGTAGCCGCTATCAGTGATTTTGCTAGCGCTCGTCACTTTCGTATTTTACGAAAGGGTTTTCTCATTGACGAAAGTATTTCAAATCATTTTCGTCACTTTAATTTTGGAAGTGTAAAAAAATTTCGCAATAAAAACTATAAATCTACCTGTCTTCATCTTTTGACAAGTTTATGACCTCCAGGTAATTAACCTTTTCAACAGTTGTTACAAGTTGTGATTACCACTAATCCGCTTATCGCCATCAGATGGGTCACTTATCCGTAATTTATTAATTAACCCCATAATTGAATGACCATCATAATTATTTCCCCAAGAAAATCAGTCAGTCGGCATTTCAACAACTAGGAGTATAATTTCGTCATTTAATAAAAAATGTAACAACCCGGACAGTTCACATTTGAATTTCAATATTTCCCAAACGATCACAATCTGAAGTTAGTTTGTCGTAGATTCGTCATTCGAAGGCATTTTCGTCATATTTGATTTAAATTTTCATCAAAAACTTTCGATAATTTCCATTTAAAATAAAGAACTTTCATGTGTTTATTCAAAAAGTTCACGAGAAATGTTTTAAACAGGTGCTTCCTGTATTGTGTTCTACGCATGCGTGAAAGTATCCCTTTGACTATTTATAGACATTAAAAACGTAAAATACGAAATCATTTAGAATCAATTAAACGAGAGAGACAAATATATCTCTTACTAAAGGAATTTAAATCGAAAAATAATAATTTCCTGATGAATCCGGACTCGTTTTGAATTTATTATCCACGTGTCACTTCCCGTTTTCGTTTCATTTTAAAACCGAAAGTAGTAAACGTGATCTATTGTTGATTTGTTTACAACCTCCTTTCAGTCCTTATAATCGTTCCAAAAAGGATATAATACATTTCCAACTTGATAGAAATGATATCCAAATATCGACTTAGACGTTTTATAAGGATAATGATTATGCAGTGAAATAATCATTGTAAATTAATTTCTGCTGTGATTCCTTGTTTTAAAAAAATAGAATCCAACTTTTGTTGTTCAGGAATGACCCCTGGAATAAACTGAAGAGAAATTGTGAACTAAATTTCTGGATTCCATGTCAGAATCTTTCATAATAATGGCCAATACAGTCAAATCATAAAATAACTGCCAATCATGCAGCTGCCTCAATCCCTTAAAATCTGACTAAGTCAAAAGATGAAGCTAGTAATATACATCATTGTTCTATTGCTTATACACAAAATAAGGTTGATTTTAATAGCACGCAAAAGTGACTAAAGCCCTCAAAATCCTAGCTTAAACCCTGCCGCTATCAATGTCTATGTAACAACTAGTCTATAGCTACATGCTCAAAAGTCAAAATCTACGTAGCAGTACGTAGCAGCTACGATATTGAACTGAACCCTGACTCCGAAGTGCATTTGTGGATTCTATTTCCTCATGAACGATCAAAAGACGAATATTTGAAGGCCAATAGTTTATAAGACAATAACTATTTAAAGTCAAGGAGTAAAAAAGACTCAAAGACTCAAAGACTTATAAGAGCTGCAATAGATGATTTAAAGATGATTGTTCAGAATTGTGCGTTTAATCATTTCATCTGCCGACATGATTGGAGATAAAAAAAAAAAAAAAAGTCGTAAATAAAAAAATTTAATAATTTCATGCCTTAACGTACAGAAAAAAATTAATTAATTCTCAAACCTAACATACTTTTTGGCTTAATGCGAGTTGATTAGTTTTCACTGTTGCTCCTAAATGATGAGCGTTTGAAATCCATCAGAAATGTGTATGTTTAATAATTCTCTCGCTTAATTTCTGCATATCATTACCAGAGTAACAAATAAGATTGTTTGTAGCAAATCATATATTACATCTGAGTCTATTACCTTTACAATTAAAATACATTAATAAAAGTTTGTCTAAATACTCGAGTTACGGTCATCTTTCAAAGTTACGACCATCTTGTGTCGGTTACGACCATCATTCAAAATGTTATAGTTGAAGTTACGACCATCACACATTTAAATTACGACCATCATGCTTGAATTTTTGAATGACTATTTTACGAAAATTGGAATGTTTTAAGGCATCAAATTTGGTTTTAATATCACCGGACTGCCGACTTGTATGTACGAGACAAGCGGTTTGGTTCAAATGAACCTTTTAGTGCACGAAAATCGGAAAAGAAAAACTTATACCTAGAGTTGTCTCCCATCTTCGGATGGTCGTAACTTTTAGTTACGACCATCCGCTTACCACCAGTGACATGACAATCTACGTTTGAGCCATGGCGTTGATCCAACTTTTCCTTCTTATTAAGTCATTTAGAAATGCAAGTCCTCCTCTTAAATGACACTCAAGTACACACCAACAAGGACTAGGCATCGTTAATTGTGTGATTGTTTTGCAGTGCAAAAACGGAAGTTAAGGACGGAACTGACTGGTCTCACTAATAAGAGACAAGAAGAATTTTAGAGACAAACAGCGACAAGAAGTTTAATTTAGTGACGAAGCGACAATAACTAACAAGGGAAAAGCGAATCGTAATTCTCTCACGAGGCTATTCTCATTTGATGTGATAGGGTGAAGCTACACCTATCAAATATGTCCCTATGAAAAAGAAGAATTTCACTGTTAGAAAGGAAATGATATTGCATGGTTTTGATTCAATAAATTCTTTAAAAGGAAATTGATTTTTTTTTGTTTTGATGGCCAATTTTTAGCGTGTGCATAAAATATTTTTTTTTTTATATCTAATAAAAACTAATCCCTTTCTTCTTAATAAAAACATATTTTTATCTATCAATGTACAGTAATATAAAAAATGTTTTATAACCGCCCCTATAATAAAAAATAATGCATGTTTTTTTTAATATCTATGGTGAATTAGTTGTTGCAATTACATTTTTTTTATTTATGTATAGTCGCTATATAGTCTTCTTGACGCTTCTTCTCGCTAAATTAATTATATTGTCGCTTCTTGTCGCTATTTTAATTTTATTGTCGCTTCTTATCACTTTTTGACGCTTCTTGTCTTTAATTAGTGGAACCCTATTCAGGAACGATAATTTCATATTTTACATAACTGAGACCGAAATAACTATAACGTCATACGGCTTCACGTACAGAAATACTTTAAACTGTATATTATGCAATATAATTCACGGTCAGTCGACTTTTAATTATAATATCATGTTATATCAACGAGTGAAATGATTTTAAAATATCTTTAGATCGCAAATAGTACTCGAAATTGAACGGACCTCTTTCCACACGGAATTCGAATATTGATAGTTTGTAATCAGATTGACTGCTTATAATGCAAAAGACACATTAATAAACAGATTTTTAAAACGAACAATACACACTGATCGTTTCTTTATTTCCCAATGTAAATGAAAGGAACAAAAACCAATACATACCACAAAAAGTAGAGGAGAAATTTAAACATTTCCGGATCTATTTCTTGCAAAATGGCCCCCAGCAAAGATTTGCGTAAGGAAAGATGAACCTCATGACTTGAAAGTCAGGCCTTAAAGCACTGCCTTTAAAAACTACCTTGACCAAAAACTTGGTCAAATCATATTTATTGAAATGAGATATAATAATGCTTTTACAACTACAACTACATACCAAATATCATTGACCTACCACTAGTTGTTCACCATCAACTAGGCCTAATCACAAACTAACACATTGGTGATGCCACTGCTGCCACCAATGCCAGAAACAGCATACATGTTTGTCTTTTAGACACTGTCAAGTGGAGACAAAAAGCACTACCCCAATATGGACAAACTGCAAAAACAGATATGTACACTTTGCAATCATTCAAAACACCAACTATATTTTATCTTTTGCTTATAGTAATTGAAAAGAGGACTTAACCATGAAAACAAAACATTAATCAAGGAACAGGTCAAGGTTGGAACTCTGCCAACAGATGTGTTAACCTTACAAATCATTCCAAAAACCAAATATATTTATTCAATCATTTGTATTTGAGAAACAGACTTGATTAATAAACAAAGTTTTGACCAATGGACCATAAAAATTCTAGGTCAGATGAACTCTGCCATACAGATTTGTGCTGACTAAGCCATAAAAAAATCACATTAATCAATAAGTAACTATGTGGAACTGGAAATATGCTTCTTTATTGTGTTTGACAACTTATAAAGTCCAATATCCTACAGATATTTAGAAGCAGTTGAGCCTTAGAAGTACATGGACCAATGTACAGGGTGATTTTTATATACTATATAAAACACTTAACCTATGGAATGAAATGATAGGTATTGCATGGTGTATCAGCAACATTCGTCAACATTCACCAAGAATAAAACCAGGTTCAACCCATTTTTTTCTTAAAATGTCCTGTACCAAATCAGGAGTATGGCAGTTGTTATCTAGTATTTCGTTTCTATGTATGTTGCATTGTCATTTGTTTTTTGTTGCACTTCAGTTTTTCTGTTGTTTCTTTGTTTTCCTCTAATAGTTGATGTGTTTTCATTGGCTTTAGTTTGTAACCCAGTTTTTGTTTTCTCTCAATCGATTTATGACTTTTGAACAGCAGTATACTTCTGTTACCTTTATTTAAATTAACACAGACATGTGTCTGGCCTATAGGCAAAAAATTCAGAAAAAGTTTAAAAAAAAAGACAATCTGATGGACAGCAACAATGCTAATTACTAATAATTCAAAGTCGCTAGACCATGATCTTGCCTAGAAGTGGTAGACAAAACTGAGCTGTATAGACAGGTATGTTATTTAAAGAAAAATCATTGTCTATTGTAAGTTGTTCATATCAATCTTACTTAACAGAAAACTTAGCATTAAAAATTGCAAAATCATTTCAAGTCACTGGACAATGTCCTAAAAAGGGCAGGATCTCAAAATAGTTGTAAAACTGGTAAGTACTGATAGTAAAGCAACTCAAATATCAATGATATATCACAAGTAGTTCCTATTAAACCATCTCAAGCAGAAAAATTGTTAGCAATTGTTGAAGCTGACGTCACTCTTCAAAAAATGTTACTGCAAACTTTCCCATATTTACTTGTTTTTTTATATCTTTTTCATCCATTTATCTTTCTTAGGAAATTGTATTGTAATGTAAGTATATAATATGAACATTTTACACCTGTATATTTTGCATCAATATGTTTATTATCACAGTAACTACAATGTATATACATGATATATATACCGAAATATATATCAATTTTTCACAACCAAGTGCATCAAACATTGTCAAAGACAATCAACTATCATTTTTACATGTATAAAATTTTCACGCTAATTATTCATAGTTTCATACAAAAAAGTTATCTACAAATTTCTAATTAATTAAAAATACAGGGCATCTAAATAATAAGTGTACATCATCTCCTAAAGTCTGTTCTTTTTGATGATCCTGATAGTACTCTCCCCCTTGATCCTGCTCTTTGTTCACGATTCCTGTCATATCGCGGATCACTGTCTATTGTTCTACCTTGTCCATTTTCTTTTCCACGTTCTCCAGCTGACAGAACTGGTTTCCTTCTCTGCTGTCCAAGCATAGACATTAACATTTGGAGCACTGCTGTAGGAGCAACATTCATTTTCAGCAAGTCTAGTATTATCCTGAGAAAAAAAATATCTAATAATCAAATGGCTTGGCTTTGAGAGAAAATTTAACAGCTTATCACAAATAGATATATCATAAAAAAATGTCATTAAATGAATTAAAAAATTTGTAAGGGTTCCACAGAACTCAGTGTCTTGCCTACTTTTGCTATTAGTTGCAGACTCGACAAAAAAGGTTAAGTATTGAGCTCTTAAAAAAAATAATTCTTTAACCCATTGTAAAACGTTGATATACATGACCAAAATCAGGAACTTTGTCTGTATTTTCCTTTAGTAACATGTAATATGTGAACATAAGTGACAATGCAGTATGGGCTTTTCTCATTTTTGAAGGCAATATGGTGACCTATAGCTACATTTTTGTGTACGGGTACTCTGTGTCAATTGGTATCTTGTGAAGATTTGTCTCATAGGCAATCATACCCCATCTTCTTTTTTATATTGTTCATGTACATGTATATCAGAATCCTTCTGTTTATGTTAAAACTAGTTGTTCATGTTGTGCTAAGCATACCACCACTTGTATTGTAATTAAAAGTCTTAGGAAAAGAACAATGAAGAAGGAGTATGTGTCTGAAAAACCCAGAAAGTGATCACTGTTTACAGCTAATCACTATCAATCTGTTGACATAATATGAAGTCACATGGGTGTATATGTAGGAGCCAGGGCAGAAACAAACCAATCCCACAAAATTTTACATAAAGATTATAATCAAAGAGGACTGACTGACTTCTAGACTACATGCACATGATGCATTTAACTACATGTATAAAAACAGTGGCGGATCCAGAAATGTTCATAAGTGGGGGCTCTCTGGCTGCTTAAGAGGCGGCCTGATCGCTTCACGCTTCAGTGAATCCCTATATAAGCAACCAAATTTGGTTTTCAAAGGGGGAGGCCAGGCCCCCTGACCCCCTCCCAAAATCCGCCTCTGAGAAAAGAGGATGTTTTTTTGGCTTGTCAAATTCAGAAGTTTCGGCATTCTGTTGAGTAATGCCTAAAAAAATATGACACAAATATACATGTTCAACCAACAGACAGAGACACAAAATGCACAGGGTAAAAATAAGAACAATTTGTGATTATGGGGCACAGATGGTCCTTCGCATTTAGCACATTTGATAGTCAAGGGGGTAGGATGATTTTGAAAATAAATGACATTACATACCTGTACCCTTCCATGCCTTCTGTACATCAAACAATAAGAATATGAAACATGTTTATACTTTGGCCTTGAGTCCTACCCATTACAGACAAGATTAAGAACTTACTTGAAAACATTTGGATCAAGTGTGATGCCTGCTAGCTGTGAGAGTTCATACAACTCTGCTTCATCCAAAGTAAGAACATTTTTACTCAGTAATGTGTATTTGAGTGTTTGTTGTGACATTTTAACATCAAGTCATCAGTAAACACCTGCAATAACTACAAAAGGTCATGAATGACATATTTTAAAATACAATTTTAGAAATATGGCATTTGTATTACAGCTTGGGTGGATTTTGCTTTGTCCACCGGCCCACCATGGGAGTGGGCAAAATTTCTACCTTGTCCACTCTGCCCACCTGTAGAAGTGGGCATTCAATTTCTTTTGTTGCATCTAAAGACTTGCAAGTACAATCATTTGAAAAAAGAAGATAAGCATTTATAATCAATATTTTTACAAAAAAGAGATTATAGATAGAGTGGGCATGGGTGGACTGCCCACGATGGGCAGGTGGAAGAAGCAAAATCCACACGGGCTGTTGTGTATACTATGTAAACAAACAACATTCAACAATATATTACTTTTATATTATAAATAATGTATATGATAGTAAACAGTCAATGAGATGAATTAGAGGCGATATCATACATTTTTACATATAGAAGAAGTTCTGCTATTAATTTGGCTCCTTATTCATTTCTGCTTTGGTTTAAAATTTCAGTGTTTTATAACATGTATGACATGTATTTAGTCTTAGATGCATGATTTTTTTTATTAGTTGTTAGTGGCTTTTAACTGAATCCGGGTCTGTTCGCGCCCAATCACGTTCGCACCCTTCCACATTCGCCCCCATTCACTTTTGCACCCCACATGTTCGCACCCAAATTTTGCGAAAAGTTCGTTCGCACCCCACACGTTCGCACCCAATTTTACCAATTTTTTGGAGGTGTATTGGTATAAATATATATGCCATTGTTTCTAAATAATTCGAGATACTGACAAGTTTTTTTGTGTCATGACAAGTTTATAAAAAAAAAGTCCTTGTTTTTAAGTCAGATTATATTATTCTGACAACAACTATTTCATTTGTGTGTTGAATAATTCTTAATCGTGTTTTGGTTAGTGTATTGAAATAATTTGTTTTTCACTGTTTCTAGTCAATTAAGTGCGAATCTGACAACATGTTGAACAACTGGTATGCATGGTAAGTGTATTGCTATAATAAATATTTATTTTATTAGTATTTACATCAAAGCAATTTAAAACAACAATCATGATTTATAAACAACAGTAAACAATAACACCAAGTTAGGCTGTTTATAAATACCAATTAGCAATAATCATACATAATCAACATTTAATAATTAATCATCAGATTGATAAAAAAAAAAATCTATTCAATAAATTCTCAAATTTTATTCAAAAAGAATACAATTATTTGTTATATTCATATGAATAATTTCTAACAATTTAACTTAAATTTTATTAAAAATTGGGCGCGAACATGTAGGGTGCAAACGGACGTGGGGGGCGAAAATGTGAGGTGCGAACGTGTAGGGTGCGAAACTATATTGGGCGCGAACGGACCTGATACCCTTTTAACTAGCTGTCAGTTACTGAGAGTACTCTCAGATCTGTATTTCATGTCTTTTTGTTGTTGGGATATACACGTACCCTGCCATGTCCACTAGTCAGTAGTGCTCTGTATAGTATTTGTATTTATACCCATTTGATGAGTTGAGCCTTTTTCAACTGATTTTTATATAGTTAGTTCTTATGCTTTACTGTTACACCACTGTCCCAGGTTAGGGGAGGGTTTGGATGCTGCTTACATGTTTAACCCCGCTTCATTCTGTATGTAAATGTATGTGCCTGTCTCAAGTCATGAGCCTGTTATTCAGTGGTTGTCGTTTGTTAATGTGCTACATATTTGTGTTTCGTTCAATTTTTGTTCATAATTTAGGCTGTAAGTTTTCTCATTTGAATTGTTTTACATCTGTCATTTCTGGGTCATTAACTAATAGCTTACTATGGGGTATGCGTACGGGCTTTGCTCATTGACATTGTTGAAGGCCCTATGGTGACCTATAGTTGTTTATTTCTATGTCATTTGGTCTCTTGTGGAGAGTTGTCCCAGTGGCAATCATACCACATCTTTTTTATATGAATAGCGACAAATCTTATGTACATTTGTAGACTATACATACAGATACATGTATGACAAAAGAGTATGCGAGAAGATTTGATCTGTGTAATGCCGCAAGATAATACATGTACATGCACTGTATCTCAGGTCTGCAAATTTATTATTTATCGTTTTATTCTATTTGTTGTTTTGCACAAAATGATGTATTAGTTATTATATTTTTAAGTTCATAATCAAAAATATCCATAATCCTAATTTTTAAATAGACTTCATATCCTCACACAAGTAGAATCTTCCTCGTATAGCCCTTTACTTAAAAAAAATAACCTTTCAATCCTCAGATTCAATAATTGTTTTTGATTTGACTGTGCATAGACTGCATATATTGCAGCAAGCCGGTTAGATGGTTAGTGTTAGGGTAGGATCATAACTTTATTTTAACCGGAAGTAGATATTTTGTCAACAAATGTAGGAATATTCTTTACTATGTAAAAATAATCCCCTGAAGATATAGACTTTATTAAGTGACATTATTTATTTTATATGCACATTGAAGTTAAAAAAAGTTATTTTACTATCAAAATGATTTTTTAATTTCATTGAATACAAATAACTTAAATCATTTCAGCAGCGGAAGTCGTATGCATAAATGATATTCAGCGATGACGTTGGTCACAGTCATCAGACCATTTTTCATTTGACTTGTATTTGCTGTATTTTGATAAGTCATGGCCGAAACCAGGCCTCAACACCAAGCCCAATATAGAGGCTGGCTGTACAAATGGACAAACTATCTTCGTGGTTATCAAAAACGATGGTTTGTTCTTCAAAATGGACTTTTGTCCTACTACAGGTTGGTTTCCCGATAATTTTGACTGAACCATAGGCATAACATAGGCAACATATATCAATAATTAAAGATAGATGATGCTGAATGGGACATTGACATAAACACATGCACGAATAAGCAGTAGTCTTATTAAAATGCATATCTACAAATGTATGATCCTCACTTTTACAGCCTGTTGCATTGCCTTTGACAGCAGTTGTCTCAAATGTGCAGATATTCTCCTTGGTGCGTTTTGCTCAACGTATTTTCCTCTCTGTGCTTTTTAAAACAATAAATTTTCAGTCTGGAAACTTTTGTGATAACCAGTAATAGCAATGGCAATAGTGGTTTGAATCTGTCAATGACTTACATGTATAAGTGTGGCTTTTTGTCAATAGATCGGATAGGTCTTTATATTACACCACCAAACACCCCAGGATTTTTTTTCTTATCTTTTATCATTATAAATGTGACCTTAATATTATATTTAAGTTATTAATTCAACAAATAATAAGAATAAGAGTTGAAATATCTACATTGTATATCGAACAGAAAAGGAGAGTCTATATACATGTATATAACATCTCGGACTCAAGTCCGCAAACCACCACTGCCTGCCACTGGACACCTCAAATATATTTTTTCTTCTACATAATATATTTGTACCAATAATAAGAAAAACGAGACAAATATCAAAATCTAACCTATGAACATGATGAACAATGATGAACAGAGATCGATTACTGATAAATGAATTTATTTGAATTTTATTTGAAAAATAAATATACACACCAATGTAATCCTGAAAAAATATTGATGAATCTAGAGAAGTTTTTTTTCATATTTATTAAATTGATTATCAACTTTAACATAAAAAGATGCACATTTGAATTTAAAAATTGATAAAATCATTCATAATTTAATTAATTTTATCGTTTCTTGTATAAAATCACTGTTTTTCTTAGTGGTTGGTTTTATGGTATTCAGTGGTGTGCGGTGGTGTTCGATGATGAAAAGACCCGCCCTTGGAGATTTGCATAGAAATGTCTATTCTAAATAAATATCAAGTATTTTAGATTCCCATATAGCTTTAAAAACATTAAAACTATACGGGAATCTAAAATACTTGATATTTATTCAGAAAAGACATTTCTATGCAAATCTCCAAGGGCGGGTCTTTTCATCATTGACACTGCCTTAACATGTGTTTTTAAGATCACTGACATTTTAAATATTGCTCAATTTGCACTAAACCAAGTTGTTAACAATTTAAGTCAAAAAGAAAGACTTGGTTATCATGCTGTCACCGCTGCCTTGGCATCAACATTTTTTCAAGTTAATCAGTGTTCTCCCCAGGCCGTTTTAGCGTCGCTAATCATAAAAATTATATCACCTTTAATTGTAATCCCTTTAAGTCGGACACTAAAGGCAATTAAGAGATTAATTAGCTAGGTGTTAATTGCCCTCAGGGTGGTAACTGTTTGGATGCGAATATCCCAAGCTGACACTTGTGACTAATACCACGTGTCTGCAATCACCAATACACCTTATCGCTAATCCCGGCTGACCCGGCCGCTTGAACTTTTGACGCATACAACAATCACTTTTTATACGACCGCAAATTTTGAAAAAATTTTCGTCGTATATTGCTATCACGTTGGCGTCGGCGTCGTCGTCGTCGTCGTCGTCCGGCGTCCGAATACTTTTAGTTTTCGCACTCTAACTTTAGTAAAAGTGAATAGAAATCTATGAAATTTTAACACAAGGTTTATGACCATAAAAGGAAGGTTGGTATTGATTTTGGGAGTTTTGGTCCCAACATTTTAGGAATAAGGGGCCAAAAAGGGCCCAAATAAGCATTTTCTTGGTTTTCGCACCATAACTTTAGTTTAAGTTAATAGAAATCTATGAAATTTTGACACAAGGTTTATGACCACATAAGAAAGATTGGGATTGATTTTGGGAGTTTTGGTTTCAATAGTTTAGGAATAAGGGGCCAATAAAGGGCCCAAATAAGCATTTTTCTTGGTTTTTGCACAATAACCTTAGGTTAAGTAAATAGAAATCTATGAAATTTAAACACAATGTTTATGACCACAAAAGGAAGGTTGGTATTGATTTTGGGAGTTTAGGACCCAACAGTTTAGGAATTAGGGGCCAAAAAGGGACCCAAATAAGCATTTTTCTTGGTTTTCGCACTATAATGTTAGTATAAGTAAATACAAATCTATGAAATTTAAACACAAGGCTTATGACCATAAAAGGAAGGTTGGTATTGATTTTGGGAGTTTTGGTCCCAACAGTTTAGGAAAAAGGGGCCCAAAGGGTCCAAAATTAAACTTTGTTTGATTTCATCAAAATTGAATAATTGGGGTTCTTTGATATGCCGAATCTAACTGTATATGTAGATTCTCAACTTTTGGTCCCGTTTTCAAATTGGTCTACATTAAGGTCCAAAGGGTCCAAAATTAAACTTAGTTTGATTTTGACAAAAAATGAATCGGTTGGGTTCTTTGATATGTTGAATCTAAAAATGTACTTAGATTCTTGATTATTGAAGTTTTTTGGTCCAGTTTTCAAATTGGTCTACATTAAGGTCCAAAGGGTCCAAAATTAAACTTTGTTTGATTTCATCAAAAATTGAATCCTTGGGGTTCTTTGATATGCCAAATCTAACTGTGTATGTAGATTCTTCATTTTTGGTCCTGTTTTCAAATTTCAAATTCTACATTAAAGTCCAAAGGGTCCAAAATTAAACTAAGTTTGATTTTAACAAAAATTGAATTCTTGGGCCTCTTTGATATGCTGAATCTAAACATGTACTTAGATTTTTGATTATGGGCCCAGTTTTCAAGTTGGTCCAAATTAGTATCTAAAATTATTATATTAAGTATTGTGCAATAGCAAGTCTTTTCAATTGCACAGTATTGTGCAATGGCAAGAAATATCTAATTGCACAATATTGTGAAATAGCAAATTTTTTTTTAATTAGAGTTATCTTTCTTTGTCCAGAATAGTAAGCAAGAAATATCCTATTGCACAATATTGTGCAATAGCAAGAATTTTTTTTAATTGGAGTTATCTTTCTTTGTCCAGAATCAACTTAAATCTTTGTTATATACAATATACAATGTATATACACTTTTTACTACCAACTGATAAATTTAAATAATCTTTACCATTCAGTGATAACAAGCAGTTATTGTTGCAAACTCCATTAGAAATTTGAATTGATATCAGTTTTGAAAAAGGGAAACGGGGATGTGAAAAAAAAGGGGGGGGGGGGTTAAATTTTTCTCATTTCAGATTTCATAAATAAAAAGAAAATTTCTTCAAACATTTTTTTGAGAGGATTAATATTCAACAGCATAGTGATTTGCTCAAAGGCAAAAAAAAACCTTTTAAGTTCATTAGACCACATTCATTCTGTGTCAGAAACCTATGCTGTGTCAACTATTTAATTTTAGATTTAAAAAGTTTGAAGAAGAAATCTTTAATTGATTTGTAAAATCTTGGCATTTGTTTTGTGTAAAAAAAAACCATGTAATGTCAAAAATTTGATCACAATCCAAATTCAGAGCTGTATCATGCTTGAATGTTTTGTCCATACTTGCCCCAACTGTTCAGGGTTCGACCTCTGCGGTCGTATAAAGCTGCGCCCTGCGGAGCACCTGGTTCATTGTGTCGTCAGATATTTTCTTTTGTGACGACGAATTTTTACGGGAACCTGTGTAATATCCAGTAATGGTGGACAAATAGCGATAAGGTGTATTTCGACATGGAAAAATGCAATCACAAAACAATTCGAAATCTATGTTTTGGATTACGAAATTTCAAAGATTGAAGCGATTTTTTTTATTTTTTAAAGATCGTTTATTTGTACAACTCTAGATCTCCACA
Organism: Mytilus edulis; assembly: GCF_963676685.1. NCBI lineage: Eukaryota > Metazoa > Mollusca > Bivalvia > Mytilida > Mytilidae > Mytilus > Mytilus edulis. Next base: position 46,711,330 of record NC_092349.1, on the reverse strand, counting down.
AATTACTTTTTTTCTCTTCCGGTAATACCAGAGCGAGAATTTTGGTTAAGAGCTAAAATAAGTTTAATACTTCTTTAAAAAGTTATCATAATTGGCTTAAGTTTATGTTTAATCCATTTAATGCATTAAAAGCGTCTTATTCATTCACAATCTCTTGTCAAACAATGTTTATTCTCGGACTCATTTTCGTAAATTTTTCTACGGCCGCCATTGCACATTTTTGTGTAAACTACGGATAGGAACCGGACCAGATATGACAAAAATCCGCATTTTCACGATAATGACAACAGATGGACAGTAGACAGAAAAAATAAACCAAGAGAGAAAACTACGCATTAACAGACTATTTGTTAGATAACTTTGTTAAAAATGCATATCATTTTGATGTAAAGATAAAAAAACAACTGGGACTAATTCATTGAGTGCCATGAAACAATGAATTTCATAAACATGATAAAACTTGAAAAGTTTTTAAATTGATTTTTTTTTGCTACTTTTGCTACTTTATCTTTACTTAATATAATATAAAAAATAGTTAATTTTGTGTACTAGATATTGAGTTTTGTATATGGGCAGGAATTCGCTAATGAAATTTTAGGGTCAATAGTGTTTATCCAATAAAAAAATAAAGAAATCATGCAAATATGGAGAATAAACATGGTTTAAATATCAAAGTGGGTTAATCTTTATTGCCACATGCAAAAAAAATGGATCCAATTAAAAAAATCAACAAGAAATCAGCCCTTGTTATGTGCCGGCAGTGGAAAATTGTAGACAAAAAGTGTGACATTTCTGCAGTGGCAAAACCCCAAGTCATATTTAGAATATACCTGAAGAATTGTTCTACTGTAATAGATGAAAATCAACTGCAAAATGATCAGTCTATCGATTAGAAACCCCATTTTGTACAGAATCCGATTATTTCTGCAAATAAAATATGCTTGAAAATGGACAAGTGCATGTAACTTTTCGCGTCAACAAATGTTACATGCACCTTTTTATCAGCTAATTAGCTTTGGAAACAAGTTATTGGTCCAGCATTGCAAGTTTTGAAAGGTGTCAACAATGGGTACAATTTGGATTTCATCATTTTCATCAATCAACTGAAGTTTGAAAAATATAGAAGGTAAGAAAATTTATTTCATTTTCGTGTCAATACTGCCCAATAATACTCATCTTTTTATAACAGTTGTATATTTCTTATAGTAAGCATTACCATAATTATTTTTTTCCACATTTCAACCCGCTGACAATTACATTAAAAGATGGCTTTGTTATCTTTCACACTTGGCATCTACCAGTGATCCAGCAGATGATAAGAGAGTGGGACCAGGTTAATTTGACCTCACTATGAAGTGTTACATGCACTTTCTGAGTAGATTAGGTTCTTTGATAATGATGTGTGACTTGCTTTGCAATTTTATCAAAAAATATAAGTTTATCTTGTATTTAAACAGGTTTGACCCTTACGATACTCATTTTATTGCTGGAGAGATTTCTGTACATAACATTGACACGAAATATTTACCAAGGATTGGTGTCTATGATACATGCAAGAGCTTTTTTTTGTACGGTTTGCCTTATCAATCTAATTTTTTACATGAAATACCACAGATTAATTGCCAATTTGATTAATTAGTACTTGTATTCTTCCTCAGCATTATAAAGATAACTGGCCACTTAATTTGAAAACATAAAATGTAACATTGACACCAGAATAAAAACAATATTACTTTATTACACTTAATGCATAATTGGCCAGTGCATAATATCAAATCAAATATAAATTTATGCTGAATTCTTAACAGAGAAGTTGTTGATCTTTCTAGATTTCTAGACTTTACAATATTTACTTGTAATTCTTATCGTTTAAAGGCATGTAACATTGACACCATCTTCTGCGTCCAGGTTACATGCTACAACCTAATAAATGTTCATACAATTATTCAATCAATAAAATCTTGTTGAAATTTAAATTTGCTTCATAAAAATGATATTAAAGAAATAAATGAGTTTTTATTATTTGTGTTTATTTTTTTCCTTGATTGACTAGCAATTTTTCCTCATCATTTGTTGGTGTTCCTGTCAATGTTACATGCATAACCCAGAATTATAATGTTTTAAAAGCATTGATTTCCAAACCCCTGATATGAGCTTTAAAATGAATTTATCTGAGTTTATAAATGACTATCTAACATCTGAAATATTGTCATCACACAATTTCTTTGATGCTTATATGATAACTTTATGAGTAACATGGACAGCAACTTTCGTGTCAGGTCTTTTTTGTGTTACATGAGAAGATTTTACTGTGATGAAATCAACAGTTAATCTAATTTTTAATATTCAAAGTTATTATTATGATACTTATTTTAAAAAATAATGTATAAAGTAAACCCAAATTAAACTTTTTTTCAATTAAGAAATTGTGTATGTAACATTGACAGAGTCTATTATTTAGACTTTTACATGTTCAAGTCAGTGTTATGTGCGTGAACAAAACTTACTACCATATCATGCATATGGAGCTATTATTTTATTTTTATTTTACAAATGAAAGCGTTTTCAAGTTTTCCTGTTTAATTTGTCTTTTAACACTAGTTAGTAACATTGACAACAATATTTTGTGTCAAGATTTTTTTATGTTACATGCAAAGGTATTACATGGTATTACTTCCTTAAAGTCAGACTTTTATATAACATTTTATAACCTAAATGATTAATTAGATATTACTGAGCAGCAATAATATTATTTCTCCAAAGTTGACTATTAAGCACACCACTTTCATGTTATGGTCTTCATGTACGTAACATTGACATACAACCTTTTACTTTTCTGTCAATGTTACACGCTTGAACAGAACTGATAACATTTACTAACTCTTTTGCTCTATAAAGAGATTATTGATAATTTAACTTGTTTTACCACCATCAAACTTCATCTTTTTTTCTAAATATAGATATTCTTTTTGGAAGTGTATTTTCTTCATTGACAACAAAATTGGTGTCGGTCTTGAAAATTTACATGCAATTTAAAAAAAAAAATCTACAGGCAATACATGTATGAACATAAGAAAGAAAAAGAGGACAGGTAATAAATGTGACAAAGAAAACTCTCAGGAAGATGCTGCAAAAAAATACTGTCCCTGTCAACCAGTCAGATGGTGATGTCCCTGCCAGCCAGACAGATGATGATGTACCTGTCAGCCTGGAAGATGGTGATGTACCTGTCAGTCAGTCATATGGTGATGTACAAAAAAATGTACATATCAGTCAGTCAGTTGGTGATGTTCCTGTCAGTCAGTCAGTCTGTGATGTTCTTGTAAGCCAGTCAGAGGGTAATTTTCCTGTCAGCCAACAGATGGTGATGTCCTAGTCAGCCTGGCAGATGGTGATGTTCATATCAGTCAGTCAGTTGGTGATGTTCCTGTCAGCCAGTCAGATGGTGATGTCCCTGTCAGCCAGTCAGATGGTGATGTCCCTGTCAGCCAGTCAGATGGTGATATCCCTGTCAGCCTGTCAGATAGTGATGTCCCTGTCAGCCTAGCAGATTATGATGTCTGTGTTAGCCAGTCTGATAAGGTCCCTGTTAGTGACTCAGGTGGTGACGGTCCTTTCAGCCAGTCAGATAGTAGTGTTTGTTTGTGTCAGAAAACCAGGGGATGATGACTGTGTTTGCAGACATACTAGTGATCGCCCATTTGACCATTCTACAGCAGTGTAGAAGATAGTTATTTCAAAATCTTGTTTATTTATCCCTTTTCAATCACCAGTCAACACATGTATTTACTGATGCTCATTATAGAAATCATGAGGAATTCAATTTGAAACATTTTTTTTTTAATTTGTTATGCCAATAATTGACATTCCAGAATTTCTTTTGCATTATAAGATGTTCAGGCTCCTTCTGATTTCAAAATAATAATAATAAACTCATCATGGATACCAGAATTGAAATTTTGTAGGCCAGACACGCTTTTCGTCTACAAAATACTCTTCAGTGACGCTAATGAATCAAAAAAGTAAAAGAAGGCCAAATAAAGTTGAAAACAGGATAGTGGTCTAGTGGGTGTTGGTTTTCTCTTCTGAATTGTTTTACACTGATCATTATGGGGACCTTTAAATTATGGCTTCCTGTAGCATGTGTAGTTTTGGTAACAAGTTTTCGAGATGAAATGGCATTGAAAAATCGAAACAAGAAATTTGAGAGTTTGTATATTATTGTAAATTTTATAATCTATGCATGTATTTTGGTTCTGATTGAGGGTAGATTAATTGTTTTTTTCTTTTTCTTTTTTCAGATAGATAGTTGAAGATGTTGGAGACAGAAAACAAGAAACAAGAAACTTGTTTTGAATGTTTGAAATAAAATTTATTTTTTAAACCTTAAAAAGTTATCATAAAAAGATTAACCAGCAGAAATAAAACAAGATATGGGGTAATGTCTCTCAGACAACCTCAAAAATGAAACCCAAATTGTGCTTTATAGAAGTTATGTAAACGATTGAAAATAAGATTCTCCATAAATGCAGCTGTATCAACCTCTCGCAGATTTGTCCATATTTTTCCTTGGTTTTTCATACTATTAGTTTTAAGTGTAACTGTGTCACATGAATGAGGGATACATCATTTTGTACCCTTACTTTGTCAGTATTAGTTATTGAGTGAGAAACTTGTGGATGCTGATGCTTGTGTGGTGGTTTTATCAATCTCATCCTGTGCATAAAAAAACGGGTTACTTACTTACTGATGATATAAAAATGTTTCATGTTGTGGAAATTTTGGATGACTCCTTCATCAATTGATCTATCTTTGGTCTTAGTTTTATTTTTCTGGTTATTTTGACATTTGAATATCTTTTAATTTAATTAGCCTTCCATGGTGTAACACCATGAACAAGCATAACTACTGGTATAGTTAAAAAAATATGTCTGCTGTCTGATTTAGGTGAATGGTTTGGGTATTAACCACTACATGTATTTAAATAATATCATATATGAGAAATGTGGGAGTATCATTTACATTCAGATGGTTGTTTGGAGGCTTTTTATACCTTTTAAGGTCAATTTTGGCATGGTTCATTATTCATATTTTTTATGTCCACGTTACATGCAACATTTACGTCACTATTTTATGACAGAAAAGAGATAATTGCAAAATTATTAATAAAAAAATTTAATGTGAGGGTAACACAATGAAAAAGAGCCTTTTCATGTTCAGAAACAAAATGATTCTTACTGTATTTATCTCTTAAACATTTGCATGTAACATTGACAGAAAATTAGAGGAAACCTGTTTTCACAAAATTTCTGGAAGAAATGAAAATACACATTTAAGAGTTTAGATGAAAGACAATGTTTTGTGATCAATATATATGGTATTAAATGTTGAATGAGTTAAGGAATCATTAATCTCAATTTGGAAAAAGTGTCCATGTTACATGCTCCAAATTCATTAATTGCTTTGGTTCCAAACTGACGCAAGTTTAAAAATGATTTTTTTTTGTTACAAATAGAAGGACGCCATTTGTAGCAATAATTTGTAAAAAATTTGGAAGCTTATAATGATTTTTATTTTTTTCTTACAATGTCACACTTAAGTAACATTAGCGAATTCCTGCCCATATATACAGGTTGCACTATAATGAATCATTCATTCATTTGACTTATTGTTGGGCAACTGAAACCACATATTTATTTTTGTTTGGCACAAAAGGAAAAAAATAATTCTGTAACTATAAATGAATAAAGAAGAAAAAAAACATAAACTGAAACAACTGTTTTTGTGGTTATAGTTTAATTGTATTCTCAGTTATGAATTGAACAATTTAAACTAAAACATTTAAAGGAAATAGAGCATCAACGCGACGCGACAAATGACATTAAAATAAATACAGTTATTTTTTTTTAACCAAAATGTGATGCTATCCAAAATTTCTGGGGAGAACACTTGAGTTTGTAATTGGGTCATGTAGGTCTATTTTAAGAGGTACAGTACATGTACTACATATAATCATGATGGTTAATCAATGACATTAGGTATAAAGTTGTTCAAGCATTTGCACATCTCACTTCAATGGTGATTATTTGGCCCCTTCTCCCCAGTCAGGACCAAAAAATGTTTCATTCTTAGATTTTTTTCGTCCTACAACATTTTGTCAATTGTTAACATACATGTATATTGTATATACAACACTGTAGCTGGCCTATCATACATTCTTTAAGCTTAATTAATGTAAATTCAGTCTGTGGTTTAAGTTTTATAGACATCAATTACTTTGTCTGAAAATATCATGCCTTCATTGAACCCAGTTCCAGTATAACGTATTGTATGCTATGTATCTAAAAATGTCATGACTTCATTGAATCCAGTTCCAGTATTGTATGCTGATATCACTTGACCAAAAGTTACATGTACAAATGTACCCTGGGATTTGCAATAGCTGGTGAACACATTGTCTCCCTATTATCAGTCAGGGATGCTAACTAAACAATTGATGTCATTATCACCTATTTCAGTGATTTTGTTGTTTTTAAATTCAGTTATCACCTATTTAAGTGATTTTGGTGTTTTCTTTGATCTTCAAATGCTAAGTTCATTGATTTTCCATATTTTCACTAACTTTTCTATAATTTTCTTACATAAATCAAATATCCCTTTATCTTTAGATATCAATTTCACCAGTGCGCTTGGGCAGTAAGTACAAAATGTAAGTGCGCTAAAGCTTTTAAAAGCATCCTTGGGAATTGTTCTGTAATCCAATATTTATTAACTACTCTTACTATCAGACAAAGTCAACAATATTATGTGACCTGATTGGTTTTCTTTAGAATTAGAATGATTTATTTTAAGGTTATGTCCTGATTTACAAATTATTCCAATTTTTAACCGGATTTTTGTGACAAAAATGTCGGTTATTGATTTGGGGATGTACGGCGGGCGGTCGGGCGGGCGGCAATCAAATGTTGTCCGTGCATTAACTCATGAACCGTTCAGCGAAAGCTTTTAAAATTTTAATATGTTGTTACTGACAACTAAATGAAGGTCAAGTTCAATAATGGCGATTTTGACTTTTACCGTTCAGGAGTTATGGTTCTTGAAAGATTGAAAAATGGAGTTTTCAGTCATGTCCGTGCATTTACGCATGAACTGTTCTACCAAAGCTTCCCAAATTTTAATATGTTGTAACTGATGACAAAATAGAGGTCAAGTTAAATAATGACGATTTTGACTTTTACCGTTCAGGAGTTATGGTTCTTGAAAGATTGAAAAATGTTGTTTCCAGTCGTGTCCGTGCATTTTCTCATGAACCATTCAACCAAAGCTTTTGAAATTTTTATATGTTGTTACTGATGACAAAATAGAGGTCAAATTTGATATTGACGATTTTCACTTTCACCATTCATCAGTAATGGTTCTTGTGATATTGCCAGGACACAAATAAATATTAATAAATCCGGTTTGCTGTCGTTGTGACAGCCTCTTGTTGCATATTCAAATAAACTGTAAAAACTGGCAGGCTTATCAAGCAAATGACAATTTCTGCATTTACATAGTTGTTTTTTCAATGGAATTCTTGTCTTTTTACTAATAAAAAAATCAAGCTTGCGGGGAAAATATCCAAAAAATGTTATAACCACTTATTCATTTATTGAAGTGATTACATTTTAACTTTTCAAATTACTTGTTTCAGTGATTTTGAAAAGTCTGTCTGAAATTATTATAAATATTTCACAGCCAAAATCACTGAAAGAAGTAATTTTGAAAGTAGTACCCCTGATTGATTATATGACTGAATAAAAGTGAAGCTTGTAATGTTGATATTTTGAAGTTTAAATACCATTCCTTTTACTAATTAAAGTATCTGTGTTAGATGTTAATAAAATGAGTTACAGTGCACACTCTCCTAGGGGTACATATATATAATGTACATCTTCACATTACTACCAGTTCAGGTAGGGATATCATATTGCTTAAAGAAATCATTTCATGATCACTAATTTTTATGAAGGATCTGAAATAGGTTGGGGTGTCTTCTTTCCTTTTTCCTTTGGTCTCTTTTAAAGGCTTTATAATTTTTATACGACCCCAATTTTTTTTTCAATTATTCTCTATTCTTTTTTGTGTTATTGGCCTGTCATTCTCTATCCTATAAACCCCATTCAGACCCTCTTGTGATATATTTCATCCATCACCCATTAAGGGATTTGTCATTTAATTTCCCTTCATCTTCTATCATGTCTATTGCAGATTTTAAGAATTTTAACGTTTCTTTTACCATATGTTCACTGATCTTTTATCCCTATTTGTTATAGCAGTTTCAGTGGATTGGAAGACCAGTATAATGCACATTCCTTTCAGTGCAACTAGCTGTTATACATTGGATTTAAAGGCATTGATACATGACCACACGACCACCTGGGCTCTCAAAAAAAGAGCTTTCGCTGGCCATGTGTTACCTTTCCTCGTCAGTTTTAATCTAGCGGCGTAGTACAGTACATGATATATAAGGCATAAAGATTTTATTGTTACAGATCAGCTAAATTATCTATAGTAAAGGATCCTACAAATTAATGTAATATACAGTCACAGAAAATAATTATATTTATAATAAAATTGAGAATGGAAATGGGGAATGTGTCAAAGAGACAACAACCCGACCAAATAAAAAACAACAGCAGAGGGTCACCAACAGGTCTTCAATGTAGCGAGAAATTCCCGCACCCGGAGGCGTCCTTCAACTGGCCCCATAACAAATATATACTAGTCCAGTGATAATGAACGCCATACTAATTTCCAAATTGTACACAAGATAAGTACGTCTGAGTCAGTGACAACTCTACAACAGATGTATCCATCGGATCGCCATCAATGATGGTGATACATGGCTGTGTACATAATGTATATACAAATGTACAACTTGTCTAAACATCAACCCAACAATGTTAGATCTGTAAATTTGCTTTCGCAAATTTTTGGTTCTTCCCTCGCCGGGGAAGTATATATATATATACTGTTATAAAATGGGGAGTGGGTCAAGGAGATATCATCCTGACCTAAGAACCGAAAACAGCCAAAGGACAACAATGTTAATATGACTTTACATACTAAATTTAATGTGGTCAACTTATAATTGCAATTTTGATTTCATAGAACTTCACCTAATTTTTTATTTTTTCAGAAACCAAGCGGAAATGGCTCATACCTGCAGGGGAACTATAAACCTTGCCAATGCCTTTATACATACAGAAGATTCCAATACAATCGTGATATCAAATAGTGGATCCTCTACATACTACCTGAAAGCTACATCTGAGGTAGAGCGACAGAAGTGGGTCACTGCGTTAGAGTTGGCTAAAGCAGAAGCTGTCAAAATGCAAGATACTGGTAAGGACCTAAAACCTCTCACCTACACACTTTACCTTGATCCAAAAATCTTTTAATATTATATTTGAATTATTCTCATAAGTGTGCTAGGGTAGAAGATATTACAGGATAAGCCAGATTGTTTCATCTATTTACACTATTAAGAGGAAATAAAACAATGATAATGACAACAAGTAAATTTTGTTTAAATAAGCTAACTGCTTGGTCAATATGTATATCAGGGATAATTCCAGGTGTTTTCAAATGGGTCCCTTGAACATCAAATTGGGAATTTTTATTCTAATTGGGAATTTTTTAAGCATAAAATCTAAGACGAAATAACATTATTTTCCTGTAAAAACGGAAAATGTATATTATTAAGTTTAACCTGTACACTGATGTTCATGTAAGTTGTAACATTTTGAATAATTCTGGATGGGCTACTGTTATTACATGAATATCATTGAACATGATGCACTAGTCAATCATCTTAGATATAGTTACCTAGGCCTATTACAAAACAATATATTTCAGCTAACATAAACCACTGAAAAAAATCATTCATCGGGTATTTTATCAACAGCAGGTCATCTCTATAAATCTACCTTGATTCAAATGGATTTCAAATTGAACTGGTCAACTGTCGAATTCAGAAAAGCAATTACAAAAGTTCATATACTTAATTGATAAGATATTTAAAGCATTGAACCAGTAATCTTTAAAATTATTTGGATCATCTTCAAAACTTTGGAAATAGTTCCATAATGATGACATCGTATTTCATGAATGGTCTATCATCAACATTATTTTCAAAAAACGCTCAAACTTTTGACTTTTGAGGAGTTAATTTCTTTCACAAAACAAGTTTTCATCATATTCTCAGCTGGGCGATCTGCTTTTACGAGATCAGTGCCCATTCAAACTTTATCCATCAATGTTATATCAAAATTTGAATTTGGTCTCTGCTGAGGTCTACTTTGACACCCAATTTTATCAAACTGCTGGGCGATCTGCTTTTACAAGATCGAATACACCCATAACATATTAATCAATTGAATTCGGCTGCAAAAATTGTTTGCCACATGTTGACATAATTAAATCGTTGTTAATAAAATGCGATCGTAAACAGCATTCTTATCTAGATTTTAAAACGTTTTGACAACAAACTATGAAAAATTATAGTTGCCTTAATCGGTGACAGAAACTTTTCCAGAAATATCATTTTTATTTTATTTTCCTGAATTGGGAATTCATTTTCATGTACATTTTTTTGGGCCGCTGGCTGATTTAAAGGCCGCTTAGCGGCCCTAAACTATATAGTGGAATCATCCCTGTATATTGATAGCATTGCCATGGTTACTGCGGAAATTTTATGTTAAGAAATTGAAATAAAGGAAATATTATTTCACTATAAATGTCCATGTTTATTTGTCAATGATTAAAGCTTTAATTTAAAAATAATATAAAACTTTTATTTCCTGTACTTAAAATTTTTCACATAAAATTTCTGTTATTACCATTAAAACAATTATTGAATTATTTTCTGGAAGAAGGACTCTTACATGTACGTAATGTTAGGATAGTCACTAACGCTCTAATAGGTAAAATCAATAATGACAGTATGAAACAAACTACAACATGTACAAGTACTCTTGATATTGCATAATGAAACGGTGCACCTGCATCATGTGTATTGTAGATCAATTACATATAATTTAAACTTTTAAACAGCTTCATTTTTCCTGTTTCATGTTTTTACTTCTGAGGCTATTCTCAGGCTAATCTGTTACATGTATACTCAGCAAAATAGTTTATGCACCACTTCTTTCATGTGTTGATAAAAACTCTACTCAGGCTGAAAAAAAGGTAGAAGAGGGGGGGGGGGGGGGGGGGGAGGTTAGGTTAGACAATGTACATGTATTATGTGTATACAATGTACTATACACCAATGAGGAAGACAACATTTCACAAAAAAACTTAGAATTTATATAATTAGAATTGAGCCTTAGTCTTGAACAATTCAGTAGAAAGGAAATTAGTCAAAAGATTTTTTTGGACACTCAGAAGATGTGGTATGATTGCCAATGAGTCAACTCTTCACAAGAGCCCAATGACACAGTAATGAACAACTATACTAAGGTCAGTGTACAGCCTTCAACAATGAGCAAAGCCCATACCCCAAAGTCAGCTATATAAGGTCTAAATGACAAATGTAAAACAATTCAAATGAGAAAAATAAGTGCACAAAACAACTAGAAATGTTTTTGAAATTATCTGAAATGGCTAGAGGAATATTCATTTATAAAATGACCCAATGAATTTCTTTATAAAAAAAACACAAGTTTACTTAGGATAAGATATTTCTTTTATTAAACTATTAAAAGTGATTTTCCCCAAAAATGTGTAGGTGTTATGGATATAAGAAATGCAACAGAAATCTGTTTTCTAAAATGCAAAGGAAGAATTCTTTTTTATTCATTTCACAGTAAATATAAGTTTCACAATCATTAGATTACCAAAATTCTTAGAACATGAACATGATAAAGGCAATGATGTGATTCTGTTATTTGATATACTACTTGTTTGACAGGAAACTAGTCAAGTTATATATATATATTTACAAGGAAGCTAGCTCCTCTACATTAATTATGTTAATTAACTGGTTGTTAAGATATGTTCGCTACATTTTAGATGATTGTATATAATGTAAGCAGGAAGTTTTGTATCCTGTTCTCAATATATGGTATAAATGTTACCATGTAATGTTAACTTACATAGGTATGAACGTGTAACACACGTTTTCATAGCTACCTTTCTCGTAAAGCATTTTTGTAAAGAAATGCATGGCAAATTTGAAATTGCAATTTTCATGTTAAAATGGAAAAATATTTTATTATTTTTAGACAAGACCACTTTTGATATCATAATTTTATTTGATATTTTCATAATTTCCTTAGATATCTTGCATGTTTATTTTCATGTTTCTTTTAATTAAAGAATAACTAATCAAAGATTTCAAATAGAGAAAAATATTCAACGAGTGACCAATTCAAACAACACATGAATTCACGAATGCACATACCCCATGAGTTAATTGTCAGTGTTGATCGGTAACGAGTTTAATCTTTTTCAATATTTGAATTTTTATGCCCAAACTACGATAATAGAGGTGCATTATGTTTTCTGGTCTGTCTGTCAATAGGTTTGTCTGTCAGTCTGTTCGTCTGTCAGTCTGTTCGTCTGTCAGTCTGTTCGTCTGTCTGTTCGTTCGTCTGTCTGTTCGTCCGTCCGTCCGTTCGTCTGTCTGTCTGTCCCACTTTAGGCCAAAGTTTTTGGTCAAGGTAGTTTTTGATGAAGTTGAAGTCCAATCAACTTGAAACTTAGTATACATGTTCCCTATGATTTGATCTTTCTAATTTGAATGCCAAATTAGAGTTTTGACCCCAATTTCACGGTCCACTAAACATTGAAAAAGATAGTGCAAGTGGGGCATCCATGTGGTATTGACACATTCTTGTTTAATTAGTTATTCAGAGGAGTGAAATAACCCCGTTTGTTTCACATGTGATATTATCAGTTTTTATTTCACTGGGAAATCAATGTAATTCATTGCAACCAATGTAATAGTATCTTACATTTCATTATTTCATTTGATAGTTATCAAAGGTACCATAATATTATAATTTAATACGCCAGACGCGCATTTCATCTATGTAAGACTCATCAGTAATGCTCAGATCAAAATAGTTATAACGCCAAACAAATACAAAGTTGAAGAGCATTGAGGACCCATAAATTTCAAAACGTTGTGCCAAATACGTGTAAGGTAATCTAGATGCCTGGGATAAGAATATCCTTAGTTTTTCAAAAAATCAAAGTTTTAAATACAGGAAATTTATAAAATGACCACACAATTGATATTCATGTCAACACCGAAGTGTTGACTACTGGGCTGGTGATACCCTTGGGGACGAAACGTCCACCAGCAGTGGCATCGACCCAGTGGTGTAAATAGTTATCAAAGGTACCAGTATTATAATTTAATACGTAAGACGCGCGTTTCGTCTACATAAGACTCATCAGTGACGCTCAGATTAAAATAGTTATAACGGCAAACAAGTGCAAATTGAAGAGCACTGAGGACCCAAAAATTATGATATTTGATATTTTCCAAACCTCATTTGATATTTGATATTTTCATAAATTATTTGATAAAAAAAAATTATATGATATTTTTGTAGTTTGATTATATCATTTTGTATCTTATATTTTCATAATTTCATTTGACATATATATTTTATCATTTTTATAATTTCATATTTCATAATTTCATTCATTTAATATCTTATATTTTCTACATTTTAAATACCTTATATTTTTGTTCATAGAAATATCTGAAATCATGTTGCTGTGTGTTAAAGGCAACACTAGGTCAGGTGGAAATGTTTTTGGTAATAAATGTCTTAAATTAACAACTTAGATAAAATGCTTATAAATGGAAAATAAAATCAATACACTGTAAAGTGGTTTATATTTTTCAGAATTTAAATATTACGATTTAAAATCCCAATCCTGTCTATGATTTATTTCTGGTAGGGGGGTCTCATTATGGAATTTTTAATACAGAATAGCTGACCTTTGACTTCTGTTTTGTAGAGAGTGATGAGGAAGACCAGCCACAACCAGATAAAAACGAACTCCAGAACACGGTAAAACTTCTGGGGTCGAAACTCGAGGACATGACAACATGCAATGATCTGATAGCCAAACATGGTAGTGCCCTACAGAGGGCGCTGTCAGAACTGGAGAGCATGGAGATTTTAACTAACTCAGAACATGGGAGTAAAGCTAAAGTCATCAACGAGAGAGCTACGATGTTTAGAATTACGTCAAATGCAATGATAAATGTAAGTAGGAAAGTCATCAATATTTTTGAAAAAATTATGCAAGATTTAAAGAATGAATACAGTTTCAAGTAGAATGTTTATACAATCATGTTGAATTAGTAATATTGACAAATGTAAAAATGGATTTTTACAGGACTGAAAAAAATGAAAAAAATAGATTTTTTTAGAAATAAGATTAACCATTATTTCTCATTGATTAGGCCAACTAAAATTAATTAGTAGATTTTCATCCAAATTTTTGAAAAAATGGGGCGGGTGGGAGGATTTTATTTTTTAAATTTTATTTCATATGAAACCTTCTGGTCACGTGTTATTCATATATGCAAGTGTAATAATAAGCTTATATCATGTAAATACATCCATAAGGTATCGTGTATAAGACAATAACAATCAAAACCAAGGAGTAACCAAAGACTCATAAAACCAAAAGACATTTACATCAACAGTTACAAATAATAAGTAGGAAACAACACGAACTCCACTAAAAACCAGGAGTGAAATCAGGTGCTCCGGAAGGGTAAGCATTTCCTGCACCGTATATGACACCCAACATGTTATTTCTTTGTTTAGTTCGGTAATGATGGAAGGTTATTATGACTGAGGAAGAATATCACTGAGATATGATTTCTGACACACTTTTGTCATAATGGCCAATCAGCTCATGATGGCGATCATAAAATTTCTTGAGTGATGACCTTAATTTGATTGATTCATAGCCCTGTCTTAGCAACTTTTGAGAAAGCAGTATTCCTCGTTCAACAAAATCAACGTACTTTGAGCTAGCTCTAGAGTAACTTATCAATTGAGACACATATACTCCATATGCTGGTGCCGCTTTTTCAAATTCGTAAATATATATCTCTGATTGGCAATCACTGTTATTCATGTAATTGCCACTTTAGAAACCTATTTTATAGTAAACAGCAGAAATGTGGAGAAATGCTCTCTTCAGTTGGACTACCTACATCAAATGTATTTTGCTTTCTAAGCAATGTTTTGTTGTCCTAATAAATGAAGCAAATGCATTGGTATGCAACACGAGTATGATAAGTACAGAATAAAATGAAAACTCAAACAGTGTTGAAATAATCGGTCCTTAGTATGCAAGATGCAAATATAATTACAATGTAAAACATAAAGTTGTTTAATGACTCTATCGTGGGTATTGTAACAGAGGATGTTTGCTGTTTTTCTACAAAAAAACGAAAGGCATGGCTAAATCTAAATCTAAGAGCTTGCTATAAATTAATAAATTAAAAATGCGTATGTTTGTCGATTTTCTGAACTCAATATATATACTGTCACCAATCTAAAAAGTTCATGCTTGTGTCAATTTCTTTATTCCAGTCAAATGTGTTCCACGATTCTTACACTTTTGGGTTTCATTCACAGTCCAAATTTCTTGACACAAAGTCATTGTATAAATAAAATAAATCCAAGGTGTTTTATTCACAAACATTTGTGTCATTTGTGACATACGGCGATTTGCGTTCTTGGACACAGCGTATAACTCGTAACCCGAATATGTCATGCCCTTCTCGTAATCAATCTCTATTCTCGGTAAATGATGTTGTCATCATAGGTTAGATTATATCGACTTAATGATTTCAGTAAGAATACTCTGAGAAATACGAAAACCGTATTTTGAAACAGGAAGTTTTACATGAAGCGAAATTATCGACGGTTACCGGTAACGGAAATGAACAAAATCCGGAAATCATATTTTTTTCAAAAATAAAAAAAATCGGGGCGGGAAGATTTCAGAGGGGCGGGCGGGGATGAAAATCTATCAATTAATTTTAATTGGCCTTAATATACAAAAGAATTCTAAAGTTTTTTAGGTCACACAATTACAGTCTTCAACTTTAGATAGATTATCTACATTGTATTTAATATCAAAAGCTTTAAATTGTTCCAAGTCTTATAAAAGTTGGGTATACATTAAATAGAAGCATTCAAAGATCTGCTCTCAACACTAACTTCTTAAATAATGAAAAACAAAGATATTACTAGTGCAATTACAAAATAGTTCTGACTTTGGAAAGGCAATTAGATATATAAACTAGTTGCATTTTATTAATCACAAAAAATGCAGCTCTCCACAGTTTAGATTCTTTTTAAAAGAGTCAATACTATTTACTTCCATTATCCAGTAACAATTACCTTAACAACCCAGGGGAGACTATTTAGATTCCCTGTGTAACATTCTTTCTCCTGTCCAGGTAAAACAGTAGAGATAAATGTCATTTTCAGCGATAAAATTACATATTGTAGCTTTCCTACTCTTAAAAGTACACAAGTTATACACAAAAGTCAAACACACCTAACATAATACATTCAATCAATATTACACCTAATGTATCATGTGTATAAATAGTAAGACCTGTCTACACCATGGTAAGTTATAAATCAGTTTATGTACATTACTGATACACAATGTAAATAGATTGGTACACATAATCACTAAATTCTTTATCAATGAAGATGTTGAATGCATGCATATATATGTTAGCTTCAAGTACACACTTGACCTTGATATTACATATCTTATCTAATAAGTGTATAACATCATTATTGATATCTAGTTCTTTATTTTGTAGACCGTGAACACTCAAAATTGTCAACTTATTCTATTTTTGTTTCAAGTGATGTTTTCAAATTTCATTAGATTTTGAACTTTGTTTTTATCTTGATCTATATATGGACTATAAACAGGATGTTTAGCTTGGACTTTTAAATTTGAAGTATGCTCTATTTATTTTCACTGAATATTTATATTTTATATTTTATTTAGATCTGCACTGAATATTTAGATTTTACATTCTAATTTTAGTTCTGAACTTAATATTTAGACTGTACATTCTTATTTTAGTTCTGCACTGAATATCATGAATATTCAGATTTTATACATTTTTATGAGTTCTGCACTGAATATTTAAATTTGTTGTTTTCTATTTTAGGCTTGCACTGAATATTTAAATTTGTTGTTTTCTATTTTAGGCTTGCACTGAATATTTAGATGTAGCACAGTCACAGACAAAGAGGTTACAAAAACTGTTTGATTATGAACATGAACAGAGAATGAAGTTAGAAGATATGGTGGAACAATTGGCTAAAGAACAAGTTTCTTTAGAAGTACAAGCAAAGAAATCCTTACATTTACAAAAAAATGGAAAGGAAAAAGGTAGTTTATTTTGCCTAATATTAAAATTAGAATATGTGGTATGACTGCCAATGAGACAATTATCATTCAGATACCAAATGTGGTGAAGGTCAGCAACTATAGGTTACAATACAGTCTTCTACAATGAGAAAAACTAATAGTCAGCTATAAAAGGCCCTGAAATGTCAAATATATATCAGTTCAAAGGAGAAAACCAACAACCAGATTTATGTACAAACCAATAAACTAAAAACAAATATGATATACAGCAACAAACAACTACCACTCTTTTAATCAAAATACTTTTACATAAATTTATGTTCTTCATGTAGGGTTTTGTTCTAGTTTCTAGCGGAATATTTTGTTAATTTTATTATCCCCCTTTTTTCAGGATCAACAGGTTCAGATGAGGATGATTTCTATGATGCTCTAGACTACCGTGCAGATGAATTTGAAGTAGCTCTTCCACATGAAATAATGACTCATAGGTAATAATATGTTTAAATTATGAAACATAAAAGTCTACAATAGAAAAGCCTTATCAGATATACAGGTTATCAGGTTACAAAATCAAAAATCATAAATAAAAAAATCAAAAAAATCTTGAAATATACAGATTATTACTGTGTTCAAATTTTGGAACTTCACTGGTATTCCCATAAATATTTTAATGGAATAGCTCATAGGAGATTCTCAATTTCTGTTGGTGCTCAAAATATTTTTTCATGCAAAGGGTGTACCTACTGTTCTATTTTAATTTTTGTATATAAATACCCTCTAAACATTCATATAGTTTACACATAGCATATTGCTTTTTATCACACTTCCGGTAAAATATTGTTGATGTTATTGGTTTAATGCCCTAATGGGGTGGCCTATGGATTCATATGGGGTCAGTAGATCTCATAGGAGCATGTTTATATGGATAATTTAAAAAGGAAAGTTATTTGTATTTGAGCATCTACATCACCTAACCTGATAACCTGCAATAATTTTAAAACTATTAATGTCATAAAGCAATAATTCTTCCTTTGTGGTGTCAGACATTTATTTGTGATGTCAAAAATTTCACAGGAACCTTTAAAGATGTCCAGTATGCATGGTATGTGTGGACATTTAACTCTAGGTGTATTTCATGATTCATATTTTTAAAAACATCGCTTAATATTCTGTAATTCTATTTTCAGGAGGATGCTGAGCGACACCAGTGAAGACAGCCATATTATCCTTGATGATAGAAGTAGTAACGGTAGCGACACTGAGCAAGATGGCCAGGAAGCTCGAGTATACTCACATATTAATAAATCTGATAGTCCTAAGCGAAGCGTAGGTTATATAGTACTGAGAATTATGCATGGTAGTAGTTCTTATACACTGTTTCCATGGTGAAGGAAATTTTTTAAAGTTTTGATTATTTTATATTTAAATTGTTGCTTTCTTTTTTTTTTCTTTTATTTCTTTTTTTTATACTTATTTTCTATACCTTAACATCTGCTACTTGTACTATAAATTTTATTTTTATGAAGTCACGTTTTTATGCCCCACTTAAGGGCATTATGTTTTTCGTTCTATGCGTCCGTTCATCTATTCTTATATCAGTCGGTCCGTACATGTTTTTGTCAAGGTAGTTTTTGATAAAGTTTAAGTTCAATTAACTTGAAACTTAGTACACATGTTCCTGATGATATGCCAAATTAGAGTTTTGATCCAAAATTTACGGTCCACTGAACCTAGAAAATGATAGTGCTTGTTGGTCCGAGACCACCATTGTCGTCCCTTGATTTTCGTTGTTCACAAATATAGTCCCTAGTGTTGACAGTGGGTTACTTGCCATTAATTTTTATACCCCTTCCAAATTTATTTGTCCATGTTCACTGCCTCAAATTGCAAGAAGGGGGATGAAATTACACTGTAAAAAAATTTGGGTCCAGAATTTTAAAGGAAAGTAGTGATTTGGTCCAGCTGAAAAAGGTTGAAAATGAGCACTTCGGAAGCTGTCAAAAGATTTCAAGACGCCCTAAACATAAAATTGTCCATATTTTGAGTTAGAGACGATGAAGTTTTCTATAAATTTGATATAATTTGTCCCAAAAGTAGTACAACACACTGTAAAAGTTTCTTTGAGAAAGCGCAGGTGGGATTTTTTTTATTTTCATTTATGTTCTAAAAGAAATGCACTACGAATTAATTGTGTTCTCGGACCTAAGAGGTGAAATCTGTAAATATAGAATTTGTACTCTGGCAACTTCCCTAAATGATTTGATGGTGTCAACTTGTCAAATAGCATGAAAGTAAAGGATTTAAACTTTTATTTTATAGAATTTCTGCAAAAATGACCAATTTTGGCATTTTATGGTCAAAATAGGCATTTTATAACTTTTTCAATATTGATGCATAAATGGCATCCTGACTTTCTATCTGACAGGTTTTTATGGGTCAATATTTGTGTTTCTATGCCTTTACCTGTTTCTTTTACTTATTTATGAACTCTGAATCTACAGAAAAGAAGTTTATCTCAGATAAAATGTGCAAAATGTGTTGTATAAATGACCCTTGTCTAACGCCTTGTTTGGATGAAGGCAATAGTGGGGAGCTTGGTATATAAAATTTGATGTCCATATTACAGACCTCACTAAATTTGTATCAAATGCACTTTACAATGTCTATTGTACCTGTTCCATTTCACATAATAAATTTCTTTTCTTCTGTAGGATAGCAAGTGGTTTAAATATAAGCCTGTTGAGAATAAATTGCATGCAAGTTTTTCCCTAAAAAGGCAAAAATCTTTGTTTCAGCCCATACTGCTTGTAAGAAAAGTTAATTGCAAGAGTCTTTTTGTGCTCAGATTTGTTGTATCATGTCACATGAGTATAGAAATGATAAAAAAGACACAAATTTTTATTTCTTATAGCCTCAATATGCATTTTTTAATGTAAATATGTAGCACGGCCTTAATTGACCCTAAATTTTTTCCAGTCTTACTTGGCCTAAGACCCTTTTAAACTAATATGATATGTTATTTGTAACTTTTCTTTCCATTTAAAGTACTTTAAATACATATGTAAGGACTATTTATAACTAAAAAGCTTCACAAATTAAAAATTGCTGGAAAATATTACATCTTCATGTAAGGCTCCCCTTCATTGAAAAACCTGAATTTTTAGGCACAGGCTCATATAAATTTGACTTTTGAATAATTATGCCAAGTCTGATAAATCAAATGAGTACTCTATTGCTTTTAGTACATGATAAGTTATATGTTAAGGCATTTAAAAAGTATTTTTTTGCAATATTTTAATTTTTAAAGCCCCAAATGTTGATAGTTGAAATTTTTCAATTTTAACGTCAAAATTTTACACGCAAAGATGAGTATAGAACTTAACTTAATGTCTATAATGTACATGCTATTGTCATGAAACTTTGTAAGCAGTGTTATAATACATTAAGCTTTGTTCATACCAAGTTTTTTTAAGATTTGTCAACTCTTTCTACCCTATTAGGTCCGAGACCACCATTGTCGTCCCTTGATTTTCGTTGTTCACAAATATAGTCCCTAGTGTTGACAGTGGGTTACTTGCCATTAATTTTTATACCCCTTCCAAATTTATTTGTCCATGTTCACTGCCTCAAATTGCAAGAAGGGGGATGAAATTACACTGTAAAAAAATTTGGGTCCAGAATTTTAAAGGAAAGTAGTGATTTGGTCCAGCTGAAAAAGGTTGAAAATGAGCACTTCGGAAGCTGTCAAAAGATTTCAAGACGCCCTAAACATAAAATTGTCCATATTTTGAGTTAGAGACGATGAAGTTTTCTATAAATTTGATATAATTTGTCCCAAAAGTAGTACAACACACTGTAAAAGTTTCTTTGAGAAAGCGCAGGTGGGATTTTTTTTATTTTCATTTATGTTCTAAAAGAAATGCACTACGAATTAATTGTGTTCTCGGACCTAAGATGTTATTGATGTAAGATCATGTACTGATGGAACAAAATTAAGAACACAAATAAGATATCCTATACTGAGACTTGTATAGTTCGTCTGGTATCAAATATGTTGATTTTTTATAGCAATATTTAATATGTACATGCACTAAATATTTTTCAAGGTTAATTTTTAGTTATTGCAATTTATTCCTTGTTTTATGTTTATAGAAATACTTCAAAATATGACCTATCAATGTGAATGCCTAATTCAGTTGTCTACTTGATGTGCCTGAAATTTTTTTAATAATAATAAAAAAAAAATAGAATATCTAAATAATTTACAGAAAACTTAAAACATTCATCAAAGTGGAAATAAGATATATATCAGGGCTTCCAAAACGGTCATATATTCCGGTCATTTGTATAATGTCCGGTAAAAGTCCGGCTGGGCAAAGCATGAAACGGTCATATACGTTTTAGTTTTCAAGGCTTTTTCGGTCATTTTTACTGTCATAATTCACGATCTTTTTGACCCAACCTTTTGCCATAAACATCAACACATTTCCGGTCATAAATGTGACATGATGATTAATTACTATCAAAACAACACCTAATTTAATACTTTCTAATTTAAATCAAGGCTAATTAGTAGTTGGACAGCTGAAATCTACCTGTTCAGGTGACAGGTGAACTATGTTCAGTACCGGACATCGTATAAATTGATCGGTCTATTCACAATTTTTTCTTACTTTTCAGCGGTTTGTTTCTTTAATATTGATTTAGTCCAAAAGATTAAAATTATTAGAAATTAGTTTATCAACATGATTTGATGAAAAATTTAAAAAGGTTTTAATAAATGAAAAATCGTCAGAACTACGTCGTATAAACTAGAACACGTGTGCGCATGTGCACAGGTGGGAAATTTAATTATGCATCCTACATTTCTTCAAAAATGCTAAAATTATCATTGACACCTGTATCTAACGTTCATTTCAAGTATTTTGTTGAAGAAATAACGTGGAAAGAGCTTCTTCACTCAGTCGTGCTTTGTAAACATTCACAGATTTTACGTATCCGTTTATGGTCCATGTTTTACCATTGTCAAGTCAACATCCGGTTAGAACAATGTGAAAACGAAACTAAAGATTTGACAATGTCATTTTGCACAAATAAAAAGTCTAAGGCAGATATGAGCACGCTGATGTGCACACTTTGAATGATGCACTGCCAATTTAACAGTTACATCCGAACATCAAATTCATATCATATCAAAGTAAAGTTTAAAATCGTTTTTTTTATGCAATGTCAATCATTGGAATGGCCATCTGATTACCATAATTGCCTTTTGTGACTAAGTCTTAAGGAATTAAAATCGGAATCAGATATGAAATGTCCGGCTGGCTCAAATATTTTTTGGAAGCCCTGATATATATATCCAAATATGTGATAAACGTATACACTTAATTATACCGCTTCTTTCCAAAGGTATAAAAACCTCGTCCAGTTAAAATTTGGAGGCATGGGAAGACCAAGTGGAACAACTGTATATGGCTTATTTTAGCTGTCAGATTTAAGAGTCTGAAAAAAATTTCAGTTTCAAAATCATTTTTTTTGTTCTGTTATGGTTAAAAAGTTTTGTATAAATGTATTTAATTTCCAGTGTAACGATGTTTTTATTTAAATTTTGAGAAAAGTAGAAAACTCCTGTCGGTATTAAAACATACAAAAATTTCCTTCATCATGCAACACAAAAGAACTTATTTTTAGTTTCAGTTTTCAGTTCATCTGCTTTTCACTATAGTTTGCTTGTTTTATGTTGCAATCTTTTAACACAACTGTCAATTTTTAAGTAATATCAATTTGGCAATATATGCCCCTAAGGGACGACATCAAAAGTTCAATGAAGGATAAAAAATTTATTTCACATAGTTTTTTCACTGACCCCCACACCCCCTCTCTTAACTTAATTTGGGAAAAATTAATTGACCAATAGGGTTTATGTAAAATCGATTTTAGATTAACAAAACTTGCAGCAATGTTGACCCCCCCCCCAAAAAAAAAAACAACCCAACTATTTGATTTAAGTTTTTTTTATCCTACATCGATCTTTTGATGTCATCCCTATTGAAGAAAATCAAAAATATTTTTATTTACCATGCTTTTATAGACCTAATCAGTACTAGTTTGCCTACATTACTGCTTTTGTACCATCTTTATTTAGTTTTATTTCTTGCTGTTAACCTTTTGTGCATTCTGTAATTTTTGTGCAATACTTGTTTTCATGTTTTCATGAATATAACAAAACAATGATTTCAATTGCTCAAAGAAATACCATTTTCTATAGACTAGTTCATGTAGAATTTATCAAAACTATGAATTCGTGCTTTCATAAGAATTCAATCTTTCCACACTCCATGAAAATTGGTATTTACAAAAAATGAATGAATCCAAAATTATATATATTTTATTATTGTTGTAGATTGGTTCTGTAGCCATTTCAAAAAATATATTTCTGACAGCTGCGGTTTGATAAAAAATATTGTGGTTTGATAAGCTTATAAAATATATTAATTTCACAAATTTTAACATGGAAACCTGCTGTTGTATTTTTTTTGCTTCTTTTTTTTTTCTGTCACTATACTTATTTTTTGTACTCTTAAAGATATGAGGTATTTTTAATGTTGGGTTATCTAAAACAAGTGAAATTTGACGTCATTGAATTTTGACCAATGAAAAACTGAGATCAAACAAACTACTCAAAAACACAAGTAAAGATATTAATTATAATGATATTTGAATTATTTATACATGCATTTTTATTCATGCAAATTATTTTTTAACAGGGTTCCACAGTGGCAACTGTAGTTAAATCTACACATAAACGAAATCCTAGTCAAGAATCTATAAAAAGGACAGAGTCCATTGATTCCGCTAGTTCAATGACCCAGAAACGTTTCCGGCGACCTTTGATACCACCTCGACCTAGCTATAGTCTTAATTTATGGAGTATTATGAAAAACTGTATTGGAAAAGAATTATCTAAAATACCCATGCCTGTAAGTAAACGAGTGGGCTGAATAAATGGAATAATTTTCTGCAATTCCAGTTTCAGTATTTTAATTAGCTGACTGAATATGAATACTTTTAATTCAGAAATTATTGGGATGTTTTTATTGTTGCAAAAAATATGACAGGGTTATAATCACAATAATTCAAACTCACATTTTGAAATTTTTATTTAAATGATACATGATTTTTCTCCGTATCGCAAAATTTAAAATCGTATGTTAGTCTAAAATGAACAAATTTACAGTATGTATTTGTATTCTCATAAACATAATGATACAGAGAAATAAGTGTGTATACAGCTATAATACAATATAAAATCAGACGCAGATCCAGAGGGGGGGTTCCGGGGGTTGGAACCCCCCTTTTGTTTGGACGATCAATGCATTTGAATGGGAACATGTAATTGGAACCCCCCCCTTTTTTTAAAATGGCTGGATCCGCCCCTGATAAAATAGTGCCTGGGTAAACAAATATGAAAACATAATTTCAAATAATTGTTAAATTGAGAATTGAAATGGGATTTGTGTTAAAATTTAACTTGACCAAAGGGTAGAAAGCAGACCAAGGCCACCAATAGATGTTTAACACAGTGAGAACGTACCTAACCCAGAGACAGTCTTCAGCTGGCCCTTAAACAAAAATGTGAACTAGTTCAGTGAAGTGGACTTCACACTAAACCCTGTAAAATATGAATGAACTAGAATTATATAAACATACAAGACTACCAAAGGCCAGTGGTTCCTGACATAGGACAGGTGCAAAAATGCGACAGGGTTATTATTGAACACAATTTAAACTTACCAGGAGAATGCCTGATTCAATGGGCAACATTATAGACAAATTAGAATTTACATTATAAATACCTTAAATAGGTAAATATATATGTTTATTAAAAAATTTCAGAGATGTTTTATTTTTGGGTAAATTTTATTGGATTTGTTTTGCATTAATGATAACTAGTGATGTAAACATGCTAAACAAATTATTCCATTTCTGAAATCAATATAAAAGCTCACATTTTGGTTCTTTCATTGAAATTTTCAATAATTGGAAACATTCTTGTTATTAATTTATGAAATGACAGGATTACTGTTGATGCATAATGACAGAGTTAAAAAAAAAAATAAGGACAGTTTATATTTTAACACGTAATCCTCTTCATTTCTGAAAATTTCATTTTTTTCAGGTTAATTTTAATGAGCCTTTGTCTATGTTACAACGTCTCTCCGAAGATTTTGAATATTCCCGCTGTTTAGATCGAGCAGCTGAAAGTGAAGATTCCGCTGAACAATTAGCCTACCTAGCTGCCTTTACTATTTCCTCATATTCCACGACAACAAACCGTAGCACCAAACCATTTAATCCATTATTAGGAGAAACGTACGAATGTGATAGGATGGATGATTATGGCTGGAAATCTATAGCAGAACAAGTAAATATGATATTGATTATTGTAAATTTAAAATACAAATTCAATATTTATATTTAGATAATAAAAAAAAATAAAAATAGAAATTTTGCAATGATTTTAATGTTAATAAATTCTGATGGAAAGGTTTGCAAATAAAAAAAAACCTTAAATTTAGTAAAATTTAAATTTATACATCATATTTTGAAATTGCACTAATAAATCATGTTCTGTATTTTGTTCAAAAATAATAATCAGAAATGCATGCAAATTTTAAAAAATTTATAATAGTTCATTTAAACAGTGCAGTTTTTTCTATGCATGAATGAATTTTATATGAAAATCGTTGGACTTTCTCTGAAATGTTTCATTTGATTTTTTTTCGTTTTTAGTTGATCTATCATTATGTTTTATATTGGTATGGGACACTATGATAAATTATTTATTCTGATTTTATGTACTCAATAGAAAGCTTTTTCAAGGATTAATATGAAATTTTTGTGGAATTTATATTGAAATATCAATGATTTTTTTAAGCATAAGTCAGGATCATAATATAAACTTAATAAGCAAATAAGAA
The DNA here is from genome assembly GCF_963676685.1 of Mytilus edulis. Classification (NCBI taxonomy): domain Eukaryota; kingdom Metazoa; phylum Mollusca; class Bivalvia; order Mytilida; family Mytilidae; genus Mytilus; species Mytilus edulis. The sequence goes on along the minus strand of NC_092349.1, from coordinate 46,684,913 downwards.
ATATTTGTTAGAAAAAAAAGTTTTTACAATTTTGGGTAAATTTGGTCACAGAAATTGGTAAAATGTAAATGTTTGTATCTTTCAATTTTAAGCCTTTCAATTTCATATTTCAAGGAAATATTTTAGCAAATGTCTTGTGGTGACAAATTTCTTCTACAAACATTGTCTGATGGACAGAAACTTGCAAAATACCTTCATTTTTTACTTGTAAACAAGTCTGCACCCCAGTGATAAGAATAAGAAAACAGCTATATACATTTAAAAACAGTAACTTCTCTTTAAAATTAAAAAAAAGAGAGAGCAATATCTCTTGCAAATAAAAGACACCCATGTAGATTTCGAAAAAGAGCAGTCTAATGTCGCTTTTAGGCAGCACTGGCACCAGCAAAGTGGAAAGGGATTAACATAAGTTGTTATAACTTTTTTCCCAATCCACTATAAATAAATATGTTTAAATTACAAAAATTAAAAATTTGACTCACTATCATGTAATAGAAGTTTGTATGTTTTTAATAGCTATTTAAATTCTAGGTTAGCCACCACCCTCCAACAGCAGCATTACATACAGAAGGCCGTGGCTGGTCAGTCTGGCAAGAATTTACAATGGCCAGCAAATTTAGAGGAAAATATCTCCAAATAATACCATTAGGTAAACTCATGGTAGAATAAACAGTCCAGATTTTATTTCTCAGATAAAGGCGATGACCAAATCTGGTGCTCATTCCACCGTGTAAAATTATATATCCTGGCATTGAATATGATTTATATGTATGTTACTATAATACAATAAATAATAGCTAGCAAGAAAAAGTAATTCTTATATTTTGTCATTCCAAAAGCTAATTTTTCGAATTTTTGGAGTAAGATTTATTACTACATGTATCTATATAATTTCAGAAATTTCAAACATTTTAATTCCACTTCAAAAGTTTGTTGGTATGAAATATTTTTGCTAGGCAAACTGAAAAAGACAGTTATTTACTGCCAGTCACATCAAACAACTATTTTGAAGTCATTCCAGTAACTAGAGACCAAAATTTGAGATCTTTGCAGTTCAGGTTTCTCATTCATAAAACTTTACTTAGTACTCAGAGTACAAAATTTGTGCTCATAACATGTAATCCAGTCTTTTGATTGGTTAATTTCTGAGTCTGATAAGACAATCGTGCTCAAATTTGTATGACTGCAAGGCCAAAATTTAAGCACAATAGGGATATATAATATTTACATAGTGGAAGAGCTACCAGATCTGTGGTTGTTGTCAGAGAGAATTGTGTAGTGGTTGTCCTAATCTAGGAAGTTTGTATATTTAAAGCTTGATATTGTACAGGGCTGTTGTAGTGTATGTTCTACTTTTAGGTTAGTCATCACCCTCCCATGGCATCTCAGCATTGTGAAGGAAGAGGTTGGGAAACGTGGCAAGAATTTACAATGACTAGTAAATTCAGAGGAGCATATCTCCAAATTATACCATTAGGTATACAGCTGCCTGCTATTCCCTGTTACCCCTAAGCAGTGTTAAAACTACTACAGTCCCTATTCTCCTAAGTATCAAAATTCTAAAATGCTACACATGTATTTAAGGTATAAAAAAGCATGTGTATTAATCAACCAATCATTAAAATCGTCCATAATTACACATTTGTATTGTGTAGAGTTCACAAAGTTTGTCAGAACACATTTTCATAGATTATCTTGTTCTAATATATTTTCTCCCATTTTTTTATTTTCGAAATTCTAAAATGTTATAAATCTATCATGTTTTATTAATTATAGAATAACTAATCGAAGAATTCAAATAGAGAAAAATATTCAATGCGTGACCGAACAACACATTAATTCACGAATGCGCGTAGCGCATGAGTTAATTATCAGTGTTGTTCGGTCACGCGTTGAATATTTTTCAATATTTGAATTCTTAAATTAGTTATTCTTTTTTATTACATTGGCAAATGGCTTTTTTTTTTTAAAGAAATGTAAGGAACTATATCTTTTTTCTACGCATTCACAATTTGTTTTGATCTGCTGTTATCGATGTCTTGACAACGCCTATTGTTGTATGACGTCAGAGAGTGAAATAACCACGTTTATTTCACATGTGAAATTATCGGTTTTTATCTAACTTGGAAATCGATGTAATTCATTGGGCCATTCCAGTTAATTTCTGACAGGTGGGGATGGATGGGGAGATTTTTTTTATACCTATCAGAAAAAAACATAATGAAAAACTACCTATCAGATCTAAAAATTAAGACCTATCAGATGTAGTTTCTGTTGATATTGGGTGGATGGGCTTTCATGGGAAAAAGTTACCTATCAGAATTTTTTATTGCAAGGATTGTACCCATCAGAATTTTAAATACAATACCAGATAATGCATAATACAAAACTGTCTACATTCCAAAGTACCCCTAAGATCTGACATTGGCATTTTTGTAACCCCTAAAATGTAATTATTTTTAATTATTTACTGGGGCAAGACCCTCAGAAGTTTTTTTTTGTGTATAAGTGTACGTGTCAGATGAAAAAAACCCAAATTTCACCCCTAAGATGTATACATTTTACACACCTCAGAGAGGACCATCCATCCCCTTTTAGCAGATATTAACTGGAATGGCCCATTGCAACATATATAATAAAAGACATTTGTCCACATCAGATATCAGTATTGATATTGTCCACATCAGATATCAGTATTCATATCAAATTATTTCTTCTAAAATTTCTTCAGGGCTTTAAATTTCCTTTATTCAATGCAAAACATGCCATTTAGTTTTTTTGAGATTTATCGACTCAATTTGACTGCTTTTCAAAAATGAGATATTTTTTTTGTGCATGTAAAATTCTGCACAGTGTTGTAGTCCATTTTCATTGCGTAGTTTTTATTCTAGTTCTGTAGTAGTTTTACATGTGATACTACTGCACCTTGTTGCAGCATGTTCTGTATTTGCACCATTGTACAACCCCCTCAAACCTATTTAATTGCATTTACCCTTCAGTAATTATGGTACGGTGGTGAAGTTCTTTGATGGCTTTCAGTGTTTTAAACATACCAGTTTATAGTTATCGTACCACCCTTTCTCCTCTTTGATAGAGGAAGAAACCTTGTTTCCATTACCAGTTTATAGTTACCGTAGCACCCTTTCTTCTTTTGGTAAAGGTAGAAAACCTTGTTTTCATTTTGTAAAAAAATAATTGGTGAAATTTAGACAAAACCTGTAGATGACACAAAGTATGATTTTGTGAGTGGCGATATCGACAGTAGGCAAGGAAAATTCAAAGTAGCAATTTTATGTATCATATGAATATCTGGTTGTAGTTTTACCTTTAAATCAAGTACCATCAAATGTTCTGAATTGTTTCTTATATTCATGAAGCTTACGTGTGTGTAACCGTTTTAAATGATTTGCTTACAGCAGATTTCATTGAGTATGTAGCCAAAGGTAGTATCTTTGGTTAGCTTGCTTGTTAGCTGAACCGTGAATTCATTATCAGGTCAGGTAAACTACCCTTCTTGCGAAGTAGCCTAGTTCAACAGACAGATAGATTGGTTATCTGCCGGACTAGTCTACTCTTAAAGGAGGGTAGTTTACCTGACCTAACAATGACTTCACGGTTCAGCTAACAAGCAAGCTAACCAACGATATTACCTTTGGATACACACTGACTCAATGAAATCTGCTGTAATATTTACTGGTGGTTCTTTTGTGGAGGATATGATAGTAAATTTTCAATAGCTGGATGTGGTATGGTGTTTTAGGTTTGTATTGTCAAATCCCTACCTTTATGAGCACCATATTAAGAAGATTATCATTATTTATTTGTAGATTTCCAGTCATCAATTGATGATTTGATGGTCTGGAATTGATTTTACAGGTGCCATTGCATTTAAGCTAGTAAATGGATGTGTTCAAATCAACAATTGATGTCTGCAAATCTTCAAATACAATACTGGAATCTCTATTTAAATGCAACTGAGAGGAAGCACTCAATGATACCTTAAAAACTCAAGTCAACCCTTTCCAACACAATTTGAGACTATAAATGTGGATGCCCTGAACTCTGTGGCAATATCCAATCAAAATGAACTTATATTTAGTGTTGTATTAGAATTTCTTATCTGTAATAATTGTTCTAGCATGCTAGTTATAACTAAATAATTAACTATATATTAAGATATATTAAATTGAAAAATTGTACAAAATTTATACATTCTTAGTTGCTTTTAAATTTTATATTATGTTTGACTGGTTGTAAGATATATATGTAAAAGGTGAGAGTGTTTTCACTGAAATTTGTTTTTGAGAAAATGATTTATGCAGGCTTTCACTATTTACTTGGTCATTTGTTGTTTATACATGTATATATTTGATGCATTCCAAAACCACCTTGACATGTCCATTTACTACAGAATTGATATAGAAAAGCCAGACTATATGATATTATTTTTCAATAACACTAGCTTTAAATGAATAGAAATATTCTGTCAAGAAAAAAGAGATATTAGAAAAAAATCTATAATCTGACCTTAACACAAGAAATTTATGTACATGTTTATCAAATATTTTTCAGGAATTTCTCATGCAAAGTTTACGAAAAGCGGTAACCACTATACATGGAGGAAAGTTACGACAACTGTACACAATATAATTGTTGGTAAATTGTGGGTAGACAACCACGGTGAAATGGATATTATAAATCATAAGAACGGTGATAAATGTCATTTAAAATTCTCCACATATAGTTACTTCTCCAGAGATATACCAAGAAAGGTAATAATTTATGTATCATAATTTCCTGCCGTATAAAAACTAAAAACTTTCTGGGTTTTTAATATAAAAAGTATTTTTAATAATGTGAACAGTTTTCTGAAAATTAAAAATCCCTATGATGTCATAATTTATTTTTTTTATCTTGCTATTAAAACATAACTTAATACTATGAATTCAAATAATTTTTGTCATGTTTTTATTATAACGATTATTGTAATGTGATAGGTGTCACAAAATTAAAAATGTTACTGTGACTTGACTATTAGTGTTGCTATCTGACTAATGCAACTCATTCAAAAATTTGACCAAATTACAATTTGTTTTATGAAACCAAACTGTTCAACTGGTCAGAAATTTGAACTAACTGCTGTAGAAAATCACAGTCATGTCGTGAAAGTGCATGGTGGTAAAATAAAAACATACTTACAATCCTATAAGACTTTAACTCAACATTACTGTTGATGTGAAAATTTTGTCTATCAGTTTGTATAGATATTTTATAGTCATTTCATGCTAAAGGTGAAATGTTATTTTGAATTGCTATAAAAATGTTCAAACTAAGCTTCCTTCAAAATGTCTTTTATATTCACAAGAATTAGACATTATGTGAATTAAAACATTTCATATTCAGTAAAATATGTGTGAAATTACAATATGTTTGTAGGAAGTTTCCATGAGGAGATGATCATTTTTCCTTTCAAAAAGTCTTTATTCAAAAAATAATGTTTTAGGTTATCTCCCCATGGAAACTTATCAATAAAGTATTGTTATTTCACACATATTTTACCGAATATATGATGCTTTAATTCAAATGATGTCTGATTCTTATGAATATAGAAGACTTTTCAAAAGAAAAATTATATGAAAGCTTAGTTTGGACATTTTTATAGCAATTCAAAATTACATTTCACCTCTTGCATGGTAATGACTATAATTCATCTATACAAACTGATAGACTGATTTTATCACCTTGCACTTTCACAATTTGACTGAACAGTTTGTTCAAAATTCTGACCAGTTGAACAGTTTGGTTTTATAAAACAAATTGCAATTTGGTCAGAATTTTGAATGAGTTGCAATAGTCAGATAGCAACACTATCACTGTATTAATTTATTAATTTTGCACAAAAAGAATTATTTGTATGTACTGTAAATCCAGAAATTATTGCGTGCATTTATTATTGCGATTTTGTTATTTAAAGGAGCACTAGCTACGATATATATAAAAAAATAAAGTATGATTTTTTTTAGATCAATCATTAATCAAATTGGAATAATCAAATAATAATTTGCTTTTAGCAATCAATTTCCTTTAATTTTGTTGAAATAAGCGATTAAACATAATTTTTGACTGATTCACTTGCAAGTGAAAACGTCATCATCATTCTAACCGGTATTCATGTGAACTTCAAGTTAACCCCTAGCTAGAGATTGACAACGCATGCATTGTACGTGTACTGGTTATTTAAAGAAAAAGAATGTCAACAATGAAAGTGAAACTACGGTAAATCATTTGATTACTAATTTGATGCACATAAAATCATTCGTATATGGTTAAAACAATGAGAAACATCTATTTTTAATCTATAAAATCAAATCAAACAGACCTATAAAAATCCAATTGCACGTGTTGGTTTAATCTATTCGTATCTTTATTTTTGTTTACATCGCTTATATGGTCATCTGAGGTCAAATCGATAGTTAATTAGATGGCGTCTGGACTAAAATACACACGAAACGAACCTATATATTATCTACCCCATGCTCTGTAAACTGTTTATTTTAGACTTTTGATAGTTTGGATAAATGTTTTACCTTGTTATAAACCAAATATGAGAATTTGAGTCAAATCGGTAACAATGAATTTGACAGCTAGTGCCCCTTTAAGACTTAGTAAAATGCAATTTTTATTTTTACGATATTGAGAAAAATAATGTTTTATTCATATAAAAATTTCAAAATGCAAGTTTCAATTATTGCGATTATAACCCTGACGCATTTTTCGCAATAATAAAAGCTTCGCAATAATTTCTGAATTTAAAAATTTGCGAAAATCCATGATTAATCTCACATTTGTGTCTATTGTTTATAAGTGAATAAGATCAAGCACTTTACTCTGTGATCTCATGTTTTCCTCAAGTGTGGAGGTCGTTGGGTTCAAACCCGGGCTGGGTCAAACGAAAGATTTTGTAATTGCTATTTGCTGCTACTTTGTTTAGTGCATGGCATATAGAAGTAAGAGCAAAATTGGTTGGCTCAGAGTCATAATAATGTGTCCTGGTATGGTGACATGTCTGACTGCAGAATGTTACCTTGTGAACTAGAATATTAAAAATCAGACTCAGCATGTCTCTAGTATAAAGCAGAGTTAATATTTATATTACATTATAATATTATCATCCTGAATATACATACCAATTTTCTGCTTGAAGTTTAGCAGCCATTTGTCATCATCAACCTTTTCATACATTGGACTTTAAACTATTTGAACTGTATGAGAGGTCAATATTTTAATTCATTTACAGTATGTTCAAGTTTGCTTTTTATGTTCTACATAGGTAACTGGAGTCATTACAACAAAAGAAGGTGATGCAAAATGGGTATTAACTGGTACCTGGGACAAAAAGATGGAAGGAGCAAAAATATTGCATGTTGATGAATCAAATAAGGGGAAACCAGTATTTGAAACAGGACCACACTTTACATTATGGGAGAAAAAACCTCTGCCGTAAGTAGTTGTTTTGCACATGAAATATCAATTTATATAGATACAATGTAAAATAAGATTGATGAAAAAAAATGTGTACAGTAAATATTAATGAGGAAGCAACCCAACAATATTATTTCTTTTTTTATTCCAACATGATTGGCCTACTATTGTTTGGAATTTCAGCTGACCATTTGCGAAAAATGACTACAAGTTGGGGCATTTTTGTCTTCACAACAAATCTAGCAGAAATTTTCAGTACTCAAAATAAATCATGTATATTGGATTGTTTACAGGCCTGGAGCAGAGAAAATGTATTTTTTCACTCGACTAGCATTAGAATTAAATGAACCTGAAGAAGGGGTTGCACCAACAGACTGCAGAATTCGTCCTGACCAAAGATTGATGGAAGATGGCAAGTGGGATGAGGCTAATAAGTACAAGGTTCAGTTAGAAGATAAACAGAGAGCAGCAAGAAAGAAACGAGAATTAGAAGCAGAGGAGGCTAAAAAGAAAGGTTGGTATAACATTGTTGAAGGAGCTGTTTATGATACATTAGGCCAAAACAAAATATGTGTGTTTCCTATTACATCTTAAAAAAAAAAAAGAGTAGGTAGGAATTTTCTTTTATTTTACCATTTTTTTTTACATTGAGTCTATGGGAGGGACAGTCTGACTTTAACAGTGCTTATTAAAAAATTACCAAAAAACTTAAGGGTAGGCTATTTTTTATAAGCTTAAAAATAGGGAGGGTAGGGTAATAGGAAACATACATCTTTTTTTATTTGGCCTTATGATGAGGAGAGGCATACCATTGGCAATACCAATAAGAAGTATGATTGCCAATTGGACAACTCTCCACCAGAGACCAAATGACTTAGAAGATTCCAATTGTAGGTCCCCATACAGTCTTCCAAAATGAGCAAAATCCATACCGCATAGTCAACTATAAAAGTCCCAGAAATTATCAAAGTTAAACAATTTATTAGATTGATACAAAGCACAAAAATCCAGATATGACATGAATATAAAAAAGAAGATGTGGTATGATTGCCAATGAAACAATTCTCCACAAGAGACCACATGACACAGAAATTAACAAATATAGGTCACCGTACGGCATTCAACAATGAGCAAAACTCATACCGCATAGTCAACTATAAAAGACCCAGAAATGACACATGTTAAACAATGTATAAGATTGATAGAAAGCACAAAACCCAGAAATGACATGAAGTTTAGAACTAGAAAGTTGTACATGCATGTAAAAGAAGTATGAAAACAAACCAACAAACTATACATGTGAATAGAGATCAAGTCCCAGTATGTTTCTCACCATATAATACTGCGGACTCATTTATTTTCGTTGGTACTAATTTTTTTGGTTTGATGAAAAATTGCGTGTTCATGGATATTTATATTCGTGGTTTTGGCAGTCTGCATACATTCCTTTAGAAAATTTGTAGTTCATTGAACATCTAAATTTGTGGTTCCCTTGTACCCATGAAATCCACGAAAATTGGTATCTAACGAATATAAATAATGAATCCACAGTATTTAATTTACATATTTATTTGTAGGAGAAGATTTTCCACCCTATACTCCTACATGGTTTGTACGGAAGACAGACTCTGCCACTGGGAACCCTATACACATGTATAATGGACAATATTGGGACTGTAAACAGAAACAGGACTGGAGCCGATGTCCTGAAATATATATATAATACTATGTATTGTAGTTAGGCCAATAGACAAGTGCAAATTTACTATACACTGATAAATATGGAGTATATGGTCTGTAAGAAGACTTGTTGGTCCAAAGAGTCAGTAAGAGGACATTGGTCCGGTGTTAAAAAATGTGGAAGCCAGGTCCTGGACTATTTAATATATTGCAAGAGATTTTGTAAAAAGTGTGAGGTCTGACAGACCTGTTGGATATATAAAGCTCACAATAATGAATCAAATTATATATTTCATGTTTGGTACCCTGTTAGGCCAAAAATAATATATTGTTTGTTTCCCCTCACCCCACCGACCCGGTAAAATCACTGCGACCCAAAAATTTTATTGGCCATTCTTGTCCACTATTTTTTTTTGTTGCTATGTTGGTTATTGGTGATATCTTTCCGATGCTGTAGTCAAAGAGTGTTGGGTTTTGGTGATACCTTTCGGATGCTGTAGTCAACAAGCGTTTTAAATCAAGGTATTTTTTTATTGAAGCGTCTACATGATTCGCAATCAAGGAAAACAAACAAAATGCCTTGCCACACGATTTGTTTGTGTGCAAGGGTGATCTTTTTTGAAAATTAAAAAAAAACCTGAAGCATCTTTCAACCCGCTGAGTGCATCTTGATTTGCTTTGTGTCTAACCTCTGTTCCTGTTTAAAGGATAAAATCTTAAAGACTTTAAGTAAAAATTATCTGACTCGTGCTTATAAAAAATATATTTATTTTGTCTTTGAACAGGTTGGGCACAAGTCAGGAAATGTGGGATACATGTATTTCCTGCTTTCAGGGAACTTCCCTGTTTTCTGGTGTAAAAAAAACACAGTTTAAATGGGATTTCCTTTTTCAATTTATGGCATGAAAATTACAAAAGGGCATGTTTTCACGTTATAACTGCATCAGTAGAGTTCGTAAATACAAAACATGAATATAAAGTGGAGCCTTGTTTCTTCTAGAACTCAAACTTGAAAAAACATACAAATCTTTGTTTATGATCCAGGTGTAACTGAACATATTAAACTGAATTATGTTCACTTCTATTGAAATTTTTATTCATTGAATTTTAATTTCCAAGTGATTAATATACATGTATCTTTTTGTCATCTCATAATTGATGATCAAGGTATGAATTGGTGAACAAAGGAATTGTTTTGTTGTGGGTTATGCATCAAATTAGACTTGAAATAAGCTTGATTTTTTAACTAAAAAAACACTTGCTATCATTAAGCATTGTTATCACAAGTAAAATGTGTGCTTTTGTAGATTTCATTACATACATGAATAGGAAAAAAGGAGGTCCCTGTATACTGTTTTTTTTAACACCAGAAAACTGGGGTGTACACTGAATTAGAATACAAGGAATACCCCACTTTTCTTGACTTGAGCCTTACCTGTTGGAATTTTGTACAAATTCAATGTAGAAAACCATATCAAGGAATAAAATAAAATAATTTACCTACCTACCTACCCATACCCTAACAACCTCAGTCGGGGAGGGGAAACAAAAATATTTTTAATGTTGGCCTTACAAGGTTGTTATGCCCCACCTACGATAGTAGAGGGGCATTATGTTTTCTGGTCTGTGCGTCCGTTCATCTGTCTGTCCGTTCGTTTGTTCGTCCGTCTGTCCCGCTTCAGGTTAAAGTTTTTGGTCAAGGTAGTTATTGATGAAGTTGAAGTCCAATCGACTTCAAACTTGGTACACATGTTCCCTATGATATGATCTTTCTAATTTGAATGCCAAATTAGAGATTTTACCCCAATTTCACGGTCCACTGAACATAGAAAATGATAGTGCGAGTAGGGCATTTGTGTACTGAGGACACATTCTTGTTTTATTATCTTTTGATATGAGGAGGTGAAATTGTTAGATTTATGACAAGAACAAGTAGATTGAAACTTTTCTGTCACAGCAATAATTTAGCAAAGTAGGAAGGAAGGCCTGCACTTGAGATTTCACTGTCAAATTGTAACTTTTCTTGTTAAATTATAAATCATGTAACTTATTGAGAATTATGGTTCTTCTACAGAGTGAAAAAAAAATATTGTTTTATTTCAGACACACACTTTTGGTTTAAAAAAAAACAAAGAACTAAAATTATTTTTCTCTTCATACGACCTCAGAAACCAATTTTAAAGACCATAGTGCTAATTTGTTTATTCATGAATGCTTCTAATTACACATTGACTTGGTGGAAAAGGTTCGATGTGGGTTTATGTATTTTCTAACATCAAACATTGCTCATAAATATATAGAATAAACTAGTGTTCTGTGAAAATTAAAGCCTGCTACCCCACAGTGATAGTCAGGATACCTGTTGGTTGTTCATTTTTTTTGTTACAGGGTTCTCTGCTGTAATGGTTGTCTGTCCTAGTATAACCTGTTTTCAAATTATTAGAATTTTTTAGATTTTCTTAAATTAAAGACATTTTCGTAAGCTTTCTCTTCTTAAATTGCTCCTTTCAAGTTTTATTTAAGGTTATGTTATTGTTTAATCTGACAAAAGGATTAGACAAATATTTTTGCAACTTAGTAGCATCTACTCCAAGTAACAAATTCCTTTGTGCATTTTGTACAATTTATCTGTGTAGTACACTGGGATTTTTAGATAGTGCCATATTTTCTGAATGAGAACTAGTCCACCTTTGTAGAGCATTTTGATTCTTTCAAAGACTCGGTTATTTGACTGTTTGAATGAAAATTTGATATTTTTATTCAAAGAAACATTTTCTTGCCAAGTTTCAACATAAATCTTTATTAGCTTGTAGTTAGTATTACAGTTAACATATTTAAGGAATGACTGTAATATTTTTTCTGTCTATGAAGAAATAACATAAAAAATTTGGTGCACACTGAATGACGCGCTTAGCGGGTTATTTAACAGTGTGCACCACATTTTTTTATGTTATTTCGAATAGATAGAAAAAATATTACAGTCATTTCTTATAATTTAATTCTAAATTCCATTTTAAACCGTAGAAAACCATGAAAAAACGTTGATGATGTCACGGTCACATGACTAAATTATGTCTATGAGCTCATAACAAAATAACGTCAGCCAACCAGAAGACGCGTTACATCCAAAATGAAATTATTTGAGTTTGTATTTAATGGATAACATTTCATTTTCCAGGTTCCGCTCCTTATAGTTCATCTTTGAACTCTTTATTTTATAGATATTTCATATAATAAGAAATATGATCCAGATACAAATCCTGTTCCAAGCTTCACTCCTAGATATTTTTGGCAACACTCAATCCTACTTTCTCTAGGTGAAAGCAATAAAATAACTGCCTTTAAATTTTTGAAGATATTTAGTATTGCAACATAAGGAGATACATTGGCGGATCCAGGGGGGGGGTTCTGGGGGTTGGAACCCCCCTTTTTTTTTGGCCGATCAATGCATTTGAATGGGAGCATATAGCTGGAACCCCCCCCTTTTACTCTGGGTTGGGAACCACCCCTTTTTAAAATGGCTGGATCCGCCCCTGAGATTCCTTTGAATCTCCCCAAAACATATTTGCATTCACATTAGGTTTGAAGGATATTGGCTGCTGAAATTTGATTTGAACATTTTCATAAATAAAATCTTTTTAAATAAATAATGTGCTATACATAACAAGTTTAGAAAAATGTAGTTAGGTCAGTGAGATTCTTTTAGAGATGTATAAATTTGAAAAAAGTAGAATTTCTTGAAGGGGAAATATGAGTCTGGATTTTCCATACCATATGTACATGATTTATTGGCAAAGTTATAGATTCAGTGTGATGTAAAGCTTCATATATTGCAAGGACACATGTCTGTTATTGAATGAAGTTTGTTTATAATTTGATGCCATTTATTTGATCTGTTTGTTGAAGGGTTGCTGTCTCATTGGCTCATCTTTCTGACCTGTTATTTATAAGCACTTTCGTCTTGTTTGTTTTGATAGAACTTGCTTCACTAGGATATAATACAGCTTGAGTGCACACCTATTATCTATCGTTCTTGTATCCTGATTTTCTATTATTCCATAGGTTATTTTGGTGTTCCACCTATTTTCAAATTTTCGTAGAAATGTACAGTTGTTCTGAATACATGTTCATCTTAGGAAAGTAAATATCTTGCTTCTCGCTTAAAAGTTTAAAGAAAGATTTTGATTTTTTAAATTGATTTCTTGTATAGGGCAAAAACAAAATCAAAACTAATTGTGTCAGAGTTTTTTGCCTAGCTGTTAGCAAGTTCATTATAAGGGAAACGTTTATATCAATACAAAATTAATTTTACAGCAAAAGGGTTTAGATGATATGTATTAAATCTTATTTGTAGCTATATGTAGATTTTAAATTTTTTGCAAACTTTGCTTTATATTAAAGTGTAATTTGGCAGAAAATGACAAATAAAAAATCATTTTTTGAATGAAAGATGTTAAACGGAGCAGTATTATTATAAGAAGAATACGAATTATGAATAAGAAGAAATGTGACAGCAATTTGACAAGAAAAAACATGTTACACTTCATTGAACATTCAAAGAAAATACGAAAGAATTGTTGTTTATTGGTTTACTTATGTATTGTATTTTCGTCATGTAAGCTTTTGATAATAATAGCAGCTGGAACTAGAGATTAGTTCATTTGCCAGAATGAAATAAAATTCTCAAAGCAATAACATAGAATATTAACTGGTATATTAATGGCATTAGTCAATTTGTCAAAAAAAGTATACATGATACTCATGGAAGGCTTTTTGAAAATGATGTAACCATCTATAGAAATCAATAATATAATTTCTCTTACACTTTCAGTCTGCACAAAGATCTTTTCAAATTACTAGTTTGAAAACCAATATTTCAACATTTTTCTTATGTGTCTAAACAAAATTTTGCAAAAACTTACTAGCCAAATAAACTTTTACTAGTCTTGACTCTTGGGCATTGGACTTCATGCTAACACGACTGAATACCCACATATGGATGATATTGTGAGGCACCTTCCCTAGGTCCCTTGTAAGATTTTATAGAACTGCCCTAATTACATCCCATAATATTTATTAATTGTATGTTTACAAAATATCAATTGAGGCATTGTTCTTTGAGAAAACTTCCCAATTAACACACATTGATTATTTTTGACTAAGAATAGTTACAGAAATTATTGATAAATGTGAGAGAAAAAAAATTCAATGACTGTTTTCCTCTCCGATTAGTTGTATCAATGGCAATAGTGATCCATTCTGTGTTAGGCTTCAAATATTGTCTGGAGAAATCACAAATTATACACAGTATTTTTCTCCATATACAAACATGCAGTTTAGGGTGGAAAATGCCATTACACTATAAAATGACTGATTTTCCTGTATAAGAGCCTTTTTTATGAAGAAAAAGTTAACAGCAAATTAAAGTGTTACAAAGAAAATGGTTGTTTGAAATTGCTGTACTAACACTTTTACTTCAGTAATAGTCATAAGAGAAAAGACTATATTTTATACTTATTTGATCTTTTTCAAAGTTGAAGATTTCTGGGTGCTGTAGGTGGATTAAGAACTTTATTTTTGAGTGTACCTTGAAGTTAAGTTCATGTTTTCAGCTTTGTTTAAAAAAAAGTATATATGACTGATGAATTCAATTAATTTTAACTTTGATTAAAAATTCTGCCATTAACTCAATAAAAAAAAAAATTATTTGGTATTTGAATATTTAGAATATTTTTAGACTTGTTCCTTACAAGTGATAATTTTGAGGTGTTAATTAAATACATCTTGTGTTTTTCTGTATGTGTCACAAACATGTTTTGATGTTATTTATATAAATCATGAGTTTGATGAAAGAATCCATGTATATTATGCAATGTAGCTTAATTGTGATATAAGCTGTTTTGAGTGATGAGTTTTGTATTGTTTTATCAGATAATGTGGATTCAATTATTTTTGTGGGTACCAATTTTCACGAATTGAGGAAATATTGCATCTATGTTGATCGATATTCAATTAATTGGTTTGGTCATAAGATATGAATACTATATTATATCCTTAGTTTTAAAACACATGTATTTTGATGAACATTTTAGTTCATGGTTTCTCTAGAAGATCTGTACCCACAAATTCCATGAAAAGCTTAATATTCCATGAAAATAGCCAATTATCCATTCAAGTTTTTACTTCAAAGCTTAAAATTCCATGAAAATTTGTATCCAACAAATAATAATGAATTCACTGTAATATGAATTCACTTATAATGAATTCACTGTAATATGAATTCACTACTAATAATTAATTCACTGTAATATGTACATATGTATGCATAGCGTTTTTTCTGTCTGCATGAAGCTTGTAAATGTGTAATGTGAAATGATGGAATTATGATAACAGTATTGGTAAAAAACTTTTTGTAAGATCTTTTTGTAAGATTTTTTTGTGAATGGTTTCCGGGTTCCATATTTGATGGCAAATTGGCCGTTTCAGAATCTAAAGACTCATGGGTAATTTCATTGTTCGTACCCAAAAATGAAAATTACGTCACGTCATTGGTTAAATTTCCATTGTTTATGGCATTTTTAACTAATCAGGATGTTTTGGTGTACACTTTTGAAAATATTACCCAGGATGCATTAGATTCTGAAACGGCGAATTGATGCTGTCTTACTGTACTGTGAGATATGTCCTTTTTTTTTACCTTAATACTCTCAAAGTTGTTTTGTATTGAAGAAAAAAAAATTATTACTAGAGACCAAAATTATTTATATAAAGTAGGCAAAAGAAATTTTACACAGCTGGTGTTGAATATGATTTGAATAAAGGGTGTTCCTATATCTGGCAATGTTCAAACCCCTCTTTCATAGATTTCTGTTACTTCAGATTTTTTTCAAGTTTTTTAATTGAAAAAAAGTAAAATCATATTCTTTTTGAAATGGTTTTTGTAGCCAATTACCCATTCAAAGTTTTACTTCAAAACTTAATATTCTTTAAGGCTAGTGAAAAAGAGAGAAAAAGTTCATTTTGAAAAATCAACACATGGTAAAAATATTTATATTTTTTGAATACGCTTTGCTGGAGAAAAACAAAAATTGTCAATATTTTTGTCAGATACATTGTACATTTTTTTAGTATTGAATCCAAGTCAGGTGTTTTAATTCTGACTTTTAGCAAGCAAAGCTTTAAAATGCTATATTATCGTAACACATTAATTACTGCGTGACAGCTTTATGTGATGGTATTTTATTACCTTTCTTGATCAGTCAAGGTCTTCAAAAAATGGCTTTTTAATTTACAGCATTTAATTATAGTTATAAGTGAAATATGATTTATTAAGTGTGATTAAATATTCGAAAGACCTTTTCCACTGGAATTTATTCCCTTGATAATTATACTTTTCACACTCATAGGTTTGCATGTTTCAGTAATACAGCAAACGTCCATTACATAGCTGCTTAGGCCTCAGCTGATCAGGTTAAACTAATAAAGTACTAGTCATTGCTTAAAGCATCTGTCGATAAGGTCCAATTAATAAAGTAATAATCGTTGCCAGACTGCTTGTTTGATTTCTATGGCATGTGGTTATTCACATATATTTATTTCACAATAATTGTTAATGATTATTTCTTCATTTGTTAAAGATAAATAAACCGTTTGTCAATTGATTCATTGTTTATATTTACTATCTTCGACTATATGAAGTTGAAATTTCCACAACAATGCAAAATTTTCCCCAAAATATTTGCGATTGAGACAACTCTCCACCAGAGATCAAAAGATGGGGATATTTAGGGCAAAAACATAACAATCCAATTTCACTGACAAAAGGAGAACATTGAAATTTTGCCTGGCAATAGGTCACTTACAGACACTTGACATACAGAGAGGATGGTATTTATTCTGTCAGAGAGGTTTGTTTAAATTCTTAGTCCAAATTAAGATGGCTGTGTAATTATACATTTATACAGCCAACTACCCTCCTTAACAGTTTTACTCTTGATGTGGAAAGAAATAATTGAAGAAACCAGGCTTATAATTCAGTATGGCAAATGCATGCCAAATGAAGGTTGCCCAATAATGGTTTACTTTTATAAATTGTTACTTGGATGGAGTATTGTCTCATTGGCACCTATACCACATCTTCCTATATCTATTTATCTTAATAACAAGCATAAGTGGAGCATGAATACAGTGGGTAGATCTAATCAATGACCAAGTTGAAGAGTATTAGTTTAAACATATTTATTTATAGTGGATTGGGAAACAAGTTTTGCAACTTATATTAATCCCTTTCCACTTTGCGGGTGCGAGTGCTGCCTTGTAGCGGCATTAGCCTACTCTTTTTCGAAATCTGCAAGGGTGTCTTTAAAATGCAAGAGATATGACTCTCTCTTAACACGGGTCAGCCATTTATCGTTCCCTTCAGACGGACTATCATCATTTCCTTAAGACCATACTCGCAGATGGTGTCAAGGGAGAGCCAAAAATTGAGTTTCTGAAATTTTCATCCCAAACGGGAATCGAACCAGGAACCTTTGTGTTAGTAGTCCGATGCACTAACCACTACACCACGGCTCTCATTGAAGAGCATTTGAACATATTGAGTTAAAGTACAACCATATTTGGTGTATTGGTTTCTTGCAACATTGCCATGTCCGTCAGACACATAGAGTCCACCTGACCACAACCTCATTTCATGGATAAGTGATCAAAGTTAAAGCTACGTGATTAGGGTTATTTCTCAAATACTATAAGCAGCAGGTAAATTATATGTGGTGACTGGAATGACTGTAATGGGTATGTTTCAGTCTGGCAGGTTTCATCTGACATTGACCTAATTTTTATGGTTCATTGGTCAATGTTAAGTTCATGTGTTTTGGTCTGTGTTTCAAGTACTATAAGCAATAGTTAACTGTGTTTGATGTATGGAATGACTTCATTTGGTATAAAGATAAAAGAAGATGAGTGCCAATGAGAAAACTCTCCATCCAAGACAAAATTTATATCGGTAAACCGTTATAGACCAAAGTACAGTCTTCAACATGGAGCCTTAGCTAATGACGAAAAAGCAAGCTATAAAGGGTCCCAAAAATTACAAGTGTAAAACTATACAAAAGTGAAAACCAACGGTCTAATTTATAAAATAAAAAAAAATGCTTTGCTGAGCGCAACCTGATACAACCACAGAGGTCAAACCTTGAACAGTTGGGGCAAATTTGGACACAATATTTTAGCTTGATACTGTCTGAATTTGGATTGAGATCAAATTTTTGACATTATATAAGTTTTTGACACAAAATAAATGTGGTCAAAGATCTAACAAATTTATTGGGCAATACTGTCACGTTTCATCTTGAAACTTTTCAAAAAATGGAAATTTGAAAAGTTTTGAAAATTTTTTTTAGGAATCCTTAAAAAAATTGTAAACAAAAAATCACCCCCCCCCCCCCCCCCCCCCCCCCCGCCTCAACTTATTGAAACCAATAATTATTGAGCAATAACCCCAAAACTCAATCCCAGCCTTTCCTTTGTAGTATGGAACCTTGTAGTACAATTTCAGAGAGTTCAATAAACCTAAAAACAAGTTCTTGTCTGGAAACTAGAAAAATGCTTCTTTTGGCCCATTAATATAAATTCCTACATGTTTGAGGCATTCAACCCAAAACTCAATCCCAGCCTTTCCTTTGTAGTATGGAATGTTGTGGTACAATTTCAGAGAGATTCATACACTTACACACAAGTTATTGTCAGGAAATGCTGGTTTTTTTAGCCCCTTTTTGGTCCTTAATTCCTCAACTGTTGGCCCCATAACCCCTAAAATAAATCTAGTGAACTACTTGTACAATTTTAGAGCAATCGAAATATTTATACACAAGTTATTATCCTGAAACTAGAAAAATGCTCGTTTTGGACCCCTAATTCCTAAACGATTGAGACTATATCAACCTTCCTTTCATGGTATTGAACCTTCTGAAAAAAATTCATAAAAATATTTTGGCAGTATAAAAACATCAAACACTTGTTAACTACATCAACAAGTCACAATTTGTAAAACTAAACCAAGAACAGCCTTCAACACAGAGGCTTTGCTTACACCTAACAGCAAGCTTTAAAGGGCCCCAAAAATGACTAACTAGAGTGTTAAACCATTGAAACCGGAAAACTTACAGCCTAATCTATAATTGAGGAATAAATACCTTTGAACTACATCAAGAAATGTCTGTCTGGCAGGTATAATCTGACCTTGACCTCATGTTTATGCTTCATAAGTCAAATTAATTTTTTTTCATTCCAGCATGCACACTCTTGTTGATAATAGAATAACCATATTTTGGAATAGCAAGATGAATTTTGTTATAGAAACTACATGTTTTTACTGGAAACCTTGATCTTATTCCATATACAAGTAAATCACAGTGATCAAGGTTAAGTTTTTGTGACAAGTTCAGTTCTTAGATTTAGCAGTACGTGAACTACATTTGGTGTTGGAATGATTGAAATGTGTACATGTCTGTCTGATAGGTTTCATCTAACCTTGACATATTTTCACGGTTCATTGATTGATGTTAACCACAAATCTTTTTCAGAAACAATAAACAATAGTGAGCTACATATATCTATACTATTAAACGAGAAGACCTCATTTTGTGTGTCGCTTCTCTTCTTTCCACAATAAATTATTCCTCATGCCTCTGTGTCCTATAGGTACCATGCACAGTCGCATTTGTCATCCATTCTTATGATTATTCAATTTGGGTTATTTTGGGAGAAAAACGAAAAAAAAGATGTCCGGATATAGTTCCGTCATTAGACATAATTTTAAGTCAGAATAGACATCCAGTTTGCGTTTTTCTGTTTACTTTGATACATGAATAAAGTGTATTTGCTGTCATGTTCAAGTTTACTATCCACGACAGTCACAGGGTTTATTAAATAGAGAGTAATGAGTTTTCATAATATTCTAAATGTATGGTAATATTGAAATTAATAGAAAACTAAACCAGATGCTCCGCAGGGCGCAGCTTTATACGACCGCAGAGGTCGAACCCTGAACAGTTGGGGCAAGTATGGACACAGCATTTAAGCTTTATACAGCTCTGAATTTGGATTGTGATTAAATACTTGTCACAACATAAGTTTCTGACACAGAATGAATGTGGTCAAAGAACTTCAACTTAAAAACTTAAAAATTTTAAATTGGACATTTACCTATTATGATCCAATATCCAAGATCTAAATACACAGTTAGATACAGCATATCATAGAACCCGAAGAATGGAGTTCTACTTCTTTACCTTTTTGAGTTGATATAATTTCTGAATTTGATTGTGTCATTTGACGTTTTCTTGCATCTTTTATTCACATATATGTAATTTTTTTCAGAATTTCCTATGAAATTGTCTTTTGACATGGACTTAAGTGTTTGAGATGGTGAATGTACTAATGTGTGTCATGGATAGATAACCCATATCTTTTGTTTTTCTATTAATGTAAAAGGCAAACCATTAAATGACTCAACATTTATTTAATATTCAGCTTGAAAATAAATGCTACAACAAATTTTACATGGTAAATTTGATCACATGATTCACCTGACAGTTCAATCTTGATCACATGACATATCTATTTCAACATTACATGACTGCTAAATATACATGTCAATACCAGAAAATAAAAGTGAAAATAAGTACATTAGTTACATGATTTTTGTTAAATTTAATGATGCCCTTTTAAAACATTGCGTATAAAATAATAAATGAATTGCACGCCTTAACTTTAATGTCTCCATTAAACAATTCTATGAATCTTGTCACTAGCTTTCAACATTTCTTTAAGAAAAATACACACTGAATGAAAATTAAAACCACACAGTGTGGGATATTTCAAATAACAAACAAGTGCATGGAGAAACACACACATACATCAACAAATAATAATTTAAACTGTCTGAAAAAGCATACTTAGTACATGATAGTTTTCTGAAAACCTTGGACATAAAACAATCTTTATATTTTTAAAATAAACTTGCTTATCTAATTTCAAACACAAAACCAGATGCTCCGCAGGGCGCAGCTTTAAACAACCGCAGAGGTTGAACCCTGAACGGTTGGGCAAGTATTTTCAAACACAAAAAATCTTCCACATGTGTACACCATTTCCATAGCAACTGGTAAAATTTATCATATAATTCATCTGACACATCATGTGACCAGGCCAGTTCCCACTAGCTACTATTGGCTATTATCATGTCATGTGATCAGTTCCTACTAGCTACTATTGCCTATCATCATGTCATGTGATCAATAAATAATACCATAATATCTCTATAACAAAAAAATATATACAGCAAACAGTTCTACCAGCGAACAATATACAAAATTCACAAAACTGAGTCTCTTAAAACCAAAGCAAGATGATAAGCAAAATAAATCTGATTCTCGTATATGAATTTAAAAAAAAAAAATCATTTTCTTTTCCTATACTATGTATATTAGAAAAAAGTATGATTTTGTGTTTGAAATTATATGATGTCAGTAGTATTTTGTTTAACAAAGGTAAGGTTATTTAGTGTAAAACATAACTGTATAATTTTACGGTTTGAAAAACAAGAAAGGAGACTCAATTTAGTGGATCATTTTAAAACAAAATAATACTAAAATAAATTCTTGAGATAAATTTAAAATCTGTCATAACAACTGTACATACTGTGTGTTACAATAACTTATCAAAAATATCTGATATTGGAGCAAAAAAATATAGCACTGGAAGAGGACATAATAACCTATTTACAGCTGAAATCAACCAAATTATTTAAACATGATCACTTCTTATTTGATTTGATAATAAACTGTTTTGTAAAGTAAAGTCATGTTTTGGGGTCTTAACTGAGCTTAAATTTGGACTACTAAATAATATCAATTATGCACATCTCTTTTTGTCTTCCTTAAATCAAAAAAACTAAAAATAAAAAAGCTATGGTTTTACAAACCCATTAACTCTCAATATTTTGTTTTTACCTTGGAAGTGAATCTCAATCTATATGCAAACTTATTCTGTTGTCTTATAAACTACTGTCTTAAATACTGTAAGTTAAAATCTCATTGATAAAACAAACATAAAACAAAACATGAATGCAAGCAATAAAATATCATCTAACTAAAAAATAATCATTATACAAGCCAAAAAACTGTATATCCCTTTTGATCTAGAAGCACAGCTTGTTGATCTATGGTTTGATACTACCAATGAGTTTTTATGAAGTTTTATGTATTACCAAAAATGCAACTGCCAAAAATTGTGAAATTTTGCTTTTGGAAAAGAAACTGACAGTCAAATGAGAAACAATCTTTATAAATAGAAACAAAATTAAACTGAATAATCTTTTGCAGTTGATTTACAAATTCGGTGGCAATTTTTTTTCTGTAATTTTGAGTGAAGCTTTTTTTCACCTATAAATATTACTAAGTTGAATAACATGTGGTCACATACTTTAGTGAGTATTGAAAACGAATGATATGAAACATAGATTTCATCAAAAAATTCTTGAAAATACTTTCCCAAAATTCAAATAAACAGACAATACAAAGACAGAGTAAATACATTATCAGGGCTCTTGACATTGCAGACGACAGTTATTCATCATTATCAGATAAAGTCTCATATTAATACATCATCAGGGCGCTTGACATTGCAGATGACACTTATTCATCATCATCAGATAAAGTCTCATATTTTGCCAATAATAATGGAGCTTGTTCCTGAGTCCAGTATGACCTTTCTGACTCATGTGACATACTGGATACAACCTGGTTTCCTGTTCCATAAGACATACTCATTTGTGATGAGCTCACTGGTTGATTGTTACTGGTGACGTCTGAACTTGAATGGGGTCGACTTCCTTGATCGGGTGCACTAAAATGTGATGATTCTGGAGCTCCACGTGGACTCCTTGATCGTCCATAAGACATGGGAAGTATGCCACTGTCTGGGGTCCGGCTTTGTGAAACACGATCTACATTGTCATGGATGTCAGAACTACTCCTAGGACTGTTATCACTGTCACGAGATGACCTTGAAGACTTAGGTCGGTCTGGTCTTGGTGAAGAAATGTTTGATGAACTGTCAATGGTGCCCGATTCTTCAATCACCATTCTATCAGAGTGAGTACTGTCAACACTTGGATGGGATATATTTGAACTCTCCTCAACTTCCATACCCTCATGTTTGGAAGATTTACGTGAGAATCTGCCATCCATTGAACTTTGATCAGCACTAATGTGAGAACTACCAACATGTGAATCACTTCTGTCAGCTGTCATTGTTACATCACTAGAGCTTTGTATCTGACTTTCATTTGATCTTGCCTGTTCTGAATGAGAACCACGACTATTTTCTGAACTATCAACAACACCACGTCTTGGACTTCTAGTGCTTGGGCTTCTTGTGCTTCCAGAAAGTCCTTTATAACCACCTTTAACTATAGGCCTATCATCATCTGGACTATCAGGAAAATCATATTCAGATCTTGGACCTTTTTTCTCAGAACTTGAAGCTTTTTGAATTTCAGATACAGTTGATTGCGTCACTTTTTGGTGTTCCCTCGGCACACTCACATTTTGTGTCTTGCCCATGGTCTCCTCCTGCTCTGGGCGAGCTCTAGATCTACCCAAGAACCTTTTCTTACCAGTGTGATAAGATGCAGGATTGGTTGAACTTTCTACTCCTTCGTTGAACGAGGAAGAACCAACCTGCTGTCTGAATTCTCCTTCCTGATGGTAACTCTCCGATGGCTGAGAAGTACTTGTTGGATGAGACTGCACCATTTCTCTCTGTCTGTACTGTGATGACTCCGGTTGCTGCTGAATCGGCTGAGCAGCCATTGGTGAATGAGACCGTGATGTTGACATATGAGGGTGTACTTGTAATCCATGAGGTGCTGGCAATTTCTGACCTGGTTGATTACGTTGATGCATGGGCATGTTGGCTGATGGAGGTCGCTGTTGTTGACCTGGCATTAAAGATGGCTGCTGTTGCTGAAGATTTGATTTTGGTGATTTATCTTGTGTATTATCCTCACTCAAAACTTCAGCAATTTTGTTTTTGACATAGTCTAGTGTAGAAATATCCGAGGACACATTGGAGCACTCTGAAGAATGAGGTGACCCAACATTTGATCTTTCTTCTGAAAACAGAGAAAATATACACATTAAAGTAAGATGAATTAATAAATCAGAGTTACATAAGTCTCTAACATGGAGACTGATGGCAAATTTTAGGAAGCTTTTATATGTAGTTCCCTAGAAAAAATGCAAGACAATTTCATACATCATAATAATGAGTTCAACTATTCAAATTTTCCATATACAGGAGGAATCTGAAACTGCAATACAGGGCATAGCATGGTCGCATAAACACGGATACCAAACTTGAGGTAGCACTTATTTATATTTACCAAATAAATGGAAATTATCATGATAATGTTTTAGAATATATAAGAATACGTAAACAGGAAGTTAAAGATAATTGTATCTGAAACTGCATTACACAGTAAAGCATGTTCATATTAAGACTGATAGCAAATTTCATGAAGCTCTTATTTATAGTTCCTGACAAAAATGGGACAGATGAACATTTAGAATACAGAAGTAAAACAGTATACCCAGTTTTTAAATTTGGAGCAGGGGGATATAAAAATCAGAATTTTAAAACTTGCAGAAATAAATGATAAATATATGAACTTAAATAAATATTGTACTGTTGATTTAAAACATGTTTTTTTTCATGGCATATAATTACATAGATCTACAAATAGCAGTATATTATAAAAATGGTAAAACTTTGCAAAAATTTTTCTCTTACATGTTGAGAAAATATGATTCCCACCCCTTGCCAAAAAAGGTATTGATACAAAAAGTGTGTTATATGTCTATTAATTTTCAGGCAAACATTTATTTGGGCAACATTGCCAAATCTGCCTTAAAACATGTATAATGTCATGTTAATGTTGTATAGGTTAAATTTGGGCGTTATACCTAAGCTAATACTTACATTTCTGAAAGCTTTTATTCTGAAGTTTAAAAAATCATTAATTCTAGCACTAAAAATATTATTTCAATTTCGTTTTAACAATTTTTAAACTAGGGACAAAACTTTTCCCTTCCTTCAATATTCATTAAAGAACTATAGTTTATTTTAAAGAGCTAAACAGTTTCATTATCAAGATTTTTTTACCCTCAAAAGTTTGAAGATTTAGTTTACACTGTACAAGGAAATAAAAAATTTAAACAAAAAAGAACATGCTGTGCCTATTCATGCTGCTGTTTCAAAATTCTAAAAGTTTGTAACTTAGAATTACAAAATATTTTCTTAACTTTTAGTGTGGCCATTTAATACATTTTAGCTTTTTGTAAAAAAAATACATTCTAAGATAATTGGGCATACAACATTATGGGCTGAATCATATCAGTGCATTTAAAATTATATACAATTTTTGAATTTATCCCCAAAAAATCAATTCAATGTATGATGGGTGTAAATGAAATGAAATACAGTTGTACATAGCTGATTATTCAGTAAATTAATGCCATCATAAATAACAGGGCTGTTTCCAATTAAACATATACATTTCTATATTTATTTCACAGTTCATTCATAACAATTTATTTTTCCTATTGTTACAGGTCTGCAATTAATTTCCTTTTGCTGTTGAATGTGAATATTAACATATAAAATTATCTGTCTTATGTGTCATTCAACCCTCCTATAGTTGTATGGTAGTATGACAAGTAATAACAATGCTGTATGATTTTGGAAGGTTTTTAAAATTGTTATGTTAACACAAATGAGTAATTTGGGGGGAGAGCATTTTTTTCTTTTATGAAAATAACCCATGCAAATTCAGTAAGAAGACCCATCACAGATAATATTGTTGTTCAGAACTGTATTACTATTCACATATAAAAGAACAAACCCATAATAAAAGCAAACTTTAAAATATAAAAAAAATCAAATCATCAGATGTTTTACATTATTCTATTATTTCAGAACCAGTTTATTACATTTTATTACAAACTTATTTGTTAGCAAATAAAGTCAACATTTTAATTGTTATTTATATCATTGTATATTGAACTATTTCTAACAAACAACTATAAAAATCTTTTTGGAAAAATAGCCTTAGATAGATGCATGATTTTTTTTTATTAGTTATTGGCTTTGAACTAGTTGTCAGTAACTGCGAGTACTCTCAGATCCGTGTCTTTTTTATGTTGGGATGTACAAGCCCTTAGCCATATACACTATTTTTTTTATATATATGTTTTTTTATTTGTATCCATCTGATGAGTTAATCCTTTTTCAACTGATTTTTATAGTTCGTTATTATGTTGTACTGTTACACCACTGTCACAGGTTAGGGGTGGGTTGGTATCCTGCAAACATGTTTAACCCCACCACATTCTGTATGCATGTGCCTGTCCCAAGTCAGGAGTCTGTATTTCAGTGGTTGTAGTTTGTTGCTGTGTTACATATTTGTTTTTCTTTGTACATTAATTAGGTCGTTAGTTTTCCTCATATGATTTTTGTTACATTTGTCATTTCAGGTCCTTTATGGCTGATTATAGTGAAGGCCGTACTGAGATCTATAGTTGTTAATTTCTGTGTCATTTGGTCTTTTGTGAAAAGTAGTCTCATTGGCAATCATACCACATCTTTTTTTTTATGTTAACCATGTGCAGAGCCTTTTAAGTAGTTTTTGGTTACACCATTGAAGGAAATGTGGAAGGTTAGGAAGATAAGTTTTATTTTTGGAAAGGGTTTGTGGGTCATACATAGTTGTATGTCCCTTTAATATAAAAATATAAAATTTGAAGAACTCGCTGCGATTTTGAAATGAAGAACAGCAATCAAAGCCCTGTTCCTTTGCCTTGTGTGTGTGTTTGCTGTCCATGTACTGATTTTGTGTCATGAATGGAAACCCCATATCCTTCCTGTTCTATTAGTGTAAGAAGGAATTCAGGTTGTGAGGTGATTTTTGTAGTCCCTTCCTACCCTCCCAAATCCACTTGGATGGAATAGCCCTTACCTTGTTTAGGTTTGGCGAGTAAATTAGAGATGTGTTGATGACTAGCAGCTACTGATGAGGTCACATGCATTGAAGATGCCCTTGACCTTGGAGATCGTGGAGGAGATATTTTTGTTGACTGGGCTTCACTGTTGCTTTCAACACTCCCTAAAAGAAAGAAAACATATTAGCAACCATTAACTTTTTATTTAAACCTTCATTATATCATATATTTTTTTAACTTTCTGTGAACAATTTCACTACTCGCTAGTGAGTGACATGTTTCCATTGTTCGATTCATTCTAATTTTTGGTCTTCAATGCTCTTCAAATTTGTACATTATTCAGCCATTTTAACTTTTTTTATTAAAGCATCACTGATGAGTCTTTTGTAGACAAAAGGTGTGTCTGGCACACATTCAAAATTTTAATCCTGGTATCTATGATGAGTTTATTTATATCAGAATAGTTGTTGGATCTGTTATTTTACTGATTGCATCCTATCTTCCCAAGGGGGATAATGCAAGCATAGCAGGAAAAGATAACCCATTCTCATTCATGCAGAATGTACACACAAACAGGAAAATATAATGCCCCTACAATCATAGTCAGGATGTAAAAAAGACAGAATTGAGTATAAACTAACCAGCCGATGTATCCAGAGGAACTCTGGGAGAATGTGATTGATCAGGTCGTTTCCTATCCACATCCAAGTCTTTCTGTGGCATGCCATCACTACTGTGTTCACCCTCCTAAAAATCATAAAAATAAAGTGGTTTTTATAAATCTAAATTCATTTTGTCAGAACCAGGCGCGGACCCCCCCTTTTTTTTGGACGATTAATGCATTTGAATGGGGACATGTAATTGGAACCCCCCCTTTGTCCTGGGTTAGGAACCCCCCCTTTTTAAAATGGCTGGATCCGCCCCTGAGAACCATTCAAAAAAATTTACACACTATAGTTCTGTTTTGGAAGAAACATAAAAGACGAATATTGAAGTACTAATAATATTTGTAACTACTGTTTATTATTAAAACGTTGATACTAAATACATTGCCTTTTTCAATATTATGTGATATTCAGCTGACAAAAAGCTTTTTTTTACCCGACTAAAAAATCTGGCTTTCTTCAAAGATTCTTGCTATAGAAGTTGGAATTAAAAGACATAAGGCCACACCAATTTGATTCCTTGTTTGACAGACCCGCCCGCACCTATTTTTTCAAAACAGAATTTTTATATTTTTTTTATATTCCCGCTTCCCGCATCCTGAAATGTAATCATGTCCATTTCCCGCACCATTTTTTTGTTGTAAATATTATAAAAAGATATCAACATTTGTTTTGAAAATCACAGTCTAACCTGTATATAACGATTTTAAACATAAAAGCACCCCACCACACTGTGTAAATATCTGTGAGAATATTTGTTTTAGCATGAAACCTATTTATGCAAGGGACTGCTCTGATATAAATTTACAACAGCGGAAAAAAAATTTGGTTTCTTCCCCCTTTACTTATATTCCCTATCAAAAAATGTTCGTTGTTAGAATAAAGTACAAAGAACTTCTGAAGGATTTGCCTTCAACTGCAATTATATTATATGCTGGCAAAACAAAACTATCCATAGCCGCTGCATGCTTATGCACCTGTCCTGATTGATTCAGGGGCCTGTCGTTCAGCAGTTATCGTTTGTTGATGTTGTTCATTGGTAATTTCCCGTTTGGAGATATAAATTAGATCGTTGGTTTTCCTGTTCGAATTGTGTACGCTAATAATTTTGGGGTTCTTTATAGCTTGCTGTTTGGTCTGTATCAAAGCCCTGTGTAAAAGGCCGTACTTTGACCTGTGTTTGTTATTATCAGGTTGAGAACAACCCTCCCTCAGACAAGGGGTCATTTTACTGATGTAGAAAAGAAAATAGAAATACCAAGGATTTGTCTAGTTCTTCTATACAAAACCTTTGAAAACTTAGGATTTTGTACTCAAAAAGAGGAGAGTTACATCATATTTTAAACAACTTTTTCTAAAAGAGGGGTCCACTTATTTTGAATAATATTAAACTGTTAAAGTAAATGTGTTAATTTAACATGGTATAAAGTCCAGGAATATTACAAAATTCTTGGACATGTTTTTACCATTTAATACCAGATAGATATATAGTTCTTTGAGAAAATATGAGCCCTTTTGTACAAACAAATATATTATAACTTATATTGATCCCTCATAAAACATGTAAAAGGGATATTTATAACATTAAGGGGTTGCCCCCAAACTGATTATGACTTGGATGGAGAATTGCCTCATTGTCAGTCACACATACATAGACCAGATTTAATTATTTCTTGGTGAACAATGGTGAACAGGGCAAAAATACTTCAGAAATTAAAGAAATGTCAAACTACAAGTGATAAATCAAGTTTTAATATTGTCAAAACCTACTATTTTATGTTTACAAAAAAAAATTATAATCGCTCACTTTACTTTTCAAGCTTCGCCTCAAAAATTTGCAAATTAAATATTTTTTTATTAAAATTTTCAAATCGCTCGCTCGCCCCAAATTTTGGAGTCCAAAAATCCGTAGAACAAGAAATTAAATTGGTGTGGCCTAATGTCCAGTTGCAAATATTTCATGTATATTCAGAACAATAGTTAGAAAAGCATGACTTTATGAGATATTGATCTGTGTCCACATTTAATATTAATATGGGTTTTCAATATCAGCATTAATTCACTTGATATTATAAAGTTACTTGATTTTTTTAACTTGTGACACTTGTAGATAAAGGAGTTCTATATCTTTGTATCTGCAGACTATATATATATATATATATAAATATACATAATTAAATTTTGGTTGTAACACGTCTTCTTGATGGCTGACAGTGTTTTGTTCATTAGCTAATAGACATAACTTTGTCATGTGACGGTGATGTCATCAACAGTTTTTCATGATTAACAACAGTTTAAAATGGAATTAAGAATTAAATTATAAGGAATGACTAATATTTTTTCTGTCTATTTGAAATAACATAAAAAATGTGGTGCACACTTTAAAAGAACCTGCTACATGAGTTATTTAGTGTGCACCACATTTTTTATGTCATTTCTTCATAGACAGAAAAAATATTACAGTCATTCCTTAAATAACTATATATTGCATGGAATTGCTACTATCATTTAATACCACAGACTGTAGTATTAAAAACAAGAGCCTTTCAAGTACATCTATGACTTTCTGTCACAGTATCATACATTTTTGATACCAAATACAAATTTGTACAGTAAGAAAATGAATGCTGCTGAAAAGCCTCCACTTTTAATGCCAAAAGTGATAAAATGTCACACTGGATTAGGTAAATTACCTGTGGAATATGTCCTTTCTTCCACCTCATTTGATGTGGAGTAGTAAATGAACGAGGTCGTGGTGATTCTGATGAGTCAGCCATTTGTGATGATGCTTGAAGGGCGCTAGGGATATGGGATGTTGTGTCCACATGAACATTTGGAGGTGTCACTGTAATAGAATATATGTACATGTATATTTATATAAAATTTATACATGAGTTAAAATGAATGAAAGTTGACTGATGCAATTTTCATCTGAAAAATGTAATTTGTCTGTAAAAGATCTTTGATGTTGTTTTGAATGCACATATTTTCAAATGTTTATGGTGGTGGGACAACTCTGAAAAAATCAATGGTGGTTTTGAGTAAAAATGCAAGTGCCTCCAATAAACTCCAAAAAATATTATCAGAAAAATTATCAGAATTTTATTCAATTTAAAAAATAGCCAAGATTTAAAGAAATATCACACTGTCTTCCTCTGACATTAAAATTCTTGTGATTGCCAGTTTTATCCGATGTTAAAAAAACCATAGAGGCTATTCTTTGATAAAAGTGCAGATTTTTTCAGGAAAACTAGATTAATGACTTTTCGAGGTCTACTGTTTATTAATACTGTTACCATTTACAAGCTCATCAATTTTTTTCAAGCCTACAGTTGATTCATTTATTATCGTGGGTATCAATTTTCGTGGATTGCTAAAATTTGCCTATTCGTGGATATTTGATTTCGTGGTTTTGTCAATTTCTGTATACACAACCTATTGGAATTATGTTCTTCGTTGAGCATTTGAATTCGTGGTTCACCTGTACCCACGAAATCCACGACAATTGGTATCCAATGAATAATAATGAATACACAGTATTTGAAAATTTCTCTAAAAGAAGTTTCATGCACTCAAAATTGTATGTTTTTTATCACTTTTCTGCATTCCCATTGCTGTTCATAAACTATCAGTCCACAGTCAGTTCTTTAGTACTGGCATCACTGATATGACACATTTTGTTTGTAAAGTTAAATTCATAAATTATTGTACCATAACTATTTAAGGTGATACTCCTTCAGGTTAAGTTGATCCAAGATAAGTTTAGCTGTTTTGTGTACACCTTAATGCTTTTATTTTTGTTTTAGACAATCTCTCTACCTTTGAAGTCGGTGAAAAATGAAAATGTTATCCCATATTTTATAACCTTACCTGGTAAATTGGTAGATCCATTGATCCGACTGAGTACACTATCTTTAGGTGGAGTTGGATGATCTGTGTTGTAATCCATAAGAATAATAGAATTGATGTGTTCACCAAGAGTTTTGGCTGATGAAATAGGTCGGGTCACAGGTTCAAAAGGTCCAGTACCAGCAGTACCAGCAGCCCCACCACCAGCACCAGCACCACTAGATGGCGTACCATGCTTTTGAGGTTCTGCAGAAGATGGGATAGGTTTAGGTTGGGTTTGTCGTTGAGGTGTAGGTGTCATCGACTGAGGGTGTTCTTGAATCCATTTCTTCTTACCGTGAACTTGCAATGGTGACTTCTGTAATCCTGACTGTTCCATGTGTGTGGAGGTTGGAATACTCGGTGGTGTTTCCACTTTCTTACGTTCCGTATCAGTAGTAGCTCTACTTGAAGTATCTCTACCACTATTACTATTCTCATCTACTTGATTAATCTGATGAACAATAATGGCATCAATGAGATTCGCTGCCGTCAGACCTTGATGACGGGACATTGGACCAGATGCTGATGGCGGAGAAGCATCTTGCCTGAAGACTTTTAAGATATCTGTGGCTTCTTTAATTTGATTTTTGTTATAAGCAGGCGACGCCCTATTAGACGAGCTCCATGGACTACCAGGTTTAGCACTAGACATGGCGCTCTCTTCCTTAGCCTCATGTCTGGCCTGGTTTTCCTTTCTGATCTTTTCTTCCATCATAAGTTTAGCTTGTCTTTCCCGTTCCCTTTCCTCTAGCACTGCTATTCTCCTCTTTTCTGCCTCTATGCGCTCTAAACGTTCTCTGTTTTCCATCATCTGTCGATACTCTGGGTTCATCATGTTTGGATCTCTAGGTCTAGGCATGCCCTGTTGTTGATATGGGTGACCATCAGGGTATTGTCTTGGTGATACTGGTTGTGATCTAGGTTGCGATGAGCTATCCGCAGGGTATGATTCCTGCTTTCTCTCTGCTATGACTGATGGTCTTGGCTTTCCAGTACCTTGAGTAATACTTCTCATTACATTTGGGTTACCAACAGGAGCTTTACTCAAATTCCATCCTGCTGGTGATAATTTTTCCTCCTGAGGAGGACCACCACGACCCATATGATGTGGACTTGGTTGACCTTTATCAGATGTTGGTACCTGTCCCTGAGGCAGATACATCATGCCTTGGGCTGCCTGGAATTGATGTAACATTTGACCAGGGTAAGGTTTCTGTTGAGTTGGCATGGGCTCCTTAGCTCGTGGTGATATCTGTTGTTCTCTTTCCTCTGGTAGACGCTGCATCTGACGTGCTGTTTGAAAATCATTCATCATTATTTGTCTTGAGCTACTGCTTGCTGGATCTAATGCCTGATATGGATAACCTCCAGGGTAAACCCTCATCTGTTCCATATGTCTGGGATCATATCCACGGGGATCAAAGATAATCCCTCCTGATTGTGATACACGAACACCAGGTTCTGGCATCCTATTTCCTCCTCCCTCACGGTTCACAGGGGTACCACTTGTAATAGAACCACCTGCCATTCTAACTTGTGATTGCGCCATCATTTCTCTAGGTGGTAGATTTGGAGGGTGTTGCTGTCCATGACCTATAGGTCTTAAAGGTGTTCCTTGTGTTATAGATCCATGGCCCTGTGTCATCATCTGCTGTGGATGTCCACTTACTGGGGGAGATTTGGTCATCTGCATGGCCGGACCTTTACCAACCAACGGAGGTGGATGACCTATACTTTGCTGTTGTTGTGCTCTGCGTAGCATTTCTGGAGTGTTGGGCATTTGTGGATATGGTGATGACCCTGGTGACATTCGCCTAGAAACTGCTGGAGAATGTCGTTCTGATTGATATGCCGATGGAGATTTATGTCCTAGACCTTCAGATGGAGGGCGTACCAACTGATCTCGCTGTTGTTCTCGATAAGATACTGGACGTTGGTGAGCTTGATGGGCTGGCGGAGGTGCTCCTTGTTGCTGAACTCTCTGAACAACCTCTGGTTCAGGTCGTCTGTAATCAATAACAGGCTGCTGTTGTGGACGTGTAAAGTCACGTGGGTCACCCCTATATCCTTTGTGTGACAAATCCTGTGGCATATCACGTCTGTCAGCTGGATCCCTCTCTGGTGCTCTTTGTTGAGGAATATTAGCATATGGAGAGGCTGTGTGACGAGGCTGGTATAGAGACATGTCTTGTTTGTCTTTATGAAGATCCTGGTGATAAGCACCAAGAGGACTATGCATTGACTGTTGACCTCTGTGATATGCTGGCTCAGTTGATGCTGGTCCTGGAAATAGAAAAACATTTAATGTATACCACGTTAAAAAAGTTTAGCAACACATGCTGCTATTATTCTAAAAGTTTGTTCATGTATGTGTGCATGTTAGTTGCTCTTTGGTTGGGTACGTTGTTGTCTGTCTGATATTTTCCCCATTTCCAATCTTATTTTTATGTAAATGAAGAATTTGTCCAAGGGAAATAACTTTTGAGGGTACAAATGTCACAAACCCAATTTCGGACTTGATCTATGTGTTGTGGCAATAAGCATTGTGCATAAGTTTCATATCATTTGGTTGAGGCAAACTGAAGTTAGAGAATAAAAACTAATTTAGGAATTTACAGAAATAAAATATAATATTGTGAAAATTAAAGTTTAACCATACACTCAAATGAATATAGTATGTACAAACAAAAGTTGCCAATAAATAAATAAACCATTTTGAATTGAAATTGTTATTCTTATCTTTTCTCCTTAGCAAATATGTATTTACTTGGACAACTTTTTCAATTTACACATGTTACATGTTCTAAGGGATACCAGAAAAATATGTAGAAATATGGGATAGATGCCTGTATAAAGGTAAAGCTATTATCTTGATTTTACACAATTTGCATTAACAAAAATAAAAACTTACGTTTATCCACCAGTCTTTCTTGCATTTGTGGTCTTTGTTCAGGCTTAGGATCATTTGCCTGGCCAAGATTTCTTTCAATGGCTGAATGAATAAGGTCTCGTACACATGCAGGTTTACCCATCTTCCCTCCGTTTATCATATTTTGTTGCTGTGCCATGTTTTGAGCATGCACATTAGGTGACAGACTGCGACGGCCACTAATCATACCATAGGGCATAAGTCCTGAATCTGACTGTGCACTGGCTGGTCTATGTGGTGAGCTCTGCTCTCGACTGGCTTTGTTCAGTAGATCATACAGATGCTGCATACCTTTGGGTTGACCAAACTCCTGTGGTTTGACTTGACTTCCAATAGGTGAAGGAGATTCTTTTATAACAGGGATTTCCTGACTAGGAGGTCTTGACATTCTCTCAGCTTCAGCCACACCAGGACTTCTACCATGTGGTTGGGCAGGACTGTGAACAGACTGAGCAGACCCAGGCCTCATCTGACTCCCTGGGCTCTGCAAGGCATGTACAGACCCTGGTCTCCCTTGTCCTATAGATCCAGGTGTACCACTTCGACTGCTGGTAGCACTAGCCTCCATTGTAGGTCCAGGTACAGGATAACCTTGGGGAGTCTGTGGGAACGGAGAACTTGACACAATTGGACTAGTTGAAGCTGGTCCAGATGTCATACTGCTCGTAACTGTGGGTCCCTGTACTGGATGCATGTTAGCCCGACCAGCTGGTATCCCTGACACACGTGGGCTGAATGTATCACGAGCCTCACTAGACTGTGGTGCTTCATCTGCACTCAAAGTGGCGCTGCTGTCATTGTCAACACTGCGGAGACTTCCCTGGGATGCACTGAGAGGTTTGTTGGCTGTCAAGTTGTTCTGTGGTAAACCAAATGGTTGTGTTTCTTGATGCTCCAATGGTGTTTCTGTTGTGTCCATTTTTTCTTCAGGTTTGGGATCTGAAGAAATAAATGATATAAAATAATCTTGAGTAGAAACTCCAAAAGGAACATTGTTTACATTATTATACTGCAATCAGCTATTTTACTATACAGATAAAGCTATACGTATAAACGTTAGCTTTATACGTCAATGACCTAAACTCACCTATAAGCCCCGCCTACTTACAACGTCACATCACAACCATGACAACGTGTAGTAACAATGGTCAAACTTTTATGAATTTAAACCTGTTATGTCCTCAAATTGGTAATTTATATACCATGTTTATCAAATGTTATTAATTAAATTCATTTTCCCTTTCTAATTCCTTAAATTGTCAATGCTTACCGCCTAGACTACGCTCATAGGGAAATACCCTAAAATGGTACCCAAAGGGGGAAATTCCAAACACTTTTTTTTAATAATATTTGTTTCATATTTTTATTATTTTTTTTATTTTTTTTATCGATTTCAGTATAAAAACAATATACGTATAGTGTCTTGAAATATGAAATTTATTTGTATTCGGCACGAAACGGGAAAATGCTCAGTAGAACCTCGCATTTTCCCGTTTCTAAGCCTCGTACAAATAAATTTCATATTTCAAGACAATATACGTATATTGTCTAATTTTATTACATAATAAATAAATATGATATCAACACCATAAGTATCAACTGGAAACTAGTTAATATGTTCTGTTGTCTCATTGGCAATTATACCACAACTCTTTATTTTATATTGTATTGATATTATGGAATGCTTACATTTAGGTTGATTATATACACATTTACAATTTCATCGTTTTTGCTGGGCTGATGGATTGAATAAAGATAAAAATTCAAGTCTTGCAATTTGCAATATATGCTCATCAAACAGTTGTTGCAAAAAGTCTACAACATTTATAGACAAAATGATACTCATGGCTTAAAACAAAAATAAATGTAAATGAAATGCTAGTTTAAATTTGTTAGATGTATTGCACTAAAAAAATATGTTAGTCTGCATAAACAACTCAAAATCAATCAAAGAATCAATGCAAGAAATGTTATTTGTTTTTCAGACTAGTCCAACATATATAAGCAGACCTGTTTACCCATTCTGATGTCTATCAGTAGAATTGTCAGTAGTTTTGCAATGTTGTCAGTAGTACTCTCGATGAGTGCCGCGTAGCGGCACGAACCTTCTAGGGGGGTTTGGCGGAATGTCCCCTCAAGAAAATTTTGAAAAATTAGATGCAATTTCCTGCATTCTGACAGTACCTGCAGTCTTATTCAGACATGTTTGGAACAAAGATTTTGACCAAGATTATATCCTATAATTGTAGTATTATTATTATTGTCATCAGTGGTCGTCCTCTTGGACATGCTTTCAATTTACCTTGTCTTATATGCGCTTTAAAGCATTGATATTCTAATTAATTCAATCATTTAACTGATCAAGATCAAAATTTAACGGATTTTTGAAACGAAACGATTTTTTTTCAAACCCGTAGTTTTTGGTATGACAATCGTAGTCCGTATTTTTTCA
The DNA here is from genome assembly GCF_963676685.1 of Mytilus edulis. NCBI lineage: Eukaryota > Metazoa > Mollusca > Bivalvia > Mytilida > Mytilidae > Mytilus > Mytilus edulis. The sequence goes on along the minus strand of NC_092349.1, from coordinate 46,647,752 downwards.
CTTAAATCCGTAGAAACTACGGCAAAATCGTACATGTAAACACCTCTGCATAAGCAGTGACCAATTTTTCAACCTTAACCAAGAGGCATTTACAGCAGTTTATCACATCAGTTTATATGTACTTAATCATTTTTTAACAACAACAACATGGTGCATATTCATAACCTTGACTACAGACGAGGGTCTCAAAAAATCAGTCTTTTATAATTGCAAATACCCAAAGCAGATACTGCTTAGTGATTATACCCACCATCTTCAATCCTGAGCGAGGAGGGACTAGGTGCACTTGTTGTATCAGAATCAGCATCATCATCCTCATCCATACTGGACGGTGGTTCATCATCTATATCAGGGGCAGTAACTGTGGATGCTATACTCTCACAGATGGAAACTGTTCTATTATCTTCTTCCTGTAAAATAAACAATTCAATTTTGGTTACTTTGACTACGCACTTGTTTAGACTTCTTTTATAAATATCTTTGTGGGTATTTTGCAATTAAATGGATTTTTCGTATGATTAAAAGGAGATGTGGGGGTATATAATTAGACAACAATCCAACAATACAGATATAACTAAATGTCTATACAGTAGACTCCGGCCAATCGGATACCCAAAATTTCAGATAAAAATATCCGATTACCCGATTGTACTATATTTCTAAATTGTTGCAAAAAAAAAAAATAATATCAAAACCTATTAAAGATCTGACATCAGCAACATTTACATGTTTTACATTAAACTTTTAAGTCCTTCTTAATTCACATAAAAGCTTGAATCAATTGTCTATTTTTTGAAAGCTATGGAAAACATTTTAGTTGCCGCTTCCTTTTTTTTTATTTGGGAAACCCTGTCATGTTCTACTACAGAATATTTTTTCATAGATTTTTGTTGTCCAAAAAACAGTAATCTATATATAGGAATAAGTCAAGTCTGGTAATTTTGGCAATTTATAAGTCTATCTGCTAGGGGAGCAGAACCAAAAGGAAAAATTAATAGACCAATAACACATGCAACAGTTCACAAATCATTACACAGAAAATATCAAAAATTGAGCAACTTGCCCAAAATATCAATGAAAATACCTTAGTCCTCTCTTGTAGAATTGCTTCCAGGTTGAACTTTTTCTTGTAGTTGAAATAAAAGTTTTTACATTGTGCCTCTGACTTTGTGCCAACTACGATAGCTATGGCAGCCCAATCACGTCCATGTTCTCTTAGTCCTACAAGGAAGTAAAATATATTCTATAGAAAATGATTATCTTATTTCTTTCCATGTTGTTAATGTACTACACGTTGTTTAGATTTGGATTTTTTTTTTGAAACAGTATAAAATAAATTAATACCTATGTTTATTGATATTTTCAACATAAACAGAAAAGTAATGTATTTCTTGGCCTTTAGAAGTATTTATACTTTCTGGCTATTTAGCTAAATTTGCTCCAAATGATCAAAATTAGAATAACCTTCTTACGTCATGCAACAATCACATATGACAACAAAAAATTAATGAACTTGTTTGACTAAGTTATAAAGGACAAATTTGAATAAAAGTGTAAATAGGTCTACACAAACAGCAGACATCTTTTCTTTTTAGTGAAATATTCTTTGACAAAAGATATTGTCAAATATTACCATTAAAATCAAAATTTATTATTGTTAAGACTTTTTGTAGGGACTTAAATTATTTTGAAATCTCATTTATTTTATTCAGAAGAAGATATTGACTATGTCTCTCAATATGGTACTGCCAAAGTAGAATTGTCACCAAGCTACCAAGCCTGAAAAACAATTCATGCATCTTTATAGCTTGTTGTTCGGTGTGAGCCAAGGCTCTGTGTTGAAGGCCGTACATTGACCTATAATGGTTTACTTTTTTTTAATTGTTATTTGGATGGAGAGTTGTCTCATTGGCACTCACACCACATCTTCCTATATCTATCAACAAATTTCATTACCAACCAAAAACTTATCATATCAAAATATTATTTCCTATTTCTGTACCTTTTTTTGCTTTTTCCATATCTTCTTCTGTCCATCTTGATGATTCAGCAGCGTCACCTAAAACAATAATGCCTGGTTTAGCAGACATCCAAGAAGCAAATAATTATAACCTAATAAAATTTTATGCTACATTCAACATGAACTTTAAGTTTAAACTAAATAACATAAAGACAAAAAACTTGTACTTAAATTTTTAAGAGATATGAAGTGACAGAGTACATTTTGCATCGAACACAGAAACACTTGTTTAAACATATGTGCTATGTCACTTAATTCATGGTTTTAAGTATGTGGATTAATATGACAAACACATATTGATGGTGGAATTTTTTTTTATTATCCATGCTTTTTTTTAAATTTCAATAGATCGATATACTATATACTACCATGCATCTATGCACAGGTGGCACATGCTTCCAGAAATAACCAAATTGGCATGAAAATCGATAGACTATTTTTCGTGACTGTTTTTGACAGTCTACATGATAAGAGTTTTTACCTTCTGTACTCTCAGGTGCTGCAGGCTCTGTTGGTTCTGTAATCTGGGGGTTCAATTTTCTACTTATTCTATTAAAACATGCTGAACAACACTTGTTCACTTCTTCTGTTAATTCTAAAAATAAATACACAGGCCCTTTACTATGAGTTGTAATATAGCCACACTTGTCATGAACTGTTTCCAAATTTTCAGTATCAAACCATTAAACTCATGTCTCCATTTGCTTTCTATGTTCAATTCAACATTTTTTGGCATGGACAGCCATTTTTCTTAATTCAAATAAAGTAATTTTCAAAAATTCAAATAAAGTGATTTTTTTAAATCTAAATAAATTCATTATTCAAAATTTAAATAGTCATTTTTTTTAATTTTAATAAAGTCATTTTTAAAAATTTAAATAAAGTCATTTTTAAAAATTTAAATAAAGTCATTTTTAAAAATTTTGTCTTGAATCTAAATAAATAAATAAATTAGTACTTTTGATTTCCTTTTTTTTTTTAACCATGTGATTGATGATAAAATCACTTACGTAATTCTGCAACTATTGGATCTCTGATTTCTGGTGGCATTTCCAGCCATTTGGATGGAAACGGACGTAATCTTTTCACTTTACGTTTTGGTGTCTTGCAAGTTGGAATTGGGCACCTGTATAGGAAAATATATTCTTTTTTAAATGTTTATCCTTTAAAATTTAGTAGTTTATTGCTTTTTGTTTTATATATATATTCCCTGAGGCAGATGGTCAATATATGATGCCTTCTAGTAAACTGTCTAGCTAAGGCATTTCACTTAAAGTGGTACCCAACACTTTCACTAAAATTAATTTGGCTCGTTTAATTTTCATAAAATTTTGTCAAAGTATTTACTTTGATATTTTAACAGAAAAATTACACTGGTTATATAGCAATTTGACAACCACCAATTTTTGATCATTGAGAAGCTTAATATTCCTGTTTCAACACAACGTAATTAAAATGTTTAGCTGACTTTACAGAGTTATCTCCCTGATGTGTTAGGTACCCGTATTTGGGCATGTATAGTCCGCACTTTTTTTCCTTCAATCTGTAGTTTGTACAAGGGGTGCGGACTATACACACCTATAGACGGTTTTCGAAATTTATAAAAAAAAAAATTTTTTTTTTTTTTTTTTTTTTTTTAATTTCGTTTTTTTCTGCACTAATAATGTATATTGGAGACGTTAATTATATTTATTTCAATTAATTCTTATTATTTTTAAACTTTTCTCTTCAAAATTGATTAGTCAAAGTAAAGGTGTGACATCCTGTATAGGTAATCAAGAGGGGTAATTAAGGATTAAGTATGGGTGTGTAGCAATTAAATAATGATGTCAAGTTTTGACAGATGTTAAATATTATAATCCCCAGGCAATATAACAACATGATCAATGAAAAGATTATATAAGATTAAATAGTTTAAAATTTTTGATTACTGCTAATTAATTTAGATAAATGTTTGATCTCTTTTTTCTTTTGTTCCATAATATTCAAATTATTTCTGTTATATTATATATCAGCTTGGACATACTTAGACAAATGTTGATTTTAAAAGGGATATTTTGATTAATAATTACTTTTATAAAATTATCAAATATTAATTACCTGATGAAAAGCTCTACCATTTCATTATTTTTCATGAAATAAATAAAACAAAATTTATTATTTTTATAAAAAACATGAAAAATAGATCACTTTCAGTGGATTTTAACAGTGAACTAGACTTTGTAAAAAAAAAAAAAAAAAAGAAAAAAAAAAAATTTTTTTTTTTTTTTTTTTTTTTACAAAACTTTTTTTCTCGATTTTAAGGGGATGAAAAGGGGGTGCGGACTATACATAACTGCGTACTATACACGGCCGAATACGGTACCACCTTGACTTTTGGTGTGGATTGTCAAAAAGTGTTGTGTATGTAATTCATTGAATGCTTAATTTGTTCAAAATCATTTTTGAATGAAAAAATTCCAAAGATCCACAAAACAAGTAGGTTAACCATATTTTTATCAGAATAAATGATGTCCTGTCGATTCCCCCCACATAAATATATTGATTTTAACAAGGCTCCCACATCACCTTCCCTATTAAATATATTACATAAATAAGTAAAAACTTACGGTGTATATCTTCTTCTGACAGATTTACATCGACAGCTACTACAGACCCTCATGTCAGGTTTCAGATCACTCTCACTCATACCATACAGTTCACAGTTACCTTTGGTCAGGGCCCTACTGTAGCTATAGTTCTCTAACTGCATCTTACACACAACACACTGATGTGGACCACCTGTTCAAAATGTATAAATTTTGTTAATAAGATTCATGTTTTGTTTGTTCTTCATCATTTTCTTTTTAATTTAAAGTCTGATTTGCAACATGGCATAATAGGACCTACATTGATTTTCTTAAAAACTATAAAATATGCATACAAGAATCATATCATTTAATTTTAATTTCAAATCTCTAAATATGCAGCTACAAGATTGATTTCTCCCTGTATATTTGCCTGTCCAAAACAGAAAGAATGTTAACAATGAGTGTAAACAAGATCGCAATCTAGGTCTATATTAAAAACTGTAAATAAGAAAATAAGAAGATGCTGTATGATTAAGTAATAATTCATGGGGGCTTGAATATATCGTGATTTTACCACACGTTGTCCCTATATGCCGATATTTTACCCCTCACTATCGCTCAGGGGAAAATATTTGTCATAAAGGGCCAACCAGTGGTAAAATCACGATATATTTAAGCCCCCATGAATTATTTCTTAATCATACCACATCTTCTTATTTTCTTATTTACAGTGGACAGAGTTCATATAAATAGATATCTTACCATCTCCTTCCCCAGCCTGTACTGGTACAGCCTCATTATCATCGGATGTATCCTCTGTCTTTTCTTCCTTCAAAACATCTCCCGGCATCTCCATAGGAACCTCTGTTGATGAAGCAGGACCACCTTCTTCCTGTTGTCCAGTTTCATCAATTTTCTCTTCCTTTATCTGTTGTTCCTCTTGTCTCATGGCTGAACTGTTGGGTTTAGAAAATGCTTTTTTCCTTTTGATTGCAGTTTGTTTCCTTATCAGTGTTTTATAATTTTCATCCTTTTTAGTTTGGTAATAGAATTCAATGCAGTTAGATACACTCTGAAAATACAAAAGAATTGAATAACACCAAAACCATTAACAAAATGGTAAACTTATATTTATGATTTTTTTTAAACTATAAATTCAAACATTATTACATGTATTTATATTGCTATTGATCAGTAATAAAAAAAAATCAAAATTAATTAATGTGATTTTCAAGAAAGGCTGAAGTGCATACAAATGATATGTGTTTTTAATGCAAGACCTTAATTTGGCACCTGTATTAAACAATTAAATTCATACACACATGTGTTCAAAGTTTTAAATTAATGTGACCACAAACTAGCATAACACTAAAATTTCAATTTAAAATGGCTCGACTGACAGAAATACAGACAGATAGAGTGAAATTCATAATGCTCATCTACTATTGAATGCAGCACATAATAACTTATAATTGTGCAATACAAACATCTTTAATTAGTTATATTCTGGTACCTTTTTTTCTAAGTATGAAGCTATTGCAGGGAAGTTTTTAGGATGCTGTAAATATCTTTCTTTAAAGATACGTTTCTCTTCTGGGGTCCATATATTAATCAATTTCCTGTCCTTCCACTCGGACATAGGGTCCTCCACCAGTCCATTGTTGTTGTAGTAACGTAGTGACCGTTGTCGAGCATCTAACATCATTGGGGGTATTACTGCTAAACTTCTCATTTTTCTATCTTCCTCCTAAAATATACATAATCATTTAGATAACAATATATAACTAAACATTTCAAATAGGTATCTTTCAAATATTTGAACATAACATTCTGTGCAAAAAAAGAAACAAATACCAATCATTTCTACCTCAGTATGAGGGTAACTTTAAAATAGTATGGTTAGGCCAGTGAGGTTTATTTTCAGCCATGGTTTGATTTTTTTCTCAATTGCCTGATTCTTACAAAGACTGGCACTTAGATTAGATTTAAACATTAGAAAACTAGATGTGTCAAAGCAACACGAATGGTTCCGTCTCAAAAAGTTGAAAAATCTGCAACTTCAATAATACATGTGGACACAAACAGGATGGTAGTCGCACAAAAATCAGCTCAAAATCTGGAGGCGTATAGAAAAAAAGTCTGTTTAACTGTGATTTTTAACAATTTTCAAAGTTGTTAACCCTTAATTTTGGCACAAATTAGCAGAGCGGAACGAAACTTGATCTGTAACTAATCATGGTTAGCTCACATACCAAAAAATCAGCCCAATATCTGAAAGCGTTTAGGAAAAAGTCTGTATAACTGTGATTTTCAACAATTTTCAAAGTTACCCTAAATTTTGGCAAAAATTAGCAAAGCGGAAAGAAACCTGATCTGTAACTCATCATGGTTAGCTCACATACCAAAAATCAGCCCAATATCTGAAAGCGTTTAGAAAAAAGTCTGTATAACTGTGATTTTCAACAATTTTCAAAGTTACCCTATATTTTGGCAAAAATTAGCAAAGTGGAACGAAACCTGATCTGTAACTCATCATGGTTAGCTCACATACCAAAAATCAGCCCAATATCTGAAAGCGTTTAGAAAAAAAGTCTGTATAACTGTGATTTCCAACAATTTATCAAAGTCCATGTCCGTAATTATGGCTAAAATTAGCAGAGCGGAATGAAACTTAAACTTGATCTGTAACTCATCATGGTTAACTCACATACCAAAAACTAGCTCAATATCTGAAGGCATTAAGGAAAAAACCTCTTTATGATGGTTTGTTGAGGAATGACAGAATGACGGAATTTCAGAATTACAAAATGACAGAATGACAGAATTATGGACAAGGGTAAATCTATATGGCACGGACAATTTTGTTGCGGGGCCATAAATATCAAAGCTGTAAAAATTTCTAATTAAAACATTGATTTCTTCCAATGCACTCAAATGATATACTTATTGTGACAATACTCCCCAACATGGATTAAATCAAAATTTGTAGAAAGGTTACGACAAACATGTAAAATTTTAACTGGAAACATGAATACAAACCTCCTGTTCATGAAGACCATCCATGATTTGTTCTAATTCAGCTTCACTTCTGGCATAGCCTGCTACATTACCACTCCTAGTGCCAGCCCTACTGAAAATAATAAAATAGAACAATATTCGTCACAAATAGTTCAATTAGAAGAAATTATACAGGTATAACACTGGAAAACTTGTTACTGGCATATAAATGGTATAAATATTGAAAATCCCGTGTTATACTTAAGTAAATATGTTCATTGTATTTGGGGTAAATTTTTGTTTATCGGGGTGCTGTGCCAATGACATTTATGCTAATAAAAGAACTCCTACAATAGCTTACTTTTACAAATTGTGACTTGGATGAGTGAGTTGTCTCGTTGTCACTCATACCACATCTTCTTATATCTGTCATATTGAGCAAAGCTCACATACCCACAAACCAACCTTAAATATGTGTCATTTTTACAAGCGCACAATAAAAAAATAAATGTATTCCATCAGTTTTACATCTATCTTTCTCTAAGCGTTATCCAAATAAATTTTTAATTAGACAATACATGGATTTCTGATATTGACAACTGCTTGTAATTGAGAGGATTAAACTAAAAACTGAATATAAACTGATGTATTTTTCAAAGTCAATATTGAAAAGAAAAGACTACATGAAAAGTACAACAGAACGTATAAAATTATTCATTACATTATTAGATGATAACCGATCAGACCTTGAAATTCTCTCTTTGTCTTCTCTGGATTTCTTGATTTCAGGGAAACATTTCTCGAAGAATTCTCTCATTCTGGCATCCTTGGCTCTGCATTATATAAAATATATACAAAATGTGAAAAAAACTGTTCATGGTGTAATTTGTAAAACAATACTCCCTTATATCAAAATAAGACAAAAAACTTTCAGGATAATTGACATTTCCATCAAAATTCAGTGCTTTTTCGATAATATATGAAACATTTGGAGGCTCTCTTGTGTTGTAGGTTTGCTGTCTAATACCACATCTGATTTTATTCGTGTTAAAATGTTTGATTTGTGTACTTTTACCAGCGCAATATGAATATTAGAAAACAACATTTGCAAGTGTGAGCGACACTAGTTAGTCTACAAACACATGTATAATGGAAATATATAGAAAGAATCTTCAATGTTAAATGTACAATTATTGCATTGCACAGACACAGGACTGGTGAACAGAATAAAGCCCATAATTGGGTACATACATTTCCTGCCTAATCAGGAATGAAATTTAACAAATTAAACTGGAACCCTTGATTAAGGATTGATGCTTGGTGTCCAGTGACAAATATTACATATAATTTTCATACAAACTGACCTCCTTTTTGCATGGTTTTCTATTCTTTCTATCTTCTTTATCCAGACCTGCATCAGCTGATCATATCTTTCTGTTAAATATCGCTCCTGAAAGACGAGCATCATTTTAATTATAATATAATAATATTTCATGTCACATTTCTGAGAAAAAAAATCGTAAGATTATAAATCAGTTACACGCTAATGCTTTTCCCTTTTCTTTAGAGAAATATTAATTTCACGCTTCAATGAAGAAATTCTAATTTAAAACAAGAGGCTCTCAAGAGCCTGAATCGCTCACCTTAATTTTTTTGGTTAAATCTCTCATCAATGATTATTTTGGCTTTTCAATTTATTTAAATGTTCTTTGAATCGTCCTATTTTCTTCAAAAGCAAAAAAAAAATCATTTTCTCCTATGTTCTATTTTAGCCATAGGAGCTATGTTTCTGACATACGAGGAAATGAAATATAAAATTTATACTAGATACTCTGAAACTCATTTAGCCTAAGTTTGGCTGAAATTGATACAGCAGTTTCAAAGGAGAAGATTTTTTAAAGTAAGTCAACATGATGAACAAATTGTGAAAAAAGTCTTTAAAGGGCAATAACTCCTTAAGGGGTCAATTGACAATTTTGGTCAAATTGACTTATTTGTAGATCTTACTTTGCTTAACATTTTTGCTATTAACAGTTTATCTGTATCTATAATAATATTCAAGATAATAACCAAAAACTGCAAAATTTCTTTAAAATCATCAATTCAGGGGCATTATACCTGAAAAACCAGTTACCCAATTCGGCTGAAAATTTCAGGACAGGTAGACCTTGACCTAATAAATACTTTAACTTCTTGTCTTATTTGATCTAAATACTGGAGTTTTTGAAATATAAGCCAAAAACTGCATTTTACCCTGTGTTCTATTTTTAGCCATGACGGCTATGTTTTTTGACGAAATAAAAAATAAAGCACAAACTTTATTTTATACACCCTACTGATCATTCAGTTGAAGTTTGGTTGAATTTGGTTTAGTAGTTTTAGAGGAGAAGATTTTTTAAAGTTGTGAAAAATTGTCATTAAAGGACAATAACCCCTTAAGGGGTCAATTGACAATTTTGGTCATATTAACTTATTTGTAGATCTTACTTTGCTGATCATTTTTGCTGTTTACAGTTTATCTTTATCTATAATAATATTCAAGATAATGACCAAAAACTGCAAAATTTCCTTAAAATTACCAATTAAGTGGCAGCAACCCAACAATGGTTTGTTTGATTCATCTGAAAATTTTAGGGCTGATAGATCTTCACCTAATGAACATTTTTACCCCATGTCAGATTTGCTCTAAATGCTTTCGTTTTTGAGATATAAGCCAAAAACTGCATTTGACCCCTATGTTCTATTTTAAGTAACGGCGGCCATGTTTTTTGACGGATCAAAAATCGAAGCACACACTTTGTGCAGGATAATCTAAGGAACAATCATGCTAAGTTTCATTCAAATCCATTCAGTAGTTTCAGAGGAGAAGATGTTTGAAAAATTGTTAACGACGACGACGGACACCAAGTGATGAGAAAAGCTCACATGGCCTTTTAGGCCAGGTGAGCTAAAAAAAGGTCTTGATTTCTATTTTAAATGATAGACTTAAAACTATATAATAGTGATTCAGCTTTCACCACCCTGAAATATTTACCCTGATACGCCTAGCCTGGTTTCTTTTCTTAAGATGTAATACCAATCTCTTCTTGAAGACTTGATGACTGAAAGTAAATATAATCAAACTAGATATTGAGGCAGACATTTTAAGTAAATAAATATTAAGTAATTGAAGGCACAAAAAGAATTATTTTTTGTGTTGTGTACCCTCTTTGTTAGTTCCAGGATTTGATATTAACATGTTAGATTGCTCAGGCCATGAGAATGTAATTAATTGATTTTAAAACAAGAATGTGTCCTTAGTACACGGATACCCCACTTGCACCATCATTTTCTATGTTTGGTGGGCCGTGAAATTCGGGTCAAAACTCTTTTTAATTTGGCATTAAAATTAGAAAAATTATATAATAGGGACCATGTGTACTAAGTTTCAAGTTGATTGGACTTCAACTTAATCAACAACTGCCTTGACCAAAAACTTTAACCCGAAGCAGGGCAGATGGACGGACGGACGAAAGGACAGAGGAACAGTCCACAGACCAGAAAACATAATGACTATAAATGGGGCATAATAAATTGGGCATTTAGTAACTAATGATTACATAATAAAAGATCAGTGAAGTGGATGATAGATGTTATTTTTGTGTTGTACTCTTGACCAATCATTTAACCTAATGTGCAATCTGTATTTAACATTCATTTCTGATCATGGCTAGGATAAACTGATGAGAAAATGCAAAAGACATCAAAATAGCTCCCAACTTTTAAATATAAGACGTGTCCTGAAACAATCCAATGAACCATGCAGAGGCTTAATTGATCCGTATTGATACATATTAATGTTTCATTGATTGAATCTCGTCAAAGAATAGCATTAAATGATTATAATCAAATGTCTAGTCTATCATTATTTGATACACCTGGTGTTTCAGTTTAGGCTTTAGGCCAAGGCATTCCTCATCAGGTACCCCTAACCTGTATTTTTTAAGTCTAGTTTTAATGATTGTATACATCAGATTTTGCAACTGTATGACCTAGATAAATAGTATGTGTTGAAAAACATGTAAACTTACTTTGCAATATTATCTTTATAGACCTGTGTATCTGATGGCTGGTTGTAAAGGGGCTGAAATATAAAACAATGCAATTCAAAAATATTCAATTCATTTTAATATACACAAGTCCATGTCTACATAACAGGTATCCTAAATCCTTCTTCAATTTAAAAGAGATGACTGTTTTGTATTCATCAGAGAAACAAAAGATGACTTGGGGTCTCAATGGCTTTCTGTACTTTACATTTGTGCATGACCTTTTAAACTTTTTTGATTCAGGTACATGTATCACTGATGGGTCTTTTGAAGATGAAATGTGTGTCTGATGTACACGTATTAATTCTGGTATTCATGATTGAGTTTGTTGACAGCTGCTTGTCATGTACTTGTACATAATTTTTGTTCTGTTGAACATCAAAGAACTAAGAGAATTTTTATTTACTCTATTTTCACTTTACTTTGCTATTAATACTTTTTGTACTTACCAGTTCTATTTTAGGACCGAGTGTTGCTAACATGTTGTGTGCTTCCTCTGCTTTTTTCTATAAATAAAACAAATCTATTCATATTTACTGACTGACTAATTAATGTCTGCTTATTCCAACAACAGCAAATACTACATGCATACTTTAAATTCAGAAATTATTGCAATGTTTTTATTAATGCAAACAATTTTAGTTTAAACATTTTTATTTATAGTGGATTGGGAAACAAGTTTTGCAACTTATAATAATCCCTTTTCACTTTGCGGGTGCCAGTGCTGCCTTGTAGCGGCATTAGCCTGCTCTTTTTCGAAATCTACAAGGGTGTCTTTAACGTGCAAGAGATATATGGCTCTCTCTTAACACGGGTCAGCCATTTATCGTCCCCTTCCTAGGGACTATCATCATTTCCTGAAGACCATACTCGCAAATGGTGTCAAAGGAGAGCTGAAAATTCAGTCCCTGAAATTTTCATCCCAAACAGGCAAACAATTGTCTGCTCTTACTCCAAAAACTGCATGCTAGTCAAAGAATTTTAGTCTCTTATAACATTTTTATCTTAACGACTTTGATTTCAATACACTAGTTATTCTCTTCTTTAAATTTGAGTGGAAAGGAATTATTATAAGTTGCAAAACTTGTTTCCCAATCCACTATAAATAAAAATGTTTAAACTAAAATTGTTTGCATTAATAAAAACATTTTGTTCTTCTTAAATGCACACCACTATAATTATATGTAAAAGAAGGTATTTCATATATATATGCATGGATCATATTGGTTATTGTGCAATAACTTCTTTGATCATTAAGACTTGTCTTACCACTTTAAGTTTTTAATTTTTTTTTTCATTTTCATTATTTGAAAGAGAGAATTTTAACCACTTTACTAATCTCTGGATTGTTACACTTATAGTATACTTTAATCATAAAATTATCATTTTCATGAAAGTAAGCTTTTGAAAGAATCAGGAAATTAAGAAGAATTTCAAAACATGGTTGAAAAAAAACTGCTGATCTAACCATCAAATTATTCTAATGGAATTAGTTGGAAATGGTTGTCTTTGTTTCTGAAATCCAGAAATTACTAGTTAACTTTTGGTTAGAATGATAGCAAATTAAGGAGTTAGCTCCCCTTAAATGTTGAAATACAAGATGAGGAAAATGAAACGAATGTTATATTCGTAAATTATTACATTTTGAACTTAAATCAATGTGAGTTGGTTTATGTTTGGTCATGTTTACACCACTGCCTGATTCTTAGGCAGACTGGCACTTTAAATACTTTTGATTTTGTTTGACTTACCCTATTTTCAGCATAAATAATTTGAGCTAAACTCTGGTGTTTTTCTTCAGTGTTATTCTGTGGTGTTTCTGTTTTGTCTACTGGAGGCTTGGATGTTTCCTGCTCCAGCTGTCTCTGTGAAAAACAAAAATATTTTAATAATATTGTAAATTCATAATTGCTGTGATAATTTTAATATTGTGTTTTAATTGAAAATGATGAATATGTATTTAGTAAAAATAAAACTGTGTTTAAAATTGCGATAGTATTATAAGTATGCAGTACTAATTAAAATTGCAATTATTAATCTCATGTTTTTGTTCATTATTAAAAAAAAAGAAGCAAAAATAAATTCTTGTAAAAAATTCTCAATTTACAGTTTATTAAACCATCCCCCTATTCAATCATGCATTTGTACAAAGAAAAGAATTTGCAAGTACGAAATAACAGTACAATTCAGATTTATATCTTGTATTGTGATTTCAATTCATTTCAAAAGGAATACTAATTCTAACAAATGTGGAAAAATTGTACTTTTGTGGATAACAGTACTTGATTTTGCAGTTTTAACAAAGTATGCAAAAATACAAGCGACAGGTTTAGCTAGCTATAAATCCAGGTTTAATCCACCATTTATCACCAAGAAAATGCCTGTATCAAGTCAGGAATATGACAGTTGCTATTCATTTGTTTGATGTGTTTGAGCTTTTGATTTTGCCATTTGTTTAGGGACTTGCCATTTTGAATTTTCCTCTGAGTTCAGTATTTTTGTGATATTACTTTATACTAAAGTAAATTAGTGTTTTTTGATCAAATAAATTTGTGGTTTATCATAACCAAAGAAAATCAACTCTTATGGTTGTCAAAATTTGTTACAATGGGGTTAATAGAAAATACACCATGAAAGATTTTTCTTTTCTTTGTCAATTTGCCTGTTATTTTTTTAATTTTTGGCAGCAGCACATACACCTGTTTTTGTTGTCCGTTTTTTCTACATTGGTAGATGAGATATGAATCTTTGAGTTACTTTCTCTTTTGTGTTTGTTAATTTACCAGTTTCATGTTATTCATCTTAAGATGCACCAGCTTGAACCTTTTTTTTCCCTCCAACCATTAACCTGTTTTTCTGTAATTTTTTCCAATTGCAATAAAAAATCTTCAACTTCCATTTTCCAGATTTCTTTCCATCAAATTTACTTGTGTTTTTTTTTTTATAATTTTTTCAATGAAACATAAATCATGCCCCTTTTCTCTCCCTCAAACTTACATGTTTTTTCCTTTTCTCTCCCTCAAACTTACATGTTTTTTACTTTTCTCTCCCTCAAACTTACATGTTTTTTACTTTTCTCTCCCTCAAACTTACATGTTTTTTCCTTTTCTCTCCCTCAAACTTACATGTTTTTTACTTTTCTCTCCCTCAAACTTACATGTTTTTTACTTTTCTCTCCCTCAAACTTACATGTTTTTTTACTTTTCTCTCCCTCAAACTTACATGTTTTAACTTTTATCTCCCTCAAACTTACATGTTTTTTACTTTTCTCTCCGTCAAACTTACATGTTTTTTACTTTTCTCTCCGTCAAACTTACATGTTTTTTCTGTAACTTTTGTATTTGTTGTTCATGTTTACTGATCTCTCTATCAGTTTTACTAATTGCTTGTAGCAGTTCATCTTTTGTAGTACGACTACTACTCTCGTCAGGTGTCGGAGAGATTGCCTCCACTTGTGGGTTGTATAAGGTCTGTTCCTATAAAATTAATGGATATATATTTAATTGACTCAGTGGTTTCAACAACTTTGAGTAGCTGCTTAGCCCTTGCATAGTCATTCTATATTTACTTTTGATATAGCATTCCTTTTATTGAAATTGGCACAGTGGTTGTCATTAGTTCACGTCTGTCATATTTGTTTTGTTCTAAATTAGCCAATTAGTTTTCTCAATTGAATTGTTTCATATTTTACATACTCTTTATAGTTGACTATAAGATATGAGTTTTTCTCATTGTTGAAGGTCCTACTGTTACCTATCAATACTTACATCCACTTCATTTGAATTTTGGTGGATATATATAGTTGTGTGATTGGCAATCATACCATATTGGCAATCATACCATATTGGCAATCCTACCATATTGGCAATCATACCATATTGGCAATCATACCATATTGGCAATCCTACCATATTGGCAACCATACCATATTGGCAATCCTACCATATTGGCAATCATACCATATTGGCAATCCTACCATATTGGCAATCATACCATATTGGCAATCATACCATATTGGCAATCCTACCATATTGGCAACCATACCATATTGGCAATCATACCATATTGGCAATCCTACCATATTGGCAATCCTACCATATTGGCAATCATACCATATTGGCAATCATACCATATTGGCAATCCTACCATATTGGCAATCATACCATATTGGCAATCATACCATATTGGCAACCATACCATATTGGCAACCATACCATATTGGCAATCATACCATATTGGCAATCATACCATATTGGCAATCATACCATATTTACCTATTTTTATAATAATAGGATATTTGTATTGATTGATAGTGTTGGTGGTTAATACCACTTTCAGCAATCTAAGCTGTATCAATGCAGACAATTTTCATTGGAGAGAGATAAAATACCCAGAGAGAATGACAAGTTTAAAACATTCATCTAAGAACAGTCTGAATAGAATACCCAGAGATAATGATAAGTTTAAAACATTCATCTAAGAACAGTCTGAGTATATATAGGTAAAAGAGGACATATCACATTTACAGTTAATTGCATAATTTATAACATAGATAATAACAGCTGTCAGCTGCTGCACTATTTACTCTCATTTTATTACATTTACCGCTTGACATTTTGATTATGGTTTTATTACAAAATTCATATTTTTTATCTCATCAAAACTTATACATGTACATGTAATATAAAATTTTGAATAGGATGAAATATCATTTTATAATTTACCAATTACTAGAAGTAAAACCAAAATCTTATCTATCAGAAATTCTAACTGAAACTTATTGTTTTAATATGAATCATAACTTAAATATGTATGTAATGCTTTTTTGTAAATATTCTTAACATTCACAACAGTGATTCAAAATCTTAACGTCTATTAACTATTTACAATGCTCATAAAACAATTCGTCCTGAATATGCATCAAATATTTGCCACTGGACATTAAGCAACCAACAATCAATCAATCATAAAAGAATGGATTTGGTTAAAAAAGTAAAGCATTATATTTTACAAAGATTATTACATATTCATATAATGTTGAAATAAGTCAAGATATTTATAATTCATCAGATTTTTTTGTTGCTTATGTTCTCAATACAACCTAATTATGTCCTCTGCCTTTGAAACTATCTTTCATAACCATAATTTGGGTATTTTTTCTTTTTAACAATTTGAGATTTTTGAATCATTGAAAACCTTCTCTAAGACCGAGAAAAAAAAGATCGATGTTTCCGGTAACCCGACCGACCCTGTTTTTTAGCCCCGACCCTAACTTTTTTATTGGATCTTCAAAAAAAAAATCAAAAAATTGTATCAACCGACCCTGTTTTTGACACAGGCTTCTGATAGATGACATAATATTTTTTCTCTCTTGCTTCTACTTGCATAGAAAGCCAGTAAAACATTTTATTAATGTCAAAAGGTATTCCAAATAGCTTAAAATCCAAGAAATTTTCACAGCAGGTGCTTCAAAAACATTGCAAATGGCACACTTCCGGTTTTTGAAACTAATTACGGATCCGGACTTGGAAAAACAAAATATTTTTTAAGATAATGCATGCCTAATGCACACAAATCTATATAGACCAGTTCTAACCTTTTTCACTTCGATATGAAGTGGTTGTAAATCTCTATCTACTTGTAACCTGGGTCTTTTTGGTGGGGTTTGTTGGACCTGGCTGGTACTAGGTCCAGGCTCCCCGGGACCAGCAGGCTGTAAATTTCCCATAGCCTCCTGTCTGTACGGTTGAAAAGATTCTCCACTTCTGAAATAATAAAGTAAAATGTTTTTTTATATTTCTAAAAGAAGAAAATAACTGTAAGAGCTCCATTGAGAAACATGCACTGTAAATTCAGAAATTATTGCGATGTTTTTATTATTGCGAAAAATGCAACATGGTTATAATTGCAATAATTTTGAAATTTTTCATATGAATAAAACAGGATTCTTTTCAATATCGCAAAAATAAAATCGCGTTTTAGTCTTGAATGACAAAATCACAATAATAAATGCACACAATAATTTCTGAGTTTACAGTAATTAAGGAAAAGAACACCTATATTTAGATATATAATTTAAACTCAATATAAGCTTTATTCCCCAAGCTAAACATTTGAGATCAGTTGAAACTGGGACTATGGGGCCATTTGTTTTCTTGTTTCACCAAGGCCAAATAAAAATATATGTATGGTTCCAGTAAACCTGACCGTCCCTAGACAAACCAACAATTAATTTTCAATGGTCTCATTATGAGCTATCTCCAATCTATAGAAATAGCCAAAATATTCAACAATTTCAAAATTCATTGTGGACACAGTCAAGTCATAAATTACCAGGGATAGATAATATTTTTCGAGACTGATCTGACTATCTTACAATGGAATGTTTAAGGCAACAGACTGCTAGATTATGTCATAATTATAACATAAATAAAATTGCACTATACATGCAGGTTACATACTAATTATTCATCAGAATTATACAGTTCATTCAGATTTCAATATTCTTAATACATACCTGCCAACTTTTCAAAATGGTCATGGGGGGTTTACGTGCATGGTGGCTATCATAGTCCTACAAAACCTTGAAGGGGCCTTCAAATGTATTTTAATGTTGTTTTTCGGCTTCTTCATACTTTCACAAGCCTTAACCTATTGTAATATCAATTGTTTTGTTTGAGATTGTGGACAAAATTGCTCTTTCAACATGTCCATTTGGGAGCCTCCATGGGGGAAATCCCCCACATGTAGTGACAGTTGGCATGTATGTTAATACACATTTTCAAAATAATATATATTTTTAACAAAATTTGTTCATCCTAATTTGATACATGTATCTGATCTCCCGAATGATAACTATGGTGACTACTAAGTTGACTGGTAGTTATCTTGAATAGATAAAACTATAAAATAAAATATCATTGAGAAAAAGTACAATTAGAATTGTGTATGAGGTCTTTATGAATTGAATAATTTAGATGAATTATGCAGTTTTTAGGTTGACAACTGACTGAGTTGAAAAAAATTGAGAGCAACAAAATCTAACTTAATTTTCCCAAGAATTGAGATTTGAGGTTGTAGATTTAAAGTTTATCTTAAAACCTGCTCAAATTAAACTGATAGCTCCAAAAGATCTAAATAAACTCATCATAGATACCAGGATTGAAATTTTATATTAACGCCAGACGCACAATTCATCTACAAAAGACTCATCAGTGATGCTCGATTCAAAAATTATTAAAAAGGCTAAATAAAGTATGAAGTTTCAGAGCATTGAGGACCAAAAATTCCCAAAAGATACATATTTATAATTCCTAATAATAAGTCTGCTCTTCACCACACTATGATGAATTTAGAATAGCAATAAATTGCTACAATATTTACAAATGGCCACAGGCCCAACATTCATTTTTTCTAACTTTCAAATTTGTACAGATTTTATATTTATAAGTCTGTATAAGGAATTTGAAGTAGTAATTTCAATATATACCCTGTGCTGGGCAGCCTGACGTAAAGCATGATGACAGTTACTGGGCAATACGAGTGGTAGAGACAACCATTGATAAAGCGTGATGACTGTTACTGGGCAATACGAGTGGTAGGGACAACTATCAATAAAACATGTACCGTGGATTCATTATTTTTTCGTTGGATATCAATTTTCATGGGTTTCATGGGTACAGTTAAGTCACGAATTTAAACGTTAAACAAATGACAAATTTCATATTATGCAGACTTTGTCAAAACTACGAAATCAAATATCCACGAAAAATGCAAGTTTTCCTCAATCCACGAAAATTGGTACCGACAAAAATATATGAATCCACAGTTCTTATAAACCTTAAATCCCCACCCTTACCTGTATCTGTCTATATTAGCTGCATGACCATGGAAATCTGTGAGTAACTGTGGTCGGCGTCTAGCAGTGTAAAACTCTGCTTCTCTATTCTAAAAATACAAAATATAGTTGTTGAGTTGTTAACTGACTAACAGACTTTCAAGTTCTTGCCATATCAACAGTTTCTCTTAAATAATTTTTTCAAGGTGTATTAAATTTACACTTCACCATAAGCTGACTTTGTAATTTCAATGTGTCCAAATGGGTTTGGTCACAGAAAGGGCAAAAGTTTGAAAACGCCCTCTGTCGCTGTCTAAGAGATCATATAGATTGGACATGGCATTTCTTTTGTTTCGTCATAAAAAGTTAACCTTTTACACTTTGAAAAGTAAATTAGCCTTCAAATTTAGTTCTTTTTTTTATTTTTAAAATAAATCTATTAAAGGTTAAATTTTAGTACATTTGGACTCACTGCCCACGGTTAACAGGTGAAATTAAAACTACCTGAACTGCATTGGACTGTCCACAGTAAACGGATAAAAATTCACGAACTACCTGATCTATTTAGTGTACCAAAGTCAATTTTACAAGGTCAACAAGGTTAATGAACTTGCCCTGTATTTTCTTTTGAAAATAACAAAATCTTGACAGGAATATGACAATCATATTCACTCAAACATCTTGACAGAAATATATGACAATGCCATGGTCCCAATTTAATAGACAGAAAATAAACAAATTTGACCAGAGTTCAAGGCTGTATCAACAGTTTGTAAACAAAGACTTATCAAACCTGATCACAATGTTGAATAAGATGGATAAAAAGTATGTACACAATATGTGTTTGTACATTTTATAGCACATACTTAATTTTAAGTGAGAAGACACCAAATGTTGTTTACAAATTTGATTCTGATTGACATAAACAAATTTGTGTCATAATTTTCTGAAGATTTCTAATAATATTTTCATGAAGATTTTTACTTTGATGGGGATTAGTGTCTGTTATAACATCTTTCATAAAAAGTGCATAGTTTAAACATCTATAGACGTAATAGTTCATGTCATGATTTTTAACCTTGACATAAAAATATGTGTGTAACTAGAGAATTTATTTGAACTTTATACAAAATAACTTTTTTAATCAAGCTTTAATTTTGATAAATCTTTTTTTACTAACAATATATTATTGAAAATCAGATAAACATGATAAAAGGCAAAGGACAAATTTAATATAAATACAACATTTTTTTTTTTTTTGAGAACATTGCACTTTTTTCAATAACTCCAGTTCATGTGCACTAAAAATATTAATTCAATTTTAAAGGGTATGAAGAGATACATTACATAAATGTTTGCTTGTAAATTGTATCTCTAGGCCTTTGAATTATATATAAATATCAAAGCATTTTTAAAGATTTTATTTAATTTACTGATTTCACATAAAACAGTGCTTCAGTTAATGCAAATTATTCATGCATAACATTATATCCTATCTCAGTACCTTGTACTTAAAAAACTTAAATACACAAAATGTACTTTATTCAGGTAACACTTCAATCCATTTCAATCTATTTATAGTAACGAAACTTATAATGAGGGCATAAAAATACATTTAACCTAAACATGTTTGATTCAACTGAACTAAAAACGGTTTACATTAGATGTGGTTAAGTCATTTTGTCTGGCCGATCAATCAGTAATTACAGGGCTTTTCTAGGATATTTGTAATTCTACATAAATACAGAATTAAGATATAATACAGTGGCGGATCCAGAAAATTTCATAAGTGGGGGGCCCACTGGCTGCCTAAGAGGGGGCCCGATCGCTTCACGCTTCAATGAATCCCTATATAAGCAACCAAATTTTTTTCTTAAAAGGGGGGTCCACCCCTAAATCCGCCTCTGTAATAAGCTAACTGATAATTATTGCTCAATTTTCTCATCATTTTATCGATTAGCCAATTTCTATTATCATGTAAACTAAGAGAATGATGAAATATATGTTCTATTAGGATCTCCTACACTTGTTATTAGTCATAGATATTAATACAACTAAATTATTGTTATTAATAATAATAGCAGATATTAATCCCCACCTTCTAAAACACGTAAATATCTATTTCACACAATTTCCTATCAACACGCTATTATTAAGAGTGACATCATATTTAATTGTCAGGATTATTCTTGTTTATTTAAATATGTACTAACTGGTGTTTTATGTTACTATTCAAATTGTCATGTAAATTTACTCTACTATAAATAGACGTAAAAACTAAAGTCACTTGTGCATGTTGTGTTCTGTTTTATATATTGACATATATATTTTGAACCAACAATTGATTTTTCATGATATATTAGGTTCAACTTTCAGTGCGATTGTCCCAGTCTCACTTAGAGATCTTATTTTTATTTTGGAGAGATTTTCTTCTATGGTTTTTGTATTTATTTGTCTCAGACATGCAAGCAAAACCAAAACAAACAAGCATACATGCACTGTTTGAAGTTTAATCTATCTAACTTCAAACACAGCAGGACAATATATTGCTTTTAAATCTCTAGTTTCATTATAAAATAAATTAACCTAGTATCTGATTATCACAAGCTAAAATTAGTTGGAATATGTTCCCCACTTGGTACAGAAAAAAAGAACATGTAATGCTGATACTGTTATCAGAAGTAGCCAGTTGCTTGCTTAATTAAATAAATCATTTTTGCGTTTTCTTAGTTTTGATTGCCAATACATTTTTAAGGATATTGATTAACATTATCGATCAAAATTTATACTTTAACAATAAATGTCCTGCATATGCATTCAACTATTACAATCAGTCAGCTACTTTGCATACTTTCAAATTTAGACATAACATTTCTTCCCTCCCTTTTTAAATACATTGTATGGATTAGTACCACTTATAAAATAATAAAAGGTATGCATAAAAAATATTAAAGAATTAAACATACCAAGAGAATTCAGAAATCAGTGCAGAAATCAGGAAAAACACTTATGGTGTATATACCACATGTATTACCAATGTTATTTCAAATGATCAGGTGGAGCTTACGTTTTAGTTTGTATAAGGACAGTCTATTTGTAGATGTGTGTGATAAGGATGATTGCCCGTAATAATTATAACTGATCTCTAATCACCTATCAGTGTCATCAAAGGAATTTACAGTCACTTCATTGATGAGTTTATTCTAAAACAACTGAGTCAAGTGAAATAAATTGAGTAATACATTATTATTATTATTCATACATACCAAAAACACAATTAAGCAAACCAGTAATAAACAATATGAAACTAATGAATGCTTAGTGTTACAGAAAGCAGGCTCCAAAGTGACAGAATGCAGACTACAAGTGTATGTGTACTTATTTATCATCTGCTGATAAAAAAAATCATGCCATTCTTTCACTTGATCATCATATTCTTATGTAAACACAGACATCTTTTTTCAAAATCTGCCTGGTGATTGTACATAATTGGGTTATCTTTTTTTTCAGTACATTCTGTCACGTTTTGTCAAAACTGATCTTTAAAAAGTGTGTTTATCCTTAAAAGTAGACAGTAAAAAAAGCCACTGCCATCTGATGCTCCCCATTTCTAATTCTGTCTGAAGGGTTGTACTGCTTGTAAGCTTGAAGACAAACATTGTTTGAATTGTTTTACATTGTCATTTAGGGACCTTCTATAGCTGACTATGCAATATGGGCTTTGCTCGTTGTTGAAGGCTGTACGTGACCTATAGTTGTTAATGTCTGTGTCATTTGGTCTCTTGAGGAGAGTTCTCTATTGGCAATCATACCATGTGACATCTTCTTTTTTATATACTAGAACACACCCGTGATATCGCGGGTCCGTGACTGAATTAAAGTATATAACTATGCGCAAGCCTTATTTTAGTATTACTTTTTATCTGATAAAGTCATGCCGATTATAAGATACACAGTTTTCTCTGCTTTCAAATCTTTCTGTTTGAACCCGTCGAACTGGAACTTATCAATTATTGGTAATATTAATTATTTGGATAACAAAAGGTCCTGGAATGGAGTATTTTTTAATCAACAGCATTGTCCTATGTTAGTTACAAATAAAGTTGAATTCTTTGATTCACTGTTTTATGTCAAGCCCGCTAACAAATTGAAAACGGTTCCTATATACACCTTATTTTTAGTCCAGATTTTTAGTATTCGTATTGTTATCTTAGAAAGTCTTACTGATTAAAATACTACAATATGTAATAATTTGACAATGATTGAATTTCGTAGTATCAACCCTGTGATTATGATCCGTGTATATAGCATAATCCTAAATACACCGTTTGGTGGTGCACCTGTTACATGCGGAACGTACAGATAAGGTAATAGGTAACAGGTGAATATACTTTTGGTATCGGTATCGGACCTGACCCGGAACTTCTTAATTATTGGCAATATCAATTACGTGGAAAACAAAAGGGCCTGGAGTGGTGTAATTTTTAATCTACACCTTTGTACTATATTAGTTATATATAAAGCTGAATTCTTTGATTCGTCGTTTTTACGTGATGACGGCTGACAAATTGGACCTCGTAATTTTAGTATTATAGATATGTACTATATTCACTAATTTATCACCTGTATTTATGAGTTACAAAAGCTAATTATTAGATCTATAATATCATCCTGTAAACAACAGTGTCTGTGACCTTGACCTTTGACCTCTTAACCCCAAAATCAATAATTTGTTTTCCCCTTCCCAATGATCTTCCAATTCAATCAGTATAAGTTTCATTCCAATCAGACAATGGCAAAAATAAATAGAAACTTGAGCTACCATTTTTCCAAAACTGTTTTTTTTTAGTAACAAGGACATTGACCATACTGAGTATTGACCCCTCAAATCAATATTCCTTAATTATTGGCAAAACTAAAAATAAGCACTTTTGAATAACTCTTCCAGAAAAAAAGTATATATCTTTGAACAAGACATTTTTTAGCAATATTTTATTATTGGAAGAGATAATATATAAATCTAAATATTGATGACAATATCTCAAAATAAATTCATTATTATATGGCATGGTGCATATCTGGCACGTCTTCCGAACACTGAAAAATTTATCATCAATCTTATATACATATAAATGTACCAGTATTTATTCTTAATTTAATCTTGACCCAATAGATATACATGTACATGTAATAGTCCCAGATTCAAGAAGCAAACAAAATTTCTTAAACAAGTTTATATAGGTTGGAGAAGATCCTTGTAAGTTGGTAATAATCCCCATTCATTATGTTCATGGATATTATAACCGAATTTGGAAACAGTTTAAAAATTGAATTTTGCATCATGGCTAAAATATTCTTATAAATATAAAATGGATTCATAATTTCAATCAAGACTCCAGTTCAAATAGGAACTAAATACAAATTTAATGGTCTCAGAAAATCCTGGTTTTGAAAGGCTATTGACTTTTATCCGGCTGTAATATTTGGGACAAATATTCACAATATTTGGGACAAATATTCACAATTTTTGGGACAAATATTCACAATTTTTGGGACAAATATTCACATACATTTTGACATCTATAGTCAAACATGATAGTAGTAAATGAAAAAAATATTTTCCTTCAACATGTTTAAGACCATAGTTCAAATAAAAACTGTGTACTAAGTTTTCTAAAAATACTACCTTTTCAGGGCTAATCACCTTTATCTAGATGATACTAGATTTCAGTCATGGAGTCTTTGGGCAAAATGTTTTCATTGACATTGACCTGAATGTTTGCGTCATGATAGCAAAAACTTTGAAATCAAAAGTTTTAAAATTTACATTCATCACTGAAAATTGATACCTGTATTGGGGTATAAACCTATTTATATATACCTTTCCCAATCAGTTATACTGAGCAAAAAAATCAAACAAAAGACAACAAATGCTAACGATTTCTATTTACAACTTAAAATTACTTTTTTAACATTATAAAAATAAAGTCCCCTTCGACTTCCTTGGTAGGGGACTTAAAACAGTTTCAAAATTTTTAATTAGGCTTGCAAAGGGTAGCTGGCTTACCCTAAAACTGGAAGTAGTTTATTTTTATATACCCTACTTTTTAGTTTAATCTATTCTATAAATACAGTCTAGGTTTATCTAGGACACTCGTTGTGGAAATGGAACCAAAATGTGCATGATTCTTCAAACAAACTCCTTTTCTAACTTCAGAATTCCACAAACACCAAAATGAAAGATTTTATTGACTATGAGTACTAAGCAATTATCCAATATACAGGTCTATAACATTATCTTAGTTAGTGACCTGAAGGTCACACCACGTCAAAATTCCAGTTCAGGTAAAATGTGTATAAATACCTATCTCATAAAGCTTACGTAATGTTACTTTCCAAATTGAGGATAACATACATATGAAGTTATTAATAAATGTGTCCTGGTTGCACAAACTAGCTATACTACATGGGCCATTCAGTAAAACGCAAAACTGGGTCAAACATTAATACAATACGATAAATTACACATCAAAACTATTTTGACCTACATTCAGTTAAAATCAATCTCGTGTATTAGAATAACATTGAATGAAATTAGCATCACAACTACTGTCATAAAATTCAATGAAATTACAGAAAAATCTATTTCCCTTACCTTTCACAGGTGTGAAGTGTTATAGCCTGACTGGTGCACTAAGTATATTAGCTGACCTTGACATTGGTCTATACCGTCACACTTCACTGATATTTCCTACTTTCATTCACCCACACAATAAATTAAATATCTTTCACATTCAAGAATTATCTATGTACGTGTATATATCCCCAAAGGCTACAAAAATCATTTTCACAAGTTTAAATAAATTAGTGTTGATGATTTATAAGGGTACACATTGTATGTGTGCCGCTGTGTACAATGTAAATAGTCTAGGATTTATCACACACAACAACAAAGATCACTGACCTATTTAAGGGACAAACATGATCGAACACAAAGCAATATAGATTTTTCGTTACGAAAAATATATCAGTCATAATGGCTATTTTTAGATACACTGTGGTTTTATGTTTATTAATACACTATCCACTTTCTGGTCTAAAGTCATGTTGTATATAAAAACACATTACACAGCAATAATTAAGATTTCATGAATCATGTAAGATGTTTATCAACAAATTAATTTTGCATGTTTTAATTTGGTACAATCATCGGTCACAGTGGATTTAAGTTACAAATACTTAGAAATATCCTAATTTACTTGCATTTTGTGGACATGACATTTTTTTGCCCACCCCTTTTTTTTCCCCAAATCCATTACTTTTTTTTTATTTTAAATTAATTTCAAGATTCTATGAATTTACTGACAAAATGTTACAAATCAAAACATAAGAATCCTAGGAATTTAGGAATCCCTTTTTTAAAAGACATTGTTTTATGCTTATCATTTTTAAATTTATAAACTGATACAGAGAAAGCAGAGGCGGATTTAGGGGGGGGGGGGGGCAGGGGGCCCAGGCCCCCCCTTTTTGGGTTTGGTTGCTTACATAGGGAATCACTGAAGCGTGACTGGAGCGGCCCCTCTTAGGTCAGTCAGTGGGCCCCACTTATGAAAATTGCTGGATCCGCCACTGGAAAGATCCAGTCCCCCGTTATATGCAAAACAATAAATTGTTTATATCAAGATAAAAAGATGTGATATAATTGACAATGAAGATAAACTTACCGCTAGAGACTACATGATGTAGAAATTTTATATCATTTATCATGTCCCCTTTTTCTATTTTTTTTTTAATCCTAATGCCCCCTTTTTCTTAAATTCTGGCTTTTGTTCATCCTGAATCACCCTGGAGAAAAGTTGCCATAAAATATTTGTTTGTACCCAGGCAAGATTTTCATTCCTCCTGAACAGTGGCACTTGTGTCCAAAATGTTTACCTTATTAATGTTTGTCAGAGACAAGTGCCTGTATTCCTGGGTAATTTTCCAGGAGGTTACAATACACCAAACATGGGTACATTACAGTTCTTAAGTCCAACAAACATAAAATGGTATTTAGCAGGCAAAATATACCTCTTAAATCATATATAAACGACTTTATTGTAAGGTGAATAAAGCCATATATTGTTCAATGACCACAAACTCCAGACAAATTGTAAAAACTAACACATGCTACTATCATATTATTACATGACCAAAGATCTGCAACCCACACAAAACTATTAACATGTTAAGTCAAAGACGACATTTTATGAGGTCTACAACTCAGTTATTGAAAACATTTAAAGTTTAGAGCATTATTTTATGCAGTGCAATCATCCCTGGTGTCCCTTTATTACCATATTAACACAGTTAATAATCCTCTATATTAGAGAGAATAAAAATTAAAAAATCTATAAAATATAACCAAAGGCATTTTTCTAGCAAATATCTTTTTTATGTCCTAACATTTATAGCCTTCAAATAAAAAAAAATTTAGATACAAAAATCAACATTCAAAATTGGTCAAAAATTTACCCTTCAGTGACTCACAAACAACATATGTGTATTCTATCATTTCAATGAACTCCACTGACCTGTCCTTAGAGGCTCTTCACAGGGCGTTGAAAAACAACATTTTGAATGATTGTGGACGTAATATTGTAATATTTCCATCATGAATTACAGGATTAATGTTCCATCAGCAATTATGTGAACCAACCCTTTGTTCTGAACTATAAACTTTAAATACGCAGGTGCTGACATTTATATTTTATTTGCTCCCCAATTTATCCTTGACCATAATTCTACTTCACCTTCACCTTG
The DNA here is from genome assembly GCF_963676685.1 of Mytilus edulis. Lineage (NCBI taxonomy): Eukaryota > Metazoa > Mollusca > Bivalvia > Mytilida > Mytilidae > Mytilus > Mytilus edulis. The sequence goes on along the minus strand of NC_092349.1, from coordinate 46,619,438 downwards.
TGAAAGTCTATTGATCTCAGAGGGATTTAAAGTAGGACTATATTTAAGACAGAAAATGTGAGGCCCTTTAAAGGATATAAGACATGTGATAATAAAAATCAATTTTTAGAAGTTTCAGGATTTTAAGATCTTATAAGGACCTAAATAGGTGTTAGAATGTGTATATTTCCCCAAATTTAGGATTAACTATAATCTTAATGAGAAATTTACATATAATTATACTCTCCTGGTGAAAAATTGAAAAAAAATATCAAATTTGGATTGCAGGTATTAGATCTTTAATCCAACTACAAATGTACTTATTTTTATCTGGCATGCCCAAACTTTACTTCACTATAATAGTTCATGACTTTATGTTTAAAAAAATATAGATCTAGGTCAGTGTTTGATAAGAGTGTACAGATAAATAAGTCCTGGTCATGGTGTCTGGTTGGAAACAAATTGCATGTTTATAATAATTTAAAAAAAATCCCCTAGCATCTTAAGTCAAATTTGGAAAATATCTTTTATAATTTTAAGAATTTCAGGAATTTACCAAAAAGTCAATGTTCTGAACATTTTGATTAAAATCAGATCTTACACTCTGCTCCATCTTGTGATCATAAGGGGTCATATTCAGATGACCTTTTATGCAAATTTTGAATCAACCTCTCATTTTTGAATGACACTTAGACATCTTTATTAATTTACAAGGTTTGCCTTCAAACAAATAAGATGAAAAAACGTGAATCAGAGTTTTCCAGTTTAATATTGTTTAAATGTTTTATCATGTATAAACAATTCCTAAAGGGTTATTAATTCCAATTAAGAAACTGCAATTGCTATAGTCAGTGTAAAAGTGTAATATTGAACGACATCTAAGTACATTTATCAGGTAATTACAGGAAAAATAGAACTAATAAACAGCTGCGCCATGAGCGCATGATACGCCCGACGTCTTGTGTGGAAGTTTTATGCAATAATCATAAATAGTTTCTGAGAAAGTTTTAAGCAATAACCATATATTGTTTTTGAGACACAGCGGGACATGTTAATTCCCCAACCCTGTTTTTTTTTTACAAAAAACTAAATATCACTAAAATAAAATTTTGAATCAAAACCAAAAAGTATACAGATCATTAGATTAATATAACAAAGAAGTGTGTAAAGTTTTAGGCAATAATCATAAATTATTTTTGAGATACGGCGCGACATGATGTAAAAAAAAACCCTCCCCTGTTTAACAAAATACTCAATAAATCTAAAATAAAATTTTGAATCATCACCAAAAAGTATACAGATCTTTAGATTAATATAACAAAGAAGTGTGTAAAGTTTTAAGCAATAATCATAAATTGTTTTTGAGATACGGCACAACATGTAAAAAAACCCTCCCCCTTTTTTACAAAATACTCAATAACTCAAAAATGAAATTTTGAATCATCACCAAAAAGTATACAGATCTTTAGCTTAATATAACTAAGAAGTGTTTAAAGTTTTAAGCCATAATCAAGATTCCTTTTTTGAGATACGGTGCGACATGTGAAAATAAACAGCTGCGCCATGAGCGCATGATACGCCCGACGTCTTGTGTGGAATTTTCAAGCAATAATCAGAAATAGTTTCTAAGAAAGTTTTAAGCAATAACCATATATTGTTTTGAGACATTTGTATACCATAATACGTCCCGTGACGGGCGTATAAAAACACACCTCTGTTTTAGTTACAAAGTGCCGTAACTCAAAAAGTTTGATTCTTCTTTTCACCAAAAAGTATACAGATCATTTGACCATCATAAGAAACAACTCTGTTAAGTTTCATGAAATTTGGATAAGTCGTTCTCAAGTTACAGTGCGTCATGTTTACGCCGGACAGACAGACGGACGGACGGACACCAGACATTTGTATACCATAATACGTCCCGTCAAAATTTTTACGGGCGTATAAAAAGTTTAAGGTTGGCACACAGATATGTCTTCCCTTAAGGCAATTTTGATTGCATACATACCAGTGTTGCAAATGTAGATTTTAAAATGGCATGCGCTAACATTTGAAATATGCAAAAATATTCAAATTTAATAGAAGTTTACAGGTCATTTCCAGAGGCGGATTTAGGGGGGGGGGCAGGGGGCCTGGGCCCCCCTTTTGAGAAAAAAATTCGGTTGCTTGTATAGGGAATCACTGAAGCGTGACGAAATTGGGCCCTCTCTTATTGCAGCCAGTGGGCCCCCACTTATGAAAATTTCTGGATCCGCCACTGATTTCTTTAACATTTTTGTGCCCAAGTTATCAACAAATTTCACAACATCAAAATACATGTATACATATTGTGAATTTAAATTAGAAAAGGGCATAATAAATACTGGATCCAAAAGGAAAGAAAGATATTTTAAGTGGTGTTGATGTTATTTGACTGTTGCAAATTAAGCTCACTCTGCAACATGTCATTCCATGATTAATTGACAATGGATAAATGTTCAGTGGCAACTATTTCATGCATATCAGGAGAAGAACATGTTAAAGAGATCTGAAAACAAATCCTGCTTAGTACTAGAGTGCAACTACATGTTGAGCCACATTTTTTATGCTGGTTTACAAGGTAACAGTTACCAGGAAGACATCATTCTACCTAGTCCTAGATTACTTTGAAGTCCAACGGCTGTTTTGCCAGACAAGCTGGGGCAGTGTAATCTCGGACTACATTCTACCTTACTCAAGCTAACCAGTCTTTAGAAAACAAAAAAATATTTTATATTAGATTGTAAATTAAATATGAAATTAAGAAACAACTTTTTTAACAATTTTGATTTTAATTTTTCTGTTCAAGATTTATCTGATGAAGAAAAGTTGATTTTTATACTCAATTCGTCAACACCATCACAAGTAAATAAATTGGGGTCCTACATCAAAAGGTCATTACAACTGAGGACAGGGGACACTGGAATATTTACTGTAAATGAAAGATTGTGTATATATAAATATGTGAATTATAGTTATATTGTTTACTTATTTTGTATGTCACAAACTTAATGTTTTAAGTTTAAATGGCAATACATATTTGAATTTGAATTTGAAGTAAATTGGATACATTTTGTACATGTACAATTTTTTAGTAATTGGAGGCCAGCACGCTGCATCTTGACCACTAGAGCAGGGTGTTAGTTAGGTGAAGTATTCTGTAATTTATGTTGGCCAAGCTCAGAATACAATACAGTAACTGTCTGATTAAAAAGTAAAGTGAAAAGAAACTTGCAGCCAATCCTGCCTATGTTTGCAAAGGAGTAGGTCTGGTAAGGGCTGATTTTGGCCTCAAATTTCAGGTTCATCTGACGAAGGATTTTGATGATTCAATGAATGTATGTGAAAGATTTTAACTGATGCAGTTATTTTAAAAAAACACTCTGATTCAAGCTTAAATATGAAAAATCTATCAAATATGTCAAAAAATGTCACTTTTCAGATGATTTTTGTCAAAAATGAAAGTGGCACGAGCTGCATCCATGTTCATCCTCAACCTTTATAATTATATGTCTTGTATTATCATCAAATACAACTTACATTTCAATATTAAGAATGAACACAAATGCGGACACTTTCATTTAAGAGTGAAACCGTCTAAAATTTTAACTAAATTGATAAAATTATGAAGATTTCAGTAACTTAATTAACATGACTTAATGATGCTAGTACCCGATATATGTGCATTGTATTAATATTGTTACAAACAGCCTATATTTATGTAGCAGAAGCATTCTACTTTCCAATGAATAATTAAAAGTTTACATTTTAACATTTTGTAAAACTGCTATATTTTGGGGCCAAAAAGGGGTCTTACTGGACTTTCTCCTTTCAAAAAAAGCCTAATTTTCAAGAAATCTCTTGACATGCTTGGGGTCAAATTGGTTAAACATAATGCCGGACCACCATACTACAGACAGGAACAGATACTTTTAAACCACAAAAAAAAGCAAGAAAATACCAAGAGAAACAATAGAACAAGAAATAGACACACTCAATGGAAAAAATAAACTTGACACCATAGGGAAACTGAATCTCTGACTTGAGCCTTAAAAAAATATTTGTGATGTAAAATTGAGAATGGAAATGGGGAATGTGCCAAAGAGACAACAACCGACCATAGAAAAAAACAACAGCAGAAGGTCACCAACAGGTCTTCAATGTAGAGAGAAATTCCCACACCCCGAGGCGTCCTTCAACTGGCCCCTAAACAAATATATACCAGTTCAGTGATAATGAACGCCATACTAATTTCCAAATTGTACACAAGAAACTAAAATTAAAATAATACAAGACTACCAAAGGCCAGAGGCTCCTGACTTGGGACAGGCGCAAAAATGCGGCGGGGTTAAACATGTTTGTGAGATCTCAACCCTCCCCCTATACCTCTAGCCAATGTAGAAAAGTAAACGCATAACAATACGCACATTAAAATTCAGTTCAAGAGAAGTCCGAGTCTGATGTCAGAAGATGTAACCAAAGAAAATAAACAAAATGACAATAATACATAAATAACAACAGACTACTAGCAGTTAACTGACATGCCAGCTCCAGACTTCAATTAAACTGACTGAAAGATTATGATTTCATCATATGAACATCAGGCACAATCCTTCCCGTTTAGGGTTTAGTATCATACCATCATAACATATATGAGAAGAACATAACCCGTGTCATGCCAACAACTGATTTTTGAATAAATGTTTGTAAATTTTTTCTTTAATTTTATTTTTCAAAAGTCATCAAAAGTAATTAATTTCATTGCAAAAGCTGCCTGTTATAGAAATTACTTTTCAATTTCATTTCAATTACATTTCACTTGATATTAATTAGGAGCTTAGTAAAACATAACGAATATGCATGAACAAGACATTACTTTTACTCTAAGAACAATGAAGAAATTTATATTAAAATCCCTAGTTGTGTAAAATTACAGCACCTTTTTTACTGCTGCTAGTCAACTTAATATGTTATACAATTCAATTTTACTACAAAATTAACACCAAAAACGTCAATAGATGTCCAACAATGATATTTCCAATTATGCAACCAGAACTCCAGCTGAAAATTTTCCAATCTCCGGTTATGAAACTGCAACTATGTCACATGTCTGCAAGTGTTATAATCCCGTTGGGATGTACATGTTTAACATGTAAGGTATTGACTAATTGTCACTTCTATGTGACAGAAGTCATTTTAATCTGGAAGTATGACTTTGCTTTATTTTATATTAAAGTATCATTGACATTGTACTAAATAGTTTCAAACAGAATATAATGTACTACATGTACAACATTTTACTGTCCCTGGTGATTAAAACTCCATACCTGCCAACTGTCACTATTTGCACAGGATTTCCCCCATGGAGGCTCCCCAGTGGAAATTTTTGTAAGAGCAATTTTTTCCACTATTTTAAAGAAAACAATTAATTTAACAATGGCTATGATCTTGTTAAAGCACGAAGAAACCAAAAAACCACATTAGAATATATTTGAAGGCCCCATTGAAGGTTTTGTAGGAGTATAAGAACCATCTTTCACGTAAAACCCCAATGGGCATTTTGAAAAGTTGGCAGGTATGAAACTCTACAAACTTTAAAGGAAAATTGTCATCTTAGAGCAAGACCTCTAATAATTAAGTCAAGTAGGCTAAAAAGACAATAGACAAAAACACACACAAAAAATCCTGATGTATGGGCAATAACTCTTGCCTGGACTGGGTTGCACAAACGTCTATTAAGTTAATAGACTATTAACTTCTAATAGACTATTAAATATCTAATTGACAATTAGTTAATAGAGTGATTTAATAGCGTTGCACGAATCACTTTTAAGGATACTATTAACTAATAGACAATTAAGTGACTATTAACATTTTAATAGTCAATTAAGCTCCATTTAATTCTGCGAGTTTCATCATTTTTTCACAACATCATTACGATTTTCATCGTTTCCACGACGTCATCATGATTTTCACGATTTTCATCAATTTTCCATGACGTCAACACGATTTTGGCGATTTTCATCAATTTTTCATGACGTCAACACAATTTCAGCGATTTCAGGATTTTTCAACGGGGTTGTGTTTAACATCGAAGCAGCTAAATAATGCTACATAGTGCTACGTAGATTTATGACTATTGAACGTGTAGCTAGCCTAGCTGCTATTAATATCTACGTAGCTGCTAGGCTAGCTACACGTTCAATAGTCATACATCTACGTAGCCGCTAATATATTGAACGCAACCCTGGGTCTACTTTCAATTGACACCAAAACATGTCCAAAATACAAGAAATTGCATATGTTGTATTGAAAAAGATAGAAAAGTCTCGAAAAACGAGGGGAATAAGGGAATAAAAAAGCATTAGTCTTAAATTCCATTATGTTACTAATTTAAAGGTAAAGTTTATAGTCGACGTCTACAAAAGAAAATTGACAACTGCAGCCTGCTATATTTATATCTTCCATTTTGAGAGTCTGACTCAATCTAAGTCCATTTTTCACTTCGTTTATGGAAGGTTGGGAACTCGAATAAATTACTATAGTATTTGACACAATCGTGGTAAAATCAGAAATTTTTAATCTCCCATGAGAAAAATTTAGCCGCTAATTTATTTCAAACAAGATACAATAAATTGCTTGTGTTGCCATTGCAAGGGATTGAAAATTCTCGGAAAAAATACACAAGGGAAGAAATTAAGTATCATAAATCGGGGCAGCCCCGTTATTCAGATGTTCCATTAGTCCGACACCACATTGGTGCGACAACCCAATAGTCCGACGTCCCATTAGTCCGACACCTTATGAAAGTCCAATACCCCAAATAGTCTGACATGGAATAATTCAACAACTTTTTTAAATAAATACTTTTGATTTCAAAAGAATAATCCCATCAGTTAAACCTACATTCCTCCTGATAGTCCTAAAAACAAGTGAAACTGCGAGCTTCTGCTCACTGATGATACCCCCGTCCAAATATGCATTTGCTATCAGGTGTAAAAAATGATACAAGTGTTCGGTCAACAGGAAGTTGTCGAGTGATGAATCTGAAAACGCATCACACAGTATAGCTGACTTATATCAAGCCTGAAACCAAATTTCAGAAATCCTGGTAGTGTAGTTCCTGAGAACAATGTGACGAAAAATATTCATGGGACGGACGAACTGACTGACAGACTGACGGACTGACGGACTGACGGAAGGACAGACAGAGGTAAAACAGTATACTCCCCTTTTTTCAAAGCGGGGGTATAATAATAATACAAGTAACATATCATAAAGTACTTACAATATTTCAATTTTGCGTGATGTCCAGTGGCAAATATTATTGACATGCATGTTCAGGCCGAGAACAATCATTTGACAGTAAATTTTTTTAGATAGGCCCTGTAATAGTTGCCATCCGGCATGAAAAAAAGGTCAATGACCCTTGAACTGCCACTAGACAATGAAAGTACATACTAGTATTGAATAGGAAACGCCGGGAATTTTGCTTGCAGAAGGCTCAGACAATTTATCACGGTTGATCGGTAGATATGTATTAGTGAAAGTGGTCGGATATATTCACCCCTAAAAATAAAGAATGAATGAGACGCGGTGTAGCGAACATTTTGTCAAACTAAATAAGCTTTGTCAAGCTTTATCGAATAACTAACATGACGATACACAGCTATGTATCTCTCCCAAACCATTTCGATAATTTGGCCCAAAATACCAAAATCCCAAAATTAAAAACACGGTAAAATTCAGCATGCCAAAGTACCCCAAATATTCAATTATTGTTGAAATTCAAAAGAATATATTTCTTGACAGTTAGGATCCCACAAACTTGTTAAATGGACCAAAAAACAACAACACAATCATGTATGGATTCAGCCTACGAAAGAACCTCAAGTTTTATTTTGGACCCTGTGGGCCAATTTAAAACCGGACCAAAAATCAAAAATCTTACTTCAAAACCTCGTTGAAATTGGTCACGAAGAGATTTATAAAAAAATATTAGAAAAGCATTTTTTTTTTTATCCCTTTTTATCCCATTCTATTTCGATAGACATGATAGATGTACATATTCAGTGATGAAGTGGCATTGCATTGTATAAATATAACTGCACTTTAAATAAAGATGCTGATGAATTATAAAAAAAACGATGACATGCTTCTTCTGCTTTGTAAATAGACCCATACTCGAAATCCAATGATAAAATTTGTTTGCACATGCGTTTAATGACTACTGCAGAAACATGAATTTTATCAAATTGGCATGCATTTTAAAATATACTAGAACACACCCGTGATATCGCGTATCTGTGACTGAATTAAAGTATATAACTATGCGCAAGCCTTATTTTAGTATTAGTATTGTCATCTGATAAAGTCATGACGATTATAAGATACAAAGTTTTCTCTGCTATGAAATCTTTCTGTTTGAACACGTCGAACTGGAACTTATCAATTATTGGTAATATTAATTATTTAGAAAGCAAAAGGTCCTTGAATGGAGTATTTTTTAATCAACAGCATTGTCCTTTATTAGTTATAAATAAAGTTGAATTCTTTGATTCGCTGTTTTACGCCATGCCCGCTAACAAATTGAAAACTGTACCTATACGCCTTATATTTAGTCACAGATTTTTAGTATTCGTATTGTTATCTTAGAAAGTCTTACTGATTAAAATACTACAATAGCTAACAATTTGACAATTTAGTAGTGTCAACCCTGTGATTATGACCCGTTTATATAGCATATTAATCCTGAATACACCGTTTGGTGGTGCGCCTGTCATATGCGGAACGTACAGATAAGGTAATAGGTAACAGGTGAATATACTATTGGTATCGGTATCGGACTCGACCCGGAACTTCTTAATTATTGGCAATATTAATTACGTGGAAAACAAAAGGGCCTGAAGTGGTGTAATTTTGAATCTACACCTTTGTACTATATTAGTTATATATAAAGTTGAATTCTTTGATTCGTCGTTTTTACGTGATGACGGCTGACAAATTGGACCTCGTAATTTTAGTATTATAGATTTCTTTAATCTAAAACAGTTACACTTCAACTCTTAAATGATCCACATGTTGTTATATTATGACTACAATGTATTATATTTAAAATAAATATTAATTCTATTTAATTTAATGGATTGTTCAATAAAACTTTCCATCTCAAAGTCAGTACTATCAAACCCTTTTCTTACTTTAATCATTGTTTGAGCAAGTCGGCTGAATTAGGAATTTATTGCATAAAAATGAATAAAATGCATACAGTGAAAATGCACCGCATATACAATACTAATGAATCGCTCTACAGTGAAAATAAAAGTAATGTATCATTATTCAACAGTAAACATGGCTGACTCGAATAAAGATAGCATCATAGTGGAATTCAATACAATATGGACAAACTGAATAACAAAAGCTATTCTACGTTATACAACATTAATAATTGTGTTGAAATGAATATTTTTCTTCAACTACATCTTTCCTGCTAGTTTTTAATCACCTGCACGATTTGTTCGTAAAACCTCCTAAATATTCACCTATTTCGGTATATATTTCACGTATGGATGGCTCTCGGCGCGATAAAAACCCGTTCCCATCTCGTACTTTGTCTAACTTGTATTATTTATTACTAAACATTTACATGTGAACTATTTTTCTTCATTTTCTTCAAATATCATAATTTTTTCGTCTGTTTATTTACCATTCCACATCAGAAATGCATGGCATATACAGTGAAAATGGTATTTTAGGATCCGCACTTTACATGCACTGATATCTGTATTCTTTAAAATGTTTGCCATTTTCTCTATTTTTTATACTTTTGCCCATTATTTTAGGACCTCATTTTCTCTATTCTTTAACACCACCCCCCCCCCCCCCCCCCAAATCAATATTCTCTATTCTGTAAATCCACATCAACACCCTCATGAAGCTCTACTCATGAAGTATATTTTCTATTAGGGCACTTATTAACCTTTATCGGACTATTGGGGTGTTGGACCAGTTGGGTGTCGGAATATCTGGGCGATCCCCAAAAGTCCAATAATTGTTTATGTTATTATGAACCCTATCCAATGTCAATATCAGATATTTGTTTGAAGTTTATACCCAAGATATACCAAAGTGTCGGATAGTTTTGTTTCATCTTCATTACAGTTTTCGGTTCTAAAAAAAAATTGTTTTAAAAATATGTATTGGATATAAATATAATGGACAATATACACCATGCCATCTTAAATAAAAAAAAAAGATCAAAAGTATCACGTAGTTTCTCTTATCTCCTACGAATAACAATGTATGCTATTGTACGTTATTGTGCACTGTTCTGTTATTCATTTCTCCAATCTGTAGTAATCATTAAAATGTTAACCCGGCATGCCATACTTAATAGAAATGCGGACGTGAAAGAAAGCACTCTTTATCAAAGCGTCAACGGAGATTGCACATTCTTCACCCCTGTTATAAAAGGTTTTCAAATGTCCAATGCTTTCGTCCATGCATGCCTTTTAAAAATTGTTAATTTTGGAGAATGGATTTTATATTAAGAAATATATTTCAGTTTGAACAAAGCATACTTCCAAGGATGAGGGCAACAGTTTTTTTCTTCAGTTTTATGACACTTAATATTGCCGTATTGAAAATAAAACCATTGTTTCCCTAATAGATTCATAATGACAATGGTTAATCATATAGAATTACAATTATATCTTCATTTATGCTTCAAAAACTTTTTTATCTTTTCTTTCTATTATTATAATTTAATAATAACAAAAACAATTCTTTTTGTGACGAAATCATACAATGTGGGATATCACCGGCTGTGCGAGGCTCTCAGTCCGTCAAATCATCGAGTTGAGAAGCCTGTCACGGTATTCTTTGGCTGATTTTGAGGTACAAGTAATCCAAGCACTTGCATGGCATCCATTTTAAATGTACAATTAAGGACTTAATAGGGCTCCTTCATTCAATTAAATTTAATAGTGAGTTAATAGACTATTAACGTTAATTAAATTTTGTGCAACGCAAATAATAGACTATTAAATTTAAGTGTACGTTTAATAGACTATTAACTTTAATAGACGTTTGTGCAACGCAGTCCTGGTCTTTTGTTTTCTATGTTGTATTTTGTTTAAACCATTGTTTGTCTTTCTCTTATTTAGGCATTGCTTTGTCAGTTGATTTTTTAGACTTATGAGTTTGAATGTCCCTCTTTTATCTTTCACCAGTCTTTTATTGAGTCAATAAACTATTTCAATCATATTGAATTATTTGAAGATCTCATATTAATAATGACAGCTGATTTGGTAATGTTTGAATTAGTCCAGTGGTTCAGAGAAGTTTTTTTAAAGAGTTTACAACTTAAAATGACACAGATGATGGATGCAAAATGGTAATAGCTCATGTGGCCTATATGTATAGGTGAGCTAAAAACTTGTCATTGGGAATCTTTAAGACTATGGTTAGTCCCTATATACCGGTAAGCTATTCCTTTGTGAAATATACTTCTTTGATTATGTTTATGTGCATATGCTATTTGATAATAAAATAAGTATAAATGCCATTGAGAGGCAGCTAGCATATTGGTCTACAATAAAATTGACAATGGAAACATGGAATTTGCCAAATAGAGAACAACACAACAAAAGAGCAGAAAATAACCAAAGGCCACCAATCGGTCTTCAAAAAAGAAAATCTCACACTGGAGGCAGGCTCTGCTGGCTCCTAAACAAAAATGTATACTATTACTAGTTCAGCAAAAAGACTGGTTAGTCCTCAGCCCTTCATAGAATGTACTTACTTGGTATGTCTCTCTGTACATGGGATAACCAGGTGTGGTGGCAGCTAGTCCATATCTTGTATGTCCCTGGGGATCAGTTGGGTATGGGTAGCCACCAGGCCTCTGTGCTTGGGACGGACTTTGTGGTCTAGTCCTTTTATATGGAGAATTTGCGTCATGAGGGTTGCCAGATGGAGCCCTGAAAAAGATGAAGACATTTATTTATAACCAATTACAGTACAGTCACTTTTAGTTGAATCATTAACAATGATAGCATCAATCATATTTGTAGAAACTGAATGATTGGTTGCTTAACATTGTGTGAGCACTTTTTCTTTAGAGTTAAGACATATTTCTTCTATTGTATTTGTTCAAAATGAAAAAAAATGCCATAATTAATGGAATTTAAAATGCAAAAAGACATCACTAAGGCCAAAAATATTAGAGGAATAGTTTGAAAACACCTGACAAAGATTTCTCCATAATTTTCCTTTTCAAGTATCAGAAACTGAGATTTTTGTGGTAGATATTTTGTTTTAAATGATTCTGTAACAAAAATCACATTTTGTTGATTCCAAATGTAACAAGATGTTACTTTTTTGTTTGGGTTCTGTGATAAAACAATCTATATATATATATAAACATTGGTGTATTGTTTAGAAACAATAGAAGTCTTAAGTGACAGTTCTATGTAACACAAGAGTAACAGTGTCATTGTATGTATTACAAATGTAACACAAGAGTAACAGTGTCATTTGGGTGTATTACAAATGTAACACAAGAGTAACAGTGTCATTGGGTGTATTACAAATGTAACACACGAGTAACAGTGTCATTGTGTGTATTACAAATGTAACACAAGAGTAACAGTGTCATTGGGTGTATTATAAATGTAACACAAGAGTAACAGTGTCATTGGGTGTATTACAAATGTAACACAAGAGTAACAGTGTCATTTGGTGTATTACAAATGTAACACAAGAGTAACAGTGTCATTGAGTGTATTACAAATGTAACACAAGAGTAACAGTGTCATTGGGTGTATTACAAATGTAACACAAGAGTAACAGTGTCATTGGGTGTATTATAAATGTAACACAAGAGTAACAGTGTCATTGGGTGTATTACAAATGTAACACAAGAGTAACAGTGTCATTGGGTGTATTATAAATGTAACACAAGAGTAACAGTGTCATTGGGTGTATTACAAATGTAACACAAGAGTAACAGTGTCGTTGTGTGTATTACAAATGTAACACTAGAGTAACAGTTTCATTGGATGTATTATAAGTGTAACACAAGAGTAACAATGTCATTGGGTTTATTACAAATGTAACACTAGAATAACAGTGTCATTGGGTGTATTACAAATGTAACACAAGAGTAACAGTGTCATTGGGTGTATTATAAATGTAACACAAGAGTAAGTGTCATTTGGTGTATTACAAATGTAACACAAGAGTAACAGTGTCATTGAGTGTATTACAAATGTAACACAAGAGTAACAGTGTCATTGGGTGTATTATAAATGTAACACAACAGTAACAGTGTCATTGGGTGTATTACAAATGTAACACAAGAGTAACAGTGTCATTTGGTGTATTACAAATGTTACACTAGAGTAACAGTGTCAACAGGTGTATTATAAATGTAACACAAGAGTAACAGTGTCATTGGGTGTATTACAAATGTAACACAAGAGTAACAGTGTCATTGGGTGTATTACAAATGTAACACACGAGTAACAGTGTCATTGGGTGTATAACAAATGTAACACAAGGGTAACAGTGTCATTGGGTTTATTATAAATGTAACACAAGAGTAACAGTGTCATTGGGTGTATTACAAATGTAACACATTTGGTGTATTACAAATGTAACACTAGAGTAACAGTGTCATTGGGTGTATAACAAATGTAACACAAGAGTAACAGTGTCATTGGGTGTATTATAAATGTAACACAAGAGTAACAGTGTCATTTGGTGTATTACAAATGTAACACAAGAGTAACAGTGTCATTGAGTGTATTACAAATGTAACACAAGAGTAACAGTGTCATTGGGTGTATTATTAATGTAACACAAGAGTAACAGTGTTATTGGGTGTATTACAAATGTAACACAAGAGTAACAGTGTCATTGGGTGTATTACAAATGTAACACTAGAGTAACAGTGTCATTGGGTGTATTATAAATGTAACACAAGAGTAACAGTGTCATTGTGTGTATTACAAATGTAACACAAGAGTAACAGTGTCATTGGGTGTATTACAAATGTAACACACGAGTAACAGTGTCATTGGGTGTATTACAAATGTAACACAAGAGTAACAGTATCATTGGGTGTATTACAAATGTAACACACGAGTAACAGTGTCATTGGGTGTATTACAAATGTAACACAAGAGTAACAGTGTCATTGGGTGTATTACAAATGTAACACAAGCGTAACAGTGTCAAATGTAACAAAAGAATAACAGTGTTTTTTGGTATTTTCAATGCCTTCAAAGACTTTGTTGCACATTTGTAAGTCAGTGGTGTAGCCAGGGGTGCAATGAAGTTGATGCAAAACTGTCGCCTCGCTCCGCTCGGCGAAAATAAATTTTGGGACCCATTTTATGCAAAAATTTATATTATTTCAGACATTTTCGTGGTATGTATGTGTACTCCCTTAAAACTGACACTTTTTAGATTTTTGTTTAATTTCAAAACACCCACCAATAGATTCCAGATATTATTTTCCGACAGAATATTTTTGTTTTCTCAAAACTACCATCATTCAATTCAGAAATATATGATGTAAAGTTTCACACCCAATCTTCTATTTGAGGTGTCAAAACAGACCCATTACAGCGGCACTTCTGTATATGGAACTTCGGAATATAGAAAGTTATATAAAAGTAATTTTTCTTACATTTTCTTGTTAATTCTTGAAGTAAGATAATTACATTTGAAAAATTAATTCTTTGAATTTATGTTAACAGTTTGACCAATCTAGACGAGAGGGTGATTTAATAGACTTTCAGAAGAGAATTATTGATAAAGGCCTTTTCCATTAATATTTGTGTAATGTGTGCCTACATGTTTACTTGTCTCATAGTTGCAAGAATAGTACTTTTTCAAATGTATATACATGTAAACTTGTATTATCATTCACTCTCAAACAAGTAAACTATAATTTATAAATCAAAATGTGTTTATAAATATCTTAAATGTATTGCAATTGAGTTTGATCACTGAATCCTCTTTAAAATTCAGGCCAGTAATTTATATTACCCAGTATTGCCCAGTATTACCCAGTAAAACCCAGTAAAACCCGGGTTTTCACAGTATTTCCCACTGGGCTGGGCAACTCATAAAACCCGGGTTTTTGCCAACCCTATTAGGGACCGAAATTACCCACCCTTTCCCAGAATTTGAGCCTCCCAATGGGGTTTTTGGTTACTTGTCATAATGCGACACAGGGGACATGGAAATACCGGGCGTCCGTCTGTCCAGTCTTGTTAGCACTGTCATGTGTACAATTCTTGCCAGATTTTTGTGAAACTTATTATAATCAGCAATGTCTTTGATATTTGCAAAAATAAGTCTTGATCAAATATTTTTAACCAATTATGCCCCTTGAAAATAAAAATTATAATGGAAATCCCATTGTATTTGTTCTGAAGTTTTATTTCTCTCTAAATATTAAGAAAAAAGTGCTTTTTTTTAGTTATTACCCTTGAATCTTGGATAGATATAATATGTGCAATGCGGGGACATCACTTGGAACTCTGTTATTTAATTAATAATTTTTACTTAGATGGAAAATGGTATTTATAAGCCCAAGAATGATATTCCAGTAGAGTTTTCATCACGTCGTCTTTCGTGTCACAGGAAACGGTATCAGATTATGATGATTTACTATTTGTTCACTAGTAACGTTGCTATGTCAAGCAATTTCAGACCAAACATGTCTGCATTTTTTTTGTTTTTCAAAATGTTGTGGAACTGCTTGAGCATCTAGCTAGAAGCATACATGCAAGCTATGCCAGTGTAAGTGCAAAGTTTTTGATGATGAATTCCATTTCTGTTTATCATGTAAAATAAATAATTATTTAAGACATGTCTTTTTTAACAATGTAAAATTCTTATACACGTACAATGTTTTCTGGTTATAAAATGAAATATATTCTAAATTAAACTACTTGACAGGAAGTAAAATCTTGAAGCTCTTTTATTAAACAGTCTTTGAAACTGCAGCTGACGAGTTTTGTTTTATGAAGGAAAAATAAAAAAAATTTAAAAAAATGTGGTCTGTTTACAAATAGTTTACAGCCTAATTTGCTATGTTACTGTTGAAAAAAAGTCAACAAATTCACACAGGAGACAAAGTCAGACTTCAAGTTTCTAAATCAAACATGAGGATTGTCATGAAAATAAACGTCAATCAGATTTAAAAGAAAGATAGATTTTCTTGACACCTTATTTACAAGTACTGTAATTGCTCCAAGAATGCAATATTTGGAAAGCAGTATAATGCAGTTGTTAAGCAGGAAGTAAAATGCTTGCTGTCACGAAATTGATTGTAACATTTCATTTTATTACATCAATTCAACCTTTTTAAAGTGCATTGACATTCTCAAGATTCCCTCATTGATTTATGGTTAAATGGAATTCAGTTGAAGGAAAACATATAAATTCAATAAATGTTCCTTGCAATTTGAGTACAATGTTACAATGCTGCAAGCATTCCTTTCCCGTCACTGCATTAATTAACAGCGCCATAATCACAGAGTGTTACTCAGTAAAACATGAGAGTTTGAACAATAAGAAAGTTTAATATCTACCACTTCCTGATTAACAGGTTCAACTCCAATATGGGACATTTCTAACACTTTTGAAGCTTTTATATTGTTTTAATCTTTGGCAAAAGATTTGGTGGACTAAAGAAAATTGTATTTTAAGGGCTTTCACCAAAACAAATTCTTCTTTTTTTTTTATACATACATGTATCTTTAATGTATTGTATGAGTAATTAATCACTGAGTCCTCTTTAAAATTCAGGCCAGTATTTTATTTTACCCTGTATTGCCCATTATTACTTTAATTGTATCTTTAATGTATTGTAAGAGTGATCAATCACTGAGTTTT
The DNA here is from genome assembly GCF_963676685.1 of Mytilus edulis. Lineage (NCBI taxonomy): Eukaryota > Metazoa > Mollusca > Bivalvia > Mytilida > Mytilidae > Mytilus > Mytilus edulis. The sequence continues at coordinate 46,602,527 of NC_092349.1, read as the reverse complement.
CTTTTTAAAATTCAGGCCAGTATTTCATTTTACCCGGTATTGTCCATTATTACTTAGTAAAATGCAGTAAAACCTGATTTTCCCAGTACTTCCCACTGAGCCTGGCAATACTCATAAAACCCGGGTTTTTGCCAACCAAGATCTACACCAAAGAACAATCAACTCATCCCATTATGTATTTGATGTTGCTGCAAGTCCTGACCTTTTTCAGTTACAGTTTATGCAATTTAGAAAAAAAAATGCTTCAGTAAAAGTATATATTGGTCAATCCCTTTGTATGAGATTGATGTATGGCGTTCCTAGCCCATCCAATTTCATTTCATCTCCAATGTGTAATGATCGTAATAGGTTTCCAATTACTCTGTAGACCTATATTTATGTTCATGCTTTGAATAGGTTTCTTGCATATATCTTACATAATATTAATAAATTGTGGTTTCAGCAAAAACAACGTCATCATAATTATGTGGCTTCATATTACCTCAGGAGAGATCAGAAAAATCAAACTTTGAAATGAAAACCAATAGTTATAATTTTATATATATAATTAATATTGCTCAATGATATTTTTGGAAAATGGTCAAACCCACAGTGATTCTCAAGTTAATATTTAAAGTATGATTTCATTTATATAAAATCTCTGTCAATATTGACTAAATTAAGATCTGCCATTTGTGGTTGTTACAAAATTGCATTTAGTATTAGATCCATATACATGAAGTATGTAAGCAGATGTTTTTGAAGCAAGTACTACTATAGGAGCACAGTAAACAACATGAGATCTGAGGACAGTAAAAGCACAAAACATATTTAAGAAATCATGTATTCTGTGCCAATAAGACAACTCCTAAGTCACAATTCATAAAAGTAAACCATTATAGGTCAAAGTACGGTCTTCAACACGGTAAAGTCTTTAAAAATTGTGAAAAAAAAACAGAACTCACAATCACAAACCAGCCATTGACACGCCTGTTCTTCAAATAAACAAAAACATAAGGACATGACATACTTGTACAACTACTAAGGAAGATTCCTACTGGTAGTACATGTATAGATTAATTCAAAACACACAAAAGAACCATTTTCCAAGAGTTCTCATTTTTAATACAGAAAAAAATTAGTCCAATTAAAAAGAAAGACCTCACAAATTTAGACTGGTGACAGGTCCAGCGTTAAATTCTACAATTATCTATGAATATGACCATAACAAACTTTGACATTACCCAATGGACATTTCAAGCCTATAGTCATTTAAACATTTTGCAAAGTAGACTGTATGCCCAAAATAGTGGACAGATTTACTAAAAGCATAATGTTTTTTGCAAATGTATGAATCTCCAACGATATAGTATGACGACAAGTGGACAACAGCTAAAGCCTACCTGTACCGGCCCCAGAGATAGTTATATACAGTTTGCATTGAAGGTGGCGCTGCAGACCAGGTCTGTTGTCGTGGCTGACCGTAGTTTGTGGTATTCCTGTACATTTCGTTGTAACGAAACCCAAGTTTTCAATAACTAAAACTTAAACTATTATCACAAATTTTCTCGTGGATATTAAATATATAACAAACAGATCGGAAAATTAAAACATTTTAAAATACATCATTAACCTTTCTCTAACGCAACAAAATAAATAACATATAACAAGACACTTTGAACAGAGAAAATGTATAAAGGCACATTTGATTTCTCTTCGTTAAATCTTTCTATGACATAATATTCGTCAAATTTAATTACAGTTTTGCTCTTTCATCAGTGTTCAGTTTTCACGATAGTTTTCTTGATTTTTACAACATTAAACACACTTATAATCTTTAATCCCAATTTTAGTACAATTTGACGTATTAATTGAATCTTTCTAGTGCTGAAGATAAAATGGAGGCATCCTTGCAGTCTATTTATAATTGAAATAGATTCTAATTGAAATCAACGATTCCAATCAGCAGAACTTATCTGTCAACAGATTTTAAATTTTGATTTAAAATTTCAAAAATTATAATCTCTTAATTTAAAAATTTTCAAAAATCCAACTAATAACTTTTTTTTAAAATTTTAATCTGAACTTAAAAAGGTTTGGAATAAGATAAACAATGTATAAATAGATAATTATTGTTTATTTATGAATTCTCTTAAATATACTTAATTAAGATAAACGTTTATCAAAATTGGCAAATTTTTAAGCTAATGTTAAATAACTGCATATGACATTGTATGATGGTAGCAGGCAGTTTTTCTATTTCACATCAAAAATTAAAGACCACGAAACCAATACAATGACTACACAATTAACTGAAGCCAATAACAAATGTGAAATCTTGACATAAACTCTATTTTATGATTTAAAACCAATATGATGTGAATTCATGACTTTTCCCTGCTGTGTATTAATTCCAAGTTACTATTTCTGTCCAGAATATATTCTTTGGTTCTCCCAAGGACTTGTGCTCTACAAGACAATCAGTCTAATCAATTTGTCTTCATCACATTACGATTCGAATTGAACGAGTTTCCAAGATTCTGGATTATACTTTTCACTGCAGAAGAATTTAATTCAAATTATGAATTCAGTAGAAACTAACGAATTAACCCAGTTCGTGACTTGAATTATATATTTCTTCATCTCACAAAAATTCACAAAAGTGCATGTGTGTTTGTAAATTGCAGCCAAAAATAATCAAAAAATTATAAAGTAGAGTATTCAACACTGAAATGCATCCATTCAAGTCCTTAATTTCTTTTAAACAAAAGAACAACCACATATATTCCAAACACAGCATACATCCCAATAAATATTCGTGTCATGATTCACATGGTAAATGTTAATATATAAATATATATATATATTCAATTCACAAAGGTAAAAAATTAATAAGATTTTCCAAAGTTTTTTCAACGTGTAAAAGGCAGCTGATGACAGTTCTGCCCATAATTAGATATCTGTCCAGGTGCTTCGACCAGGTGATAATCTATCGCTAATTAAACGGATCACATGACACATCTAATGGTCAGTCGTTAGACTCTAATTACAAACTATATATGAATATAGATATAAGATTATTATATCACAAAAAAATCAATATCATTTTTTTTTCTCGAAATAAATGCCAGATTTTTGTACTTTTCCACCTCAACTTCCCACAGAACTGTCAAAAGATGTCAATATTTGTCATAAAAGATACCTCCAGACTGCAGCATGCAATAGAAAGCGTCAAATTGATCAACTCAAATAGGCTTCAATTCATTTCCATACAAGATCTATGACTACATATCTTTCTAATTAAAAATTTGCATCGTAAATCGTAATCCTTTTTCAGACAATACGGAATATTTATAAGATTCCTGGATTTTAACAAATAAACCAAATTTAATCTCCGCTATTCATAATTTATTACGTTATATAATACAATGATGTAAATGTACCCAGAATAAGAACTGGCAGTAGCTCATCACAATTGATCACAATTATACAGTTCTATAAAAATCATATTTCCTTGATGAAATTATTACTTTAAGATGTCAACTAGCCTTAATTATGTACAAAATAAATTTGGGTATTCAGTTTCATGCACAAAATTTGCTGTTTCCTTTTAAACAGTATTGAAAATTGATAAAATCAAAGAAGATCTTAATTTATCTAATATAAAAGATTTGTTACTTCAGTGGAGGTCACGTGCCTCTCAAAATGTTGCCTACTGTAAGGCGGATTATTTTCGAGGGTGTAAAATTTGGTGATTTTCATTTAATAAGGTAATACAAAATATTTTGGTGGTTATTTTTTTTGCGGATTTAAAACTTTTATCAATACCTTTGCATGGCCTTTTTTAAATTGGCTGATTTTATTTAAGCGATTTTTTTTCTATCTGCGAAAATAAGAGAAAACTGGCACCTCGTAAAAATAATACGCTATACTGTATAAAATGTACTTTAGTGGAGGTGACTCTCAAAATCGTGCAGCCTATTGTATTGTTGGAATCTATGATCAATTAACACTGAAGCTTAGTAAAAGTCAAATGTTCATATGCATATATATCTTCTCAAATGCATGTACAAAATATTATTTCAATCAGAGATATTTGCCATATGTTCTTAAATCATTGAAGTGTAAAAATAAGGTCAATATGATCATTTACTACAGCTGAAGTTGATTTTGTAGTCAGTAGCCATTTTTGGATTGACATAAATTAAAAGATTCTGTGTGCAAATTTCTAGTGCTTAAAAGCATATTTATTATCAAATGATTGTGGTAAAACCAAAGTTGTTACATAAACTCCCTAATAAGCAAAGGCGTCATTTGATGGTTTTTGCCGTCAAACTTTAAAAAATATTTTTGGTTTTCAACATCTCATTTTTTTGCTTTTGGAAATATTTGATGTGAATTCTTGGCTGATAATTGATTGATTGTTATTGGTTCAATGTCTAGTGGCAAATATGTCATGCATACTTCCAGGACAATCTCGGCTAATGATGTTTAATTGAGAAACATGTGTTGACCATAAGGAAATCCTATAAAATTTGTAGAAAGGAAAATTTGTTTATTTGAATAAGACTAATCATGCTAATGAATCGTGGGAATTATTTAACTGAAATAGAAAAGTGATCTTCAATAAAGAGATGCTAATATCTTTTTTTCCAGTGCCAACCTTATGTTCTCAGATAGCTAAAAGGAAAATTTTACTTTGTCTAAGAACATGAATGATGAAACTTTACCTGATTGAAGTTTTTATTCTACAAGGTTAATTTGTTAACATTATACACATGACAAATTCATGAAATTTCTTTAATTTCTTTTTTTTCCAGTTTAATGTTTCTACACTCTGTATAAAATATCAATGAGTATAAATTCAAGTGCTGTTATCAGATTTCTCATGTTATAATTTAAGATTTAGTACATTTGTAGTACAAGAAATGTGTCATTCTAACACTGCAGCTAAAACTTATCAATTTGGTTCATCTGTTGAAAGAGGCATATACATAATACAGACGCAAGGCTAAAATCTGCAATTTCTCAATGCCTTTATATATTTAAAATGAGAAAAAAATGTCAATTTTCCAACATGGAAAAAGTAATTTTTTAAAAATAGTTAAAAAAAAAATAATAATAATAAAGCCCAATTTTCCACTCTCAAGTTTCCTTTTACCATGTTTACAGGAAATTTTTTAATAAGAAAACTTAAATTTCCTTAAATCATGTTAATTGGCTTTATATTAAGTTCAGCTTATGCTTAATTCTATTACACTTTCCTTTTGTTGCCAGTTTAAGTATAAAAATTTCCAGATCGTGACTTTATATGACTATCAAATAAAATGAAATAAACAGATATCCTACATTAACTAGGGACCATTAATTCTTTTTATTACCATGTAATCATTTATTGATATAAGTAGTATAAGCACTGTAAGATAGATATAGGAAGATGTGGTGTGAGTGCCAATGAGACAACTCATTTAGTGATCATGAGTCCATCCAAATAACAATTTATAAAAGTAAACCAAATTAATTATAGGTCAATGTACGGCCTTCAACAAGGAGCCTTGGCTAACACCGAACAACAAGCTATAAAGGGCCCCAAAATACATATTTGTATCTCAGGTCTGATCAACTGATGTTCACCATATTACATTTTCAACATGTGTTAATATTTGGAACTTCTCTGGGTTTTTTCTAGGCAAATTAAGCATTAAGAAATTGCTCAATATTTTCAATAAATTCATAAAAGAATTTATCTCAAAAACATACTTCTGACAAAATAATATTAAATTCTAGTATTTTTAATTCTTCACATTTTTCGTGCAGTAATGCATAATTCAGTGTTCTCCGCAAGGCCTTTTAGCATCATGGTAATGTGATGCTATAATGTTAAATGTGATGCTATCTGAAATAATTTTTCTATAGTTTGTATTATAGTTGAGATGCTAAAATTTTAAGAAACAAGATGGTATTTCAAATTTTATTTTTTACCAGGAGGCTATATGAAATGTTTGGGGAGAACACTGGCATTTACTCGTAAGAATAAATCATAACATTCTGTTTGCATGTTCTCATTACATGTAGCACTAGTACTTCATACTTCTGTAATAGTTTTGGATAATAAAAATGATAGTGTTAAATATGTAAGCCTTAGTAAAAACTAATAAAGATTCAACCACCTACAGCAGTGGCGGATCCAGAACTTTTCATTAGGGGAGAGGACCCACTAACTACCATATGAAGGGGACCCACTCCAATGATTCACTAAATCATCAACAAAACATTTTCCATAAAAGGGAGCCCTGGCCCCCCCTAAATCCACCTCTGATGAATGAGTAATGTTTCATTTAACTCTATTCCAACAACTATTCAGAAGACATATATTCGGAAATTTTTAATATGTGTCCCCTACCGTAAATCAATTGCCTGTGAACACTGCAGTTGTAAGGCTGTCATGGTATAGCTAAGAGTATTAAAGTGGCGTTAAACACCATTAATCAATCAACTAATCCTTTATTCTCCATAATAATCAAACTCAAGTTTTTTTTACCCATCCTTATTTTAGAACAAGTAAAACTCACTGATCAAAGCATAACATTTTATAGATTATATATTCAAACACCGTGTACGTGGTGTATGCTAGCAGATACAAAGCTCTTTCTCATTAACCAGACATCCCCTCAATTCAAAATTATGTCTTTACAAACTGTATAACAAAAACATACTAAAATTACAAAGATTTTCATCAAAGACATCTCACAAATTAACCAGCAACATTCACAAAAGACAACTTCTTTTGTATATCTCTGGTTATAAACAACACCCTTGTTTCTTAGGTAGAATCAATAATGCCATGGCAACCAAGATAATGACAAAAAAAGACAAAAAAAAGTTTTAATTGTATAAACTGAGATCAAAGCCAAATATAGACATTCCCTTCAGAAATGAATCAATATTTTCTTCCTTACTTTAAGAATTAGGACAAAAGATGACAAGAACAGAAACATGAAAACAATGCCACCGAACTCCTGACATGTTTCTTGGATTAGGAGGCTTAAATGAGGGGATTATCTTTAACAGAAAGAATTTCAGATGGATTTTCACCAACAGATTAGATTAGTGGTTATTTTAGATAAATAAAAAAAACATTGAAATTTAAGACAAAAGCTATCAAAAAAACCAACTGATTCTCACTTTATCAAAATATGATATGTTTTTTTCCATTTTCTTTAATTTGTTTTACAGGTAGATAATAGAATGTCATATTATACTAACCGAGGTGACGGGAAAATCTTCTCATATTGTTGAAATTACACTCCCTCAATATTATGTATACATGTATATTATATATATATAATAATTTCTGTTTATTTTAATTATAAATTCATTTGATATTCAATATTTACTTTATGAGGAACTTAAGGCACATAAAAACATAATCAATTTCTATATATATATATATATATATATATACATAAATAATTTTAAAATCGTGATTGAAAACAACAATCTGTTATAGACCTGACTTGGGATTTTAAACAACTAACTAATAGATTGTTTGTTTGTTGATTTAAACACCATTTTCAGGCCTGGGATCTATGTCAAAGTGGCCACTTATTGTTGGCGGAGAAAAACTGAGTGACCGGAGAGATCTTACTAACCTTCGGTAGTAAATCGACAATCCAAGTCAATTATAATCAGAGTTGATCACAACTTGCATTGCCATGAACAGGGATCAAAATACAAGAACAACTTCAGAGTTGACAAATCTAAACTTGAAGTAGTAAAACTATTAACACCAATCAGCCACCAAGACCCAATAAACTTTAATAATAATGATGAGTTTAACAAAGTTTTTTTTAGTAAAAAAAAAAAAAAAAAAAAAAAATTGTGTTGTAGATGTAAAATTGTAAAAAAAAATTTACTTGTGCCAAAAGTAGCTATATATATAGTAATACTTAAGATTTTTTAATTGTTCAAGAGAAGCTTTTTCTGAAGAAGAAGATCATAGGAAAAAAGAATGAAGATGCATCACTTTTTTATTCTAATATTCTACAGGAAGTTGCAGGAATGAAATAAACATAATTGGATCAAGTTTTGATTTATCTCCCTTTTTTCCATTTTGAAATCTTTACAAATAGAAACAGTGAAACAAATATATAAACAAAATGCATGAGTGTACGTATTGCACGATACATACATGTACATGTAAAAATATCAACAATATATTTAAGCAATAACAGTACTGTTGTTGAAGAGTTGCCATCGTCAATTGTAGATTTAACGGTCGCAAATGCAGTTTTACTGGCAACGCATAGCGGAGACAATAAAACGGATATTTGCGACTGTCAAATCAAAATTGATGGTGGCAACTCTTCAACTACAGTACTGTTATTCCAATACTAAAGCATTACAAAAAGAAATAATACGATTAAATTTGATTAAATGTCTAAATTTGACAAATTAAAAAAAGATCTGTGAAACTTTATAAATGATTTTGGTGCAAAGACGTCATAGGTAAACGTGACATCATACAAATGAAAACTTACAAACTGGAGGATATTATGTTACCTGTACGATTCAAATTCGGATAAAATTACATTAAAACGTCGAATTTGAGGTGTTGTTTTATTTTCCATTATATAGCAGTATTCGAACATTTGATGATTCAATCAATTCAAAATGGCAGGTCCCTCCTTAGTGAGGCCTGGTCAACTGTGGATTTGATGGCAACTTTTAGCCAATGAAAAAAATTGTTACATAAAAATTGCATTAGAATGTATTATTAATGTAAATGCTCAAAAATATTTTCCTTTTAGACAAATTTAACAGAAAAAGTACATGTGCTGGAAACTCTACTGTTGTTGTTTTTTTTCCACTTGACATTTTTTGTCCATTCCAACTGTGTCACTGAAATACAGTTCATTGAACACTTAAGATAGAGAATATGGCTACCAATGAGGCAAGTTTTAAAATAACTTTGAGTCAGTAAGGTCACATAAAATACCCTATGCTTCCCATGAAAACATGTTTTTCAAAGATGAGTATTACAAGCCGCACTGCCTGCCTCATAAAAAATGGACCAGTCTTATGTTTGTTCTGGGTATTTATTGTACAAGCCAGAGTGAAGAACCAACAAAAAAAGTGACAACAAAGGGATGACAGACTGATGAATTGTCAGACCAACTGACCAATGGATGGAAAACATTAATACCCTTTATAATTTTAATGAAACTTGACATTTGTTCTAAATTTTTCATAAAATGTCAAGATGTTGCAAGAACATGATAATTATCACATATACCATGATTTCAATAGTGGGATACATGTGTAAATTAAAAAACAATATAATTTTTGTGTGAAAACATAGACTGTAAATTCAAAAGTTATTGCAATGTTTTTATTATTGAAAAAAATGTGACAGGGTTTAAATAGCAATCATTAATATATATATTTTAATACACATTTTGAAAATATTTTATACGAATTGAACACGATTTTTCTTAATATCGCAAAAATTAAAATCGCATCTTAGTCTAAAATGACAAAATCGTAATAATAAATGCACGCAATAATTTCTGAATTTACAGTAGTTAGACTACAATGTCATGATGCTTGAAGTTAAAAGGAAGCCTGAAGGATGATTTTGATTGCTTACAAATGTACATGTACATGTATGAGCACATGTGTACCCATGATAATATTAAGAAGTGCAGTAACATACAAATAAATGTAAGTACAGATTAATTATAGAATAACTAATCGAAGAATTCAAATAGAGAAAAACATTCAAAGAGTGACCGAACAACACATTAATTCACGAATGCGTGTAGCACATGAGTTAATTAATTATCAGTGTTGTTCGGTCATGAGTTGAATATTTTTCGATATTTGAATTCTTTAATTAGTTATTCTTTTTATTACATTGGCAAATGGCTTTTTTAAAAGAAATTAATGTAAAGAACTATATCTTTTTTTCTACGCATTCACAATTTATTTTGACCCGCCGTAATCGACGTCTGTAGTGTACTTTATCATATTTCCCTCTGACGTTATACAACAATAGGCGTTTATAAATAACCACATTTATCACATATTTGTTACGAATACGTCGGGTTTTGCATATATATATGCAATAACCTCCAAATTGCCCGGAGTAAAAAAGAGTATATTGATATTGGTAAAAAAAAATGGTTGATTAAATTACACATGAAATCATAAAGCCTCGAGGCCGATATGCAGTGGCGGATCCAGGGGGGAGTTCGAGTTCCAGGGGTTGAAACCCCCCTTTTTTTTTTGGCCGATCAATGCATTTGAATGGGAGCATATAGTTGGAACCCCCCCCCCCCCCCCCTTTACTCTGGGTTGAACCCCCCCTTTTTAAAATGGCTGGATCCGCCACTGGATATGGGAGTCTCAGGATGATACCAGGGCCAATATGGAAAAGGGCATGTTATAATCTATATACTTATTGCACATGTGAAACTATTGTTTTTTTATTTAACTGGGAAATCAATGTAATGAAGCAACCAATGCAATAAAAATATTTACCAAAACTGGTGAGCATGTTTTAAACATAGTAAGTGATCTAATTCAAATAAAATTTAAATGAAATTTTACATTTTCAGTCATGTGACTTTATAGTATGCACATATTCAAAATTAACAGATACATGTACTGAACATCTTTTCTTGAGGGGGGGGGGGGGATGGGGGGGACAAAAAAACTTTAAAAAAAGGTTATAGTCATAAAGGGAAATGCAAATCATAACTCCTTGTAGGAGTCAAGTTGGTCAACATGGTCAATGGGTACATTTTAAAAATAGACTTTTGGTAACTCTTGATCATTTACTGATAATTTTTGTTTGCAGTTCTGTATATCTTTTTCAATTATAGTCAAAATTCATTTGTGGTTGGTGGTCACTTTGGAAAATTGTTACCACTAAACAAAACACACCAAAGTTCTTAATATATATGTACTTACTTATTTTTCAAAAGGGGAGGTTGCTCTTATAAATATAACAAGATGAACAATTCACAGATTTCTTATTTTAACAAGAAGAAAATAGATCCAATATTAATGTAAAAAGAGAGATAACTCATGTTAATTGGATTGACAAGTGGATCCCCTGGCTGATTATAAGGAGTTCAATCTATTGACAGTGCAAGGGATTTTAGCATCTTGAAAGATATTTGAAATCTGATTTGCACCAGCTTTTACATTTTCTTATAATTGAAATGAGTTTTAATCAGAATTCTGATTTTTACAAGTAAATATTGGAAATTATACTGTTGTGTACATGTACACTTGTCATATTCAATGTATACAATAATTAATCACTTTACATTGTTTCAATATGAATCATTCACCACTAAATATACATTTGTACCCGACTGGTTATCACATGTATCTCCTTGTATCAATGTATATTGGGATACAGTTTATCTTTCTAGATGTGCCTGTGATTTAATTTCAGGGTGATTGCATATTTCACTCTGAAATATCTCTCTCCTTATTTATACACCATGTATATTCATTTGATAAAAATACCTGACTTGGTTGATATATCAGTGTGTTATCACTGTATAATACCAGCAAGTTCGACTACCCTGTTTGATACTTGATGTCCTCGCTACCAAAATATGAAAATGTGTAGCTAATCCCTTCATTGGGTGTCCCCCAGCTGTCTCCGCACTTGTTATGGAGCCAGAATTACACATCTTGCATAGTTTTACAAAACTTGATGCAATGCAATAATACAATAAGACTGTCAATTAGGAGCCAAAATATTGCCTTCTGGATCTAGTTCACTTGTTTTAATTTTATCAAGATTTTTCCTAAAACATCTTTAAGGTACAATGTATTTTTTTTGTACATGTGTAGATAGGGAAGGGGGGATGAATCAAAATTGTTGAATATTTTGATAATTTGCCAAAATGCAGTTTGTATCATGCTTTTCTCAAAAATAAAAAAAGCTATGGGTCATGTTGTTTTTTTTTGTTTTTTTAAAGATATAATTATATATATAAGTTGTGAAAAATTGTGTATGGATAAAACATAAAAAAAACTTATTTTGAGTGATAGAAAGAAAACAACAGAATATTCAGATAACATGGATAAGATACATCATGTATATGTACCTCTACTAAGTACTTTCGAAAAATAAAGATTAAAGTTGTGGTCACAGGACCTGTTTTCATGCTACAAAACATAAAAGGTAAAGTTGCAGTAAGGTGATAGTCTTTGATTTGTGTTGAAGGCCTCACTGTGACTTTGATATGACAAACGAAGGCCTCACTGTGACTTTGATATGACAAACGAAGGCCTCACTGTGACTTTGATATGACAAACGAAGGCCTCACTGTGACTTTGATATGACAAACAACTATTAAAGTTTTCTGTACATGTTGTTCCTTAGCTTTTTGTGTTTTTTTTACATCTGAATAAATGTATATGTACTGATTTTGTATCATACATGGATACCCTATAACCTTTCATTTATATTAAATACACTTCATATTTCCTTATTATAGAACTTTACAATATTGGAGTTATCTTCCCTTGTACAGTAATTTTGAGGGGAAAATAGGAATTAAATAAAAATACAATGTACATGTATTCTGTTTTTGCAAAATCCATTGTAAAAATAAGATAAAACATGTTTTCTTCATTTTATTTTAGATAAAAAAAAGCCAGACAAATGAATAATATTTAAGGGAGGGGATGAGGATATAAATGTAGCTGATGAGAACCCAAGGATATGGCATAGGAAGTGATAATAATTTAATCCATCATAAACTCCATATGGTAGTTGCATTGAGTCAGAGTCAGAGAACTTACTTTGAACACGTTGGAATGACAAATAACATGAATATCCTTTAAAAACAATGAGAGGTTTGATGTAATATTTTTTATTTAGTTATACAGACATGACCATGATGACAGACTCATTCATATATATTATAACACATCAAATCACTTCTTTCATCTTGTGAAAAATGTATGATAACAGTCCAAAGTGTGATTGCGCACATTATCAATATGTAAGATTTTTAAATTTGAATTTGGGCAAGGGAGTTAAGAGGTCAGATAAGTTTTTTTTCTAGCAACTTCTCCAAAAAAGTTAGAAAAAAGATAAGGTTGAAACTTATTGACCCAACATCATTTCTGCCAACTTTCCTGATTCAGACGACTTGTTTAGAATTTTGAGTTGTATTTTCAATCTGTCTACATGTTTCAAACTTTATGTCAGAATTGTAAAAATTGTGATCATATGGTAGACAAATTTTTGTTTGCAAGAAGGTTTTAATGCAGGATAATTCTTATATGATTTGCATATTAGGGAATACGTTGATATGATTGGTCGATAGGACTTCCGGTAGTTGATCTTGACGTTGGTTATTTTTCGATAGACGATGTTGACCGAACTTCTTTTCGTAACCAATGTTAACAAGAGGGCAGCGATAATAACACAGACGTAAACAAAATTTATTTTCACTGCACGTTAATCGTTAAATAAAATTATACACAAAAACACGCATTTGAATGATTATAAGAGATTTTGCAATTTACAGATAGCAAATTTCTTTGAGCACATATTTTTGCGTTAACCTACAAATATATTCATGCGCCAGGCCTATTCAATGACATAAATTACATTTTACATGTGATAGAGGTAATGAATGTAGAAAAATATATTCCCTATCTTTTGTTAAAATCAGACTGTCCAATTTTAAAGAATTATAAGGATTAAACGCCTTTTTAAAGGAATTTATTGGTGTATAAACTGGACCAAGTAACTCACAAACATATCATAAAAGTCCTTTAGACTGTTATTTGTTTGTGAGTGAATTGGTCGAGTTTATACACCAATAAAGCCTTTTTAAAGGAATTTATTGGTGTACAAATAAACTGGACCAAGTCACTCACAAACATATCATAAAAGTCCTTTAGACTGTTATTTGTTTGTGAGTGAGTTGGTCGAGTTTATACACCAATAAAGCCCTTTTAAAGGAATTTATTGGTGTACAAATAAACTGGACCTAGTCACTCACAAACATATCATAAAAGTCCTTTGGACTTTTATTTGTTTGTGAGTGAATTGGTTGAGTTTATACACCAATAAATTCCTTTAAAAAGGCGTTTAATCCTATATTAACATGGTTAATGAAAAAAGTGTGGCTCATTGATAAATTCAACAATACATGTAGGTATATATAAAGGCAACAGTAGTATACCGCTGTTCAAAACTCATAAATCCATGGACAAAAAACAAAATCGGGATAACAAACTAAAACCGAGGGAAACGCATTAAATATAAGAGGAGAACAACGACATAACACTAAAATGTAACACATATAGACAAAATCCCACGAGAATAACAAATATAACATATATATATAACATCAAAACCAAATACATGAATTTGGGATAGACAAGTACCGTGACACGTCTTATCGCAATGTGAATTTACACTCAAAAATAAGAGAAAACAAACGACACAACGTTATAATGTAATACACACAGAAACAAACTATAATATAACAATGACCATATTCCTGACTTGGTACAGGGCATTTTTAAAGGAAAAAATGGTGGGTTGAACCTGGTTTTGTGGCATGCCAAACCTCGCACTTTTATGGCCATGTGAAATATAACATCAAAATGACAACACAGGACTACAATATAAATAAATTGGAGAACACAATAGACAAAGAATCACACGAACAACAGCCAACAAAAGGCAACAAGTTCAAAATTTTAATACGCCAGAAGTGTATTTTGTCCACACAAGACCTATGTGTGACGCACAGATACAAAAGTTTGAAAGCCGAAACGAGTACAAAGTTGAACAGCATCGAGGACCAAAAGATCAAAAAGGTTGTGCCAAAAACGGCAAGGGTTTTCCGTTAAGTTACCAGAAAATCCCTATAATTTAGAGTAATTTATACTTTTGCAAACAGTAAATTTAATAAAATGAATATTCAAAAGATGTACATGATAAAGCTGAAGTATTAACTAATTACAGGAAACAACTGAAATACATTTACATAACCAGACATTTGAAACACAAAAGTAGACACATCCGAATACGTTTAAACCTCTACGCCAAGTGACGTCCTATTTGAAACTGAAAAATGACGAAAAAATGACGTCATTAGAATTAGTAAAACAGAGCATCAAAAAATGAAAAATGACGAAAAAATGACGTCATTAGAATTAGGATTATTTAAGATTATATATTTGAACTAAATACTGATATTGCATTTAATAACAAAGCACATTTTAATTCTTATTAATATAAAACTGAGGTAGCAATTAACTATATTATAAAACTATGTCAGGTTTGTTATGAATCTAACTTCAAACGTAAAATATCGTACTGATTACTTTGAACGAAATCAAATCTGATAAATGAAGGCGGTGATTAATTTTCTTTACCATAACACAGAAATATAATAGAAAAGACGTCAACACATATATCCGCATGCACTTTTATAAATCCATGACAATTAATTTAGTCTTCATGCTTAGCCACAAGAAGGTCGACTATCATGACTATGGATAGAAATAAAACCTGTGGGTATATAACATGCCTTTTGTAAAGTCTGCAATACACACACAGACTCATAGATATCAGATCGTTGATAAGCCTGAATGACAAATTAAAGCATTAGTTATCTTGTTGTCATACTGATCATTAAAATCATCAAATGATTGAGAAGATACATGTACTGTTTCCCGGGTTTTCCCGGGCTGGGCAATACTCCCAGAAATGGGTAATACTGGGTAATACTGGGCAATAAGACTTTTTAAGCTTCTTTTAACACAAAATAGTAAAGTCTTGTTATAGTTTCATAGTATTATAGCTAAATATATACATTTTATACAGATAACCATTGAAAGTCATTTTTCTAGAAGATTGAAAATTCAATTTCATTCTTTTCTCCACTACTTCTATGTAGGCAGAAAACAAAATTTGAATATTTTAGGATTATTAATACCTTGTTAAGGGCATATCCAACAGTTTATTTCTGACGGTGAGAATTTTTTCCCTTTAAGATATTTCATTGTTCAATTGACAGAGAATCAAATTTTGCCAAAAAAAATATATGATGTCGATTTCATTTTTGCAAAAAATGCTGCTGAAAATTGAACATTTTTGCAATTTTGGAGTAAAAAACGTTTTTCATTTAAAAAAAATAAATATGATTTTCTAATCAACATATACTTATATAATTGGGCTCAAATTAAAGCAAAATAATTCAAGATGGTAAGAAAAATATAACTTTACCATTTAAAGCATTAATTCTTACTCAAATAAAGCCAGAAGCGTTATGGTCGACCAAAACAACGGCAAGAAATGAGCATTTGAAATGCACATTTTTGATTTTTTTAAATATTTCTAACGGTGTCGATTTGACCAAAGTAAGATATGTTATTCTTTGAAAAAAATGGAACGTAATAACGTTTTGAAAAATATTTGTCACCATACTCGTTTTTGAGAAAAATCGAGTAATATAATATTGTTTCCTCAATCCCTTCCGTAAGCCTCACAATTGTGCCAAAAATTAAAAAGACGTTTCGGGACGTAACGTTATATTTCCCCGCTACTTTTTCAAAGGCAGTGCGACGGTGTCACAGACAAATTTAATTTTACACTGTGACTTTGTTTGATAGCTGTCTCGATAGCACTCATATCGCATCTTATTATATTTAATGGACCAGTATCTGTACGAGATAATAATTCAGTTAGCTTTACTATGTGTTCGTCAAAATTGTGAAACCCGGGTGTGAAACATGCAAACCATGGAATTACAAACTACTGAAATAGTCCCCAGCTCTGGTATATTTCATCCCTCTTTTAAAACAAACGTATTACACGTTAGAAATCCGTTTCTTTGTGTCGGTCTTTAGTACAAAGCATGGTTAATTTTCATATTATATTTACATTTTTGTTCTGATTATTCATTTAATATGCCACTTGACGTCCGTCATCCATAATCATTATTTATTTTATCGTTACTTTACAAAGAAGTCTTTTTCTTACACTGATTTATATTACACTGTCCATAATTTCACATATCGAAATCAATAAAGAGCACGTGAAATTTTGCAACCAAACACTTGTCTAAAATCTCACCGACTCCGTATTATATATTCGTATTGCAGTTTATGTTTTTTTCTTTACAGGCTTCCAGCTATAAAAAAATCTGTATGTTGACTCTTATATTCTTAGTGTTTTGAATTATATGTGTCGTTGGGTTGCTGTCGTATTAATGTATACCTTTAAAATCTTTTTCATAAAAAAAGGATTGATTGGGTATAGAAATATTCACATCTCTGGACTGCTCCAGTCCGACAGTTACGTGTATATATTTGCTAAAATTGGGTGCGGCCATTTAGCTGCTCGGATGTATAAATTTGCAGCCTCGTTTAGTCGAAATAAAAATTTCGTTATATCAGATGCATAGAGTAAGGAGAGTTTCGCGCTATCTATACGATAAAATACCATCTAAATAAATGGTTGAAGGGATATACGAACTTCGAATAAAATCTATAAACAACAACAAAGGTCACATTAATCTTCAAATAAGTTGCATCTGTTGCGCCTTTTGCAGTTGTAGATGAAAAATAATAATTTGATTAACAAAACAGATCAGTAAGACATTAACTTGAGAATAAACGAAAATGCCGAAAAATGTTGAATGTTATTATAAATTGTGGCCATTTTTTTTGTGTGTTTTTGCTTTTATGACATATTTACAATATATAAGTATATGAAATTGACACAGTAATTTTTCCACCTAAACGAGCCTGACTGCCGTGGTTTTACGCTTCAATATATGAGTTATTGCATATATACACAATGGAGATGGTTGTCTGTTCTACTGCCCTCTACATAGTTTGGCTGCACACAATGTAACCACTGATGTAGATTACTATATTATTATTGATTATCCAAACAAATAAATTCAAAGAGAAAGATGCGGAAAGAAATTCTAAAATTTTCGTTTAGAAATAAGATATAAAATAAAAATAAAATGTCAAAACTGGAATACTGTTTGAAAGTGTTTGAGACAATTATCAGTTGCATCACTATATGAATATGCATCACTATATGAAACTGATGAATTGATTGCTCCCGTCCTCCAGTGGCAAGTATATCACGCATATTTACGACGAGGTGAGAGTGGATCTGAAGTAAATGATTGATACATTATCAAGATATAAAGAGTGTACTAGTGGTAAAACGTATGCCGTACTAGATAAAGTTGAATAGTGATCAAAATCGTGAGTTAAGCTATAAGCCCCCCCCCCCCCATTTTGAATTATGGTATTTCGATGGCTGTTTTTTTTTTCCTATCCTGTTATGGACCCGCTGACTTAAGAGGGCGTGTCTAATTAGTCAAGACCTACACTGTTTTTTTTTTGTTAAATTATACTTGTTTCCTCATACATAAGTAAACACTAACATCGTCAGATATTTTCTACTTGTATGTCAGTGTATACATGTATACTTTTCTACATTGGCTAGAGGTATAGGGGGAGGGTTGAGATCTCACAAACATGTTTAACCCCGCCGCATTTTTGCGCCTGTCCCAAGTCAGGAGCCTCTGGCCTTTGTTAGTCTTGTATTATTTTAATTTTAGTTTCTTGTGTACAATTTGGAAATTAGTATGGCGTTCATTATCACTGGACTAGTATATATTTGTTTAGGGGCCAGCTGAAGGACGCCTCCGGGTGCGGGAATTTCTCGCTACATTGAAGACCTGTTGGTGACCCTCTGCTGTTGTTTTTTATTTGGTCGAGTTGTTGTCTCTTTGACACATTCCCCATTTCCATTCTCAATTTTATTTTTATATATTACAATGTTTTCCTATTTCAATATTTTTTTATTACTGTGTCATCTTTTGTTTTACATTGTTTATACCGGTTAAAGGTCGTATTCATTTAAAGAGCTACTGTATACATATTAGCACTTCAACGCAAAGCTAGATGCATGATAAATGTTAGTTTACGCAGTATTTTATTTTTCTCAAGAAACCATTTTTTTTCATCTTTCTCAAGAAACCATTTTTATTTCATCTTTCTCAAGAAAAACCAAACTTTGAGTTTTCTATCCTGAATGACAATGATCTCGGAAAAGTTTGGGAAAGAACTATACTGACAATTTGTGTTACATTCTACTGCAATAATAAATCATTACGCATTTGCTGTCGTTGTTTTCTACTGTATTGAAGATAATTTTAAGAAAACGGAAACTTAAGTGAGTATGGTCTAGTAATTAGGATTAAGACAATTGCAGTTCTTTTATATAAATAGACCAAAAGGACAAAGATATCTTTAAAGTTTTGAGTTCTAGTTCTGGTAATATTCTGTACGAGTTTTTTGCCGATTCCCGCCGTGCCCTTTCCCTAGAGGAAAGAAACCGCCCTTTCCAGACGGCCATTATGACGTCGTTGAAACACCGTGAAATTACGGGAAACTATAGACGACGGTTACGTTTCTTATTACCTCCCCTGAAACTGTTGGATATGCCCTTAATTTCAATGTATTGTTTCAACTATCCAAACTTTAAAAAAAAATGAATTTTATAGCAGTGTTTATGTGAATTATAAATTTAAATGTCTATGCAATCATATTGCTAAATAAACACCCTACAGGGTCTAGTCATTAACCCTTATAGAAATGAAAAGGCTGAATATTGTTATATAAACATATCAATGTACTAATCTGAATAATTACTTATTAATTAGTGATGTACATATAAATTATGCAAAAGTATTTTTTCTTACATTTTCTTGTTAATTCTCAATGTAAGATATATACATTTGAAAAATGAATTCTTTGTATTTATGTTAACAGTTTGGCCAATCTAGACGAGAGGGTGATTTAATAGACTTTCAGAAGAGAATTATTGATAAAGGCCTTTTCCATTAATATTTGTGTAATGTGTGCCTACATTTTTACTTGTCTCATAGTTGCAAGAATAGTACTTTTTCAAATGTATCACTCTCAAACAAGTAAACTAATTTAAAAATCAAAATGTGTTTATAAATATCTTAAATGTATTGCAATTGAGTTTGATTACTGAATCCTCTTTAAAATTCAGGCCAGTATTTTATATTACATGTACCCAGTATTGCCCAGTATTACCCATTAAAACCCAGTAAAACCCGGGTTTTCCCAGTATTTCCCACTGGGCTGGGCAATACTCATAAAACCCGGGTTTTTGCCAACCCTGATTTTTCACCAGGAATGAGATCAATGTCCTTCTTTGTCCATATTTTCAAACTAGTATTCTAAACACAATTTACTAGTACATGTTCATTTTTGTAGCTGAGTTATAGCTGTACATGCAGTGGCGGATCCAGAAATTTTCATAAGTGGGGGCCCACTGACTGACCTAAGAGGGGGCCCGCTCCAGTCACGCTTCAATGATTCCCTATATAAGCAACCAATTTTTTTCCCAAAAAGGGGGGGCCCGGGCCCCCCCCTCTAAATCCGCCTCTGGTACATGTACATTGTACTTAACTTGTACTTTCTTTTCAATATATATGTGTATGCAACAATATAAGTACAAAAATCATGCAAATGAAAAGAAGAAAAAGAGCTAATTAACTCAACCTTCTAATATATGACACTATTTTTGAAGTACAAAAGAAAATGCAGCAACAAAATTTAAGGTAGCTTTTTAAAATAATGTGAATTTACAAATTGCTGACAGGCCTAGGTATGCTCAACACACAACTACATAAATTTATAAACTTCACTCCTTCACATCAGATTGTTATGAAAAAAGAAAATCAAATCAATACATGTTAATTCACTATGTTCACTCACAAGCCGAAAACAATGTTGTTGTAGACCCTGAGATATAACATGTACATGTATAAGTTAGTACTAGTCTAACTAGTTGAGTTAGGGAAAAACTTTTTGGCTCAATTGATTAGAGCGCTGCCTTTAGATCTCAATATTGAGGGTTTGAATCTTGCTGGTACATGTACAGGCCAGTGGATTTCCGAGTAGATGTCTTGGGTTGTACAGTAGGCTAGTCGAGTTGCTCGAATGGATGGTATGCAGCCCGAAAAAAGAAAGGAGTGCGAGTGTTGTAGACATAGAGGTATAAAGGTAGTCTAACAAGATGAATTAGGGAAGATCTTCTTTGTCTCAATTGGTTAGAGCGCTGCCTTTAGATCCTGAGATTGAGGGTTCAAACTTCACTGGTACAAAATTTATATAATTAAGCTTACAATAACGAATTCAGGTACATTGTATATATACCTTGGGTGAGCAGCAGTCAGTGATTAAAACAATTATATTGTCATATGTCAGAATAAATTATCTGAATTTAACTTCCTCTACAATGAATTGAACAAAAAAAAATCAGAATTACAGACCTGTTTACCCACCATGATGTCTCTCAGTAGAATTGTCAGTAGTTTTGCAATGTTGTCAGTAATACTCTCGCTGAGTCGCGCGAAGCGGCACGAACCATCTAGGGGGGTTTGGGGGCATGCCCCCATATTTTTTTTGAAAAATTAGATGCAATTTCCTGCATTCTGACAGTATCTGCAGTCTTATTCAGATATTTTTTTGCAACAAAGATTATAACCTAAAATTTGCATGATTTGAAAAAAGGTGAGCTTAAGTTTGCAGGTCTGGAATATTTCATTTCAAAACACTACAGTTCAGGACCTCCTTCTACCTCCCTCCCCCACAAAAACTAAGTCCAACCCTAAAAATATTTCGGCAGCACCCTTCCGAGGATTTTAACATTTCATTACCCCTCCCCAGTGTTCCAGCTAGGCCGTTTTCAGAGGGCGCGGCGCCCGCCCTTTTTCGAGTGGCGCCCTGTGCCCTTTTTACAGTTTCCAGGGCGCCCTGCCTTTTTTGAAGATCGATTGCATATTAATTTGCGTATTGATATGATACGCTAATTACTAAATTTTACCTGGGGAAAAGGTTATGACTTTGTTTACCACCCCAAGCTAATCAATGGTTACAACTGGTGTCATAATCTGTTGTTATAGGTAATCCGTTTATCGGATGGGTCATTAATGATCATCAACATTAATTCGTTCAAATAGAATCGGTCAGTCAGCAATTATCTTTGAAGAAATGTGCATACAACAACTTGGGCACAATTTGCGATGTTTACCGTAGTTTCATGGAAGAAACATAATGACAGAAAGTTGGAAAACCATTATAAACTCGTTGAAGACATTGTTTCACTTGTTTTCTGTAAAATAAACAGAAAATTCAGACGTATTTGTCATTGACTGCCTTCATTTTTGATACGAAAATAACAAAATCGGCGGCCATATTGTGATCATATTTATGTACTGTTTATAATCCTCCAAAGAAGGAGCACACCCGAATAAAGAAAGATAACTCAATCTGATGTTTTTCCTAGCATTGAGTAACCCATTTACATATTCTAAAATGTGTCTCCATACTTCTTGCTTAAGAATATATATGTTTAGGTATTTATTTTGAGTTATGGGAAAAGTTAAAGAGGGTCTTAGTAGCAGTGTTGGTAGGGTGCCTTGGTCATCTTTTTCTGTATTCTTTATTTTTGATACTATTTTTCACTGTTGCTTTATATCCTAAAATTGTGAATTTACTGAGCACAGCTGTTTTGTGCTGTATTGCCATCAAGCACAGCAGGGGTAGAAAGGTGAAACTGGTAAAATGTGGTAGACCATAGAAACAGTATGAAACAGATCTCCTTTCAAAACATACTGCATATAAAGTTCAACTGTGCCAAGCAATGATAAAAAAACTTGTGTGACAAGCTGCTTGACAAGTTTTTCAGCCTTAAAAGTAGAAAGATAGAGTTCTATATGGGCTAAAGATGTTGTTCTTGTATAACCTGTGATTCAACGAATAAACACAAATGTTTGATTAACATCTTTTATTAAAATATGCCCTTTTCATATTATCATATCGCGCGTTAAATGCCCTTTTTCAGGATTGGCACCCTGCCCTTTTGAAAACCTAGCTGGAACACTGCCCCTCCCTATATGCCCAGGCCAATAAAGTTGGGTTTCGTAAGAAAGAAAATAAGAGACATGTGGGACAGATCCATTTATAAGATATGGATCATTCACATCTCCTGCCTACACATAGAAAATAGAATAAAAACTGACCTCCTGCGATTTTATAAGAATCGGGAAACATTAGTTTAAATGCTTTGTTGAATATGTATCGGCAGATGACAGGGGTAGGTTTAGTTCTGCTATCAACTCACACATCATAACCTCTACTTTAGTGGTGGAACGTTGCCGGTTCAGTTCAATAGTGTACAAGTCTTTGTACTTATGAAGGCATTTCCTTTTCTTACGCGCTTGGTCTTGTTCAAAACTTTTATTGACTTTTTTGCGTTTTTGAGAAACGCCGGCATCCTGAGGCTGATCCATGCCGACCATGAAATAAACATGATCGCTATCATTTTGCGCTTAAAAGAGGGGCGATTTCCAGTCAGAAAAGCGCCTTTTAGATACCGATCGCCGTAAACGGAAGCAATTATGATTTTTTTCCGGGTTGGTAGAAAATCCGTACTTTTTCATGACAAATCCGTATTGAGTAATTTTATGAAAAAATCCGTGTAAAATACGGACAATCCGTACAAGTAAACACCTCTGGAATTAATACCAGTAGAGTTCCCTCCCTTTGGTTTTAAAACATAAACAAAGTGCAACTTTCCTTGAAACTAAAATTATTCACATGTGTCTGTGCTTTCAATGTACAACATACACTAATTACACCTTCATGCTCATATCTGCCAATCTACGAGGCATGGATTTGCGTTTTAGCAACCTTATTTATAATTCAAAACAAAACAAATGAAAAAAAATAGTGGATACT
This sequence comes from Mytilus edulis, assembly GCF_963676685.1. NCBI lineage: Eukaryota > Metazoa > Mollusca > Bivalvia > Mytilida > Mytilidae > Mytilus > Mytilus edulis. Next base: position 46,578,683 of record NC_092349.1, on the reverse strand, counting down.
GTATTTGGTAGTTTTGTGTCGATGTTTGGGACCTGTTCGATCGATTTGCAGTCTAATTTCTTACTCTGTTGTTATTTGTAATTAATGCAATGGTGCACATATAAGAAGACAGGGTTTTACCTATCATTTGGAGGGCGACCTGACATTATTTTCCTCTCATTTCGCCATATTTAATTTTGACGTAACGGAAATTCCATCTTTTGTCTAAATTTAGAAACTGTACGGTGAGAGCAATGATGACTTTCCACGGATTACAGAGTCATTTAAAAATATCTTTGAATTTTATTACATGACTCTGATAATCAACCAAAATGATTAATAACACAAAACAGTAACTTCCATGTGTAAATAAAGATATAAAATCAAGGAACAATTTATTGTTAAAGTGAGATTCACACAAGACAAGATAATTCACAATACACCTTATCGCTATTCCCGGGTGCTTGAACTTTTGCCGTCATGCAACAATCACTTTTCCATTGTGGCGTCACATATTTTGTTTTATGACGTCAAAATTTTACGGGAACCTGTGTAATATCCAGTAAATACTAATGGCGGACAAATAGCGTCGCGGATCCAGAAATTTACATAAGTGGGGGCCCACCACTGGGCCCACTGACTGACCTAAGAGGGGACCCGCTCCAGTCACGCTTCAATGATTCCCTATATAAGCAACCAATTTTTTTCCCAAAATGGGGGGGGGGGCCGGGCCACCACCCCCCTAAATCCGCCTCTGACTGCTGCGATAAGGTGTACGGAACTATAATTAAACAGTATATATAGTGACACATATAGAAACTACTTCAGTGACAGACTAGAAAAGACTAAGTAGTTGGACATATTTAGAAAACATTATTCAGTCACGCTATAACACATACAGCCACTTAAATTTACAAATAAAATAAAAATTTTGCCGAAATAAAAACAGATCGACCAAAAAATGTTGTACGGGAAGACAAAAAGTTAAAAGCAGAAAGATTTTTATAAGATAAAAATTTTCTTTCACAAGGAAGTTAATTTAAGTTCATTTGATTGTTATTAAGTAAAATTTAGCAAATTAAACACTATAAAACATATTATATTAGGGTGTCTTTCGCCATCTTGGGTTGTAAAACATAGAGAATCTAAGGTCAAAATTTCAATCAACTTAGCAAAATTTGATGCAGGAATACAGATAACTTATGTGAATTTACATTTAGAAGAAAAAAAATTATAAGGTTATAACTTTATAGATATTAATATTTTTAGTATTTTTTACAAGTGGAGATCATTTTTGCTAGATATTTGATGTTATTAAAATGACATTTTAAGGGGAGGTAACTCTGAAATAGAACATTTTCTGCAGGAAACGACATGGATGTTTGCAATTTTGTGTTTTAACCAAAAAAAAACCCCAAAAAAAACAAACCGAAAGGTTACTGTAATCCAATCTTTTCTTTTGATATTCTCAATTATTATTATATTTTTGAAAATATATCGATATATATACTACGTTTCCTGTACTATTATTTGTCTGTTTCTCTTTTTAATTTAGCCATGGTGTTTTAATTCAGTTTATTTTCGACTTTAGTTTGACTGTCCCTCTGGTATCTTTCGTCCCTCTTTTGGCAAAGTATGAACAAATTCTATCATTTTTAACTTAGACTCCCATACCACCTTACTATTATTCCACTTCGATCCACAATTTAACTGTGCGCACCTTATTGATTATGTAATCCTGACAAATTATGCTAATTTTGGGATTACAGGAGATTTTCTATATATGTTTTAAAAATGTATTTCACTAGAAAAGTCTACAATATGTTATCAATATACATGTGATCTCAGCAGTTTTCTTGTTGGAAGATTAATATATGTATAGTAAGTCCATACAATGTTAAATTATGGTTAAATAATCATTTATTTATTTATATTCTTACAACAAAGTTGTTTTTTCATAACTTCATCGAACACTTAAATTTTCTTTGAATTATCCAACTCCAACTTTTTTACGTCAGCAATTGTTATGACACTATACCGGAGTTCACATTACAAGGTATAGACACGTGATAATATCTGCAAAATGATGATGAATTCATGTCCAGAGTGTTTAGTGAATTTTAAGACTGTCCCTCTGGTATCTTTCGTCCCTCTTTTAAGAGTTACATTCAGTTTACCAGTGTATCAAGAGTGTTAGAAAATAATATACAATTACTGTCTTTTGATGAGGTAAATGTGGGGTTTTATTGACTTTTGAAAAAATGATATTCACTAAGGCCAACGGCCGAAGTGAATATCAGATTTTCAAAAGTCAATTAAACCACATATTTACTGAAACAAAAGACAGTAAATGTTTTATTCCATATTCCGAGAAAAATGAATGTAATGGAAAATATTTACCAAAACCAATTGTACATCAAACGTTTTTACCAAAATTATACACGTAAAAGCACGCGACGTTTTGCGCGGTGAATATCCTTTCCCGCAGGTGAATATGCTTATTTATTCAAAATCCCATTCATATAGAAAAACCTACAAATATTTTATCAATATGGAATAACAGTGAATATTAAACCACACCATGTCGATGTTAACAAACGTCAATATAATTCAATAAGGTGTGATTTGACCGGAGTGCAGTACATGCAGGGACTTGGTTAGCCTAACATATTTTACGTTTTCTGTTAATTGGCATCAATATTTTTTTGTCATTTTGTGTTCTAGCAATGTGCAGTTTGCTATCCGTATCCTTATATTGATAATTTAATCACGTTATATGTTAAAAGTCAAATATACTAATAATTTAATATTTAAAAAAAACAGGGAAAAGAAAAACAAAACAAAACGAAAACGAAAAACATTGATAAAAGGGGCATTAGCCATAAGAAAAATAAACAAAAATTAAAAAGACATAATTTTCCTTTTTTTCAATCATCAATGAAATAAAAGAATAATCATTTGCTTTTAGTTCAATTTTGTCAAAATAAGCATAGACACATCGCTATAATGAATTATTCAGTTGCAAGTGCATAAATCGACCTCGGTAACTTATGTAGAAGTCATGTTCAACCATTAGAAGGAAAGGAATGTCAAAATTGAAAGTAAAACAATGGTGAACAATTTCTTTGACTGGCAAAATAAGGATTAACTTTTTTTTTAATTGAAACAAATCAAACAGACCTAGAAAATTCCAATTAAAGTCGCTACTTATTCATATTTATGTTGATGTTTATATCGGGTTATGTGACTGTCGGAAGCATTCGGAGGTCATCTCGATGCATGGTTAATCAGATGTGGTCTAGACTATAATAAACACATAATGTTGATATGCATTATCGACTTTATGCATTGCTAATTATTTATTTCAGAGTCATTGTAATTTGGATATACGTTTTAGTATGTTATGAATCAAATATGATAGTTTGATTCAAATCAGAATTTGGCATCTTATGACCCTTTTAATGGTATTGGACCTGCTAACTGTGTCCCTTCCAAGTGTACAATACAATTCGGGGAAAGGTTGGTCGGAAAAGTCATTTTGATTTGCAAAGGTTGGTCGAATCTTTGGACTACAGAGAACAATTATTTGAACATTTAAGTGAATGATATACCCGAACACTTTCTACAGTAGCCCCTCATGTAATGTTACAGAATGCCAATAATATCGGCATTTACTCCGACTAACACATATGAACTCCATTAAAACCTTTAAATCTGAAACTACAACGTCTTTTTTTATGAAACTTGACAGACATGATTTGTGGATTGTCTTTTTAAAGTATTCCCTTCTCATGCTTCTGTTTCTATCTGATGAGCAATGTACAAGCCCATCATAATTTGTACAGATTTTTTTTTCGTACATCAGTATTATCAGTGTTTTATGAACCGCTTAACACAAATGGATGATGCAAGCAAAGTCTTTTGTTTCGCATATTTCTATCATACAATTTTGATTACATAATACAGTCTTTAATATTGAGCATTGATACAAAAACATTAGAATAACACAAAAATACTATTAATGGATATGATTTTGGTATAAGGAGAGAAAAAAAATTATAATTTTAACCATTTAGGTATCCTTATTTTCCAGTATAATGGCAACGAGAATAGTACAAAATATTAGGTTTAGGTATATACATTTGAATTTAAAATATTAAACTGATACATTTTAAAAGACAAAATTTTATCACCTGGTGTAAAAAGGTATGTGTCAAAAGACTTATAACTTGCACCAAACCCTAAACAAATTATAATTTGTACAAACTTACATCTTGTACACAAAATATATACTACGGTTTAAAAAAAAATAATTTGTACTTTCCTGCACTTTTAACCGTTGATTTAATGTTATCTATGTTGTTTTGATCTGTTATCAATAGACAAGATTTTATCAAGTTGATACATGGATAGTAACTGGGAATAGATATTTATAGAAAAGAAGTTACGAACTACAGTATACATTTTTGAACGATCATGTTGTCATACGAATCTTTTTTATAATCATATAATAGTAAGATTTAAAGGTAAGACATTATCATGAAGAATTACGGGCAATTAACATTTTATATTCATCTTCTTTCACTGAATATATTTTTGTTCATAACTACGCCCACTTTACCATGTCAAAATCTAGTCTGAATGTTAAAATTTGCGTATGTCAGCATTATAACAAAACATTTACAATCTACTCCGTATTACGGAAGCCGATAAGGGCCATTCAAAAAAAATATTTTATGTCGTAATTACGACATAGCATGTCGTAATTACGACATAGCATGTCGTAATTTCGACATAACATGTCGTTATTACGACATCGCTATGTCGTAATTTCGACATAACATGTCGTTATAACGACATCGCTATGTCGTAATTTCGACATATCATGTCGTAATAACGACATCGCTATGTCGTTAAAACGACATAGCTATGTCGTAATAACGACATCGCTATATATAAAAGAATATGTATTATGATTGCCAAGAGACTAAATGACACAGAAATTAACAACTATAGGTCATCATAATGCCCCCAATAATTAGAAAAGCCCCCGATTAGTCAGCTATAAAAGATGGAGGAAAGATACCAAAGGGAGAGTCCCCGAAATGCTGTGTGGCAGACAGTGTTATTAATTAATTATTAGCTCCCTTGGTAAAACTCCAAATTTCATATTTAATGTATTTCATTGTTAAATAATTTACATGAAGCTTAATAAGTATATATTTGTTAATTACATAGCTTTTGCTATTTGAATTCATTGGTTAAAGATTTTTTATTTATATTGTAAAGTTTAATATTTGCATCGTCGCAAAATCTTTGGATACCTTCAGTGAGAAACTTATATATTTTTAAAATCCCGTCTTAGTTTTATAAGGTACTTGCCGTGGAAGGGCTGTACAGCCAGACAAGTATGAAATAAACAAATAAAACGTGGAAATATATGAGGACTGACATTGCATGCCAAGTATTCCATCTCCCTTCATATAAACGCAAACTACATGGCTTCTTGTAATAAGGGTGAATTGAAGTATTGATAGCTCTATTTCTACTTTCAAACGTTGGGCACGACATTCCTACAACACGACGTTACACTTTTTTTGCGGCGTCGAAGAGGGGTTTTGACTTCGTTTATTTTTTGCAAGTTTTATTCGTTTTTTTATTCTGTTGGTTGATTCTGGTTCTGTTCGTTTTGTGATGTCATTTTATCAAAAATTACCTCGAGTTGTGGAAATCGATTTAATAATGTTTACCGTTTAAGTTATTTCAACTAAAAATGCAGTACTGTCGCAAGTAATGTAGGAAGGAAAGATGGGACGGAAGTACATGTATACGGTTTTCCATATTTTTGTTTTATCATAGGATGTTTAACTTTCAAGGTGCAAATCATCTGTCATTGTAAAATTTCTATATCTTAATTCAACCAATACAAATATATCTGACACTCTGCAAGTAAATGGAACATTTTTACCCTTGGTTAAATTTGAATAGAATTGTATTTTCACTGGCACATAAGTTGTCGAAATACACCCCTTCAATTACTTGAACCTTGGCTTGGGAATTATTTCCCAAGTCATCTATAGCGTTTAACTTCTGATATACATTCTAAAATATAGTAATCTACTCCTGGATCGTCTGCGAAAACGGCAGATATAATCCCGGGTTTTTATTAATTCGATGAAACGGTTTTCGTTGCTGTTTGGGATTCGTCTTTCAATTACCTCCATTTCATGCACAAGTTTATATTGACGAAAAGTTCCGGCTTCGCTAGTACAGGAATTATTTTCATCACGACAGTTATAACATGAATAGCAGGACAAATCGCGAAGTAAAACATTCCGTGAACTGGTATTAAGTCTTTTAATATTGGTGATTGCACCTTACTGAAGTGACGACTTTAAATGATCTATTTCGGAGTACTTCCGTAACATAAATTTCAATTCGCATTTTACATTTAGAGGACTGTCTTGGTGTCTCCAATTTGTCTTTGCAAAAGTTGGACGAAGTTCATGTAATGGGATGTTTTCCCCATTTCCCAATTCTTTTAAATAAATCGTTAAAAGCTATAAACGATTAATAAAAATTGCAAAATTTAACCTGTGTCGAACCTATGTCCCCGGGCGCAGTCTATAGCAACATGCACTATACTTTTTTTTTTCTTTCAGTCGTTGAGTTAATGAAAAACGTCGTTGGACATTTTTCTTATTCCAGCTTAATATGCAGCCACCGAGTCAAATGAAATTTTGCAAAATAACGGCTTTAACGGCACAGAGAACCAACACATGTAGTTGTTCCTGCCAAGAATCAAGAAGATCAGAGAATAAGAAATAGGATCACTATACATAAGAGTTAAAACAGTTTTTCATAAATGTAACGTTGGACATCCGTTTTTTTCACATAGCTTTCTTATTTTAATCCTCAATAAACTAGATATTACTTAGTATATGATCAAGAGCTGTAAAAACACAATTTAAAACATATACTGAATTTGTCACAATATTGTTTCGTGTTTTCTAACATTTTTTATATTTATTTTGTTTTGCGGATGACATTTTGAAGATTTTGTTTTAAATCCTAGGCGTTGTAGGAACATCGTGCCCAACGTTTGAAAGTAGAATTAGAGCAATCAATACTTCAATTCAACCTTATTACGAAAAGCCTTGAAGTTTGCAACTATTTGTAGGGAGATGGATAGCTTGACTTGCCTTGGTAGGAATGAATGTTTAGACCTAGCATACACGGTCGGTCTAATTATGTTTATATGGAAGCTTTTCACGACCTTGACTGGCTATACAGCCCTTGCACGGTCGGCGTTATGGTCTAATTACATGGGATCTATAAAATATATAAGTTTCTCACTGAATCTATTCAAAGAAGGTAACCAAAGATTTTGCGACGATGCAAATATTAAACTTTACAATATAAATAAATATCTTTAACCAATGAATTCAAATAGCAAAGTCTATGCAATTAACAAATATGTACTTATTAAGCTTCATGTAAATTATTTAACAATGAAATACATTAAATATGAAATTTGGAGTTTTACCAAGGGAGCTAATAATTAATTAATAACACTGTCTGCCGCACAGCATTTCGGGGACTCTCCCTTTGGTATCTTTTCTACCTCTTTTATAGCTGACTAATCGGGGGCTTTTCTAATTATTGTGGGCATTATGATGACCTATAGTTGTTAATTTCTGTGTCATTTAGTCTCTTGGCAATCATAATACATATTCTTTTATATATAGCGATGTCGTTATTACGACATAGCTATGTCGTTTTAACGACATAGTGATGTCGTTATTACGACATGATATGTCGAAATTACGACATAGCGATGTCGTTATAACGACATGTTATGTCGAAATTACGACATAGCGATGTCGTTATAACGACATGTTATGTCGAAATTACGACATAGCGATGTCGTAATAACGACATGTTATGTCGAAATTACGACATGCTATGTCGTAATTACGACATAAATTTTTTTTTTTGAATGGCCCTTATCGGCTTCCCAATCCAACAAAAGAGAAATATTATTTTTTCCTGCTGTGACACATTTTTTGTTGTTGTAGATGAATACAAATCGATGAATATAGAAGTATTTCAGTTTTGTATCTAGGTCGAAATAAATTTTAATTAAGTCGCGGAACAAGTCGGAACATTAAGAAGATTGTTACTCATGCAATGTTTTTATGTTATCATTTGTAATTTTTAAAACTGTATAACATTCATTGCGAACCCAATTGTACCTTTCCATAGTTTCACCTGATAGTTACCTGTCCATTTAAACTTTAGGCAGTTCTATTGTTCCATTGAACAAATACAACAGGGATTGTTCTCTGTGTAGTTTCTTTAAATTTCTTGTGAGAGAAACCTATAACTCATTAATAATCTACCTGAGTAAAAAGTTTATCTGCTAAATAGATAGAAATAACAGGTCTACCATTAAGAATGCATGTGATTTTGTGTTTTAATAATATATTTTTTTTCAATCTGTTCAAAATAAACACTACTTTAATCATAAAATGTTCCTTTTTTAAAACATAAGTATTGTTCCTATCGAAATTATCATTTTTTTTAGTTATAGCATACTTTTAAGCAGACCTTAATATAAGTATCATCATTTTTAGGGTTTTTATTTCAAATGTTTTTTGAAATGTAGGAATAATGTTGAAAATTTTGTCAGAAATCAACTTTTATTTATGTTTGCATAAGTGTTTACATTCAACAGATTTCATGTACATAAATATAAACTCGCATGCAATTTTTATAATGGTAAACCTGTTATTTCTATCTATTTAGCAGATAAACTTTTTACTCAGGTAGATTAATCAATGAGTGATAGATTTCTCTTAGAAGAAATTTAAATGTCTCAGTGAATAAACTACACAGAGAACAATACCTGTTGTATTTATAAGATGGGACAATAGAACTGCCAAAAGTTTAAATCTACAAGTAACTTGCAGATGAATCTATGGAAAGGTATTATTGGGTTTGCAATAACAATTCTTGAAATTTGGGACACTTTTGATAATCATGGAAACACCAAGGGTGACTGAGATGTATAGTAATTGATCAAATTTGTTACCATTGGATCCCCGACCGACAGTAAAACCTGTGTAATAAAATGGGGCGTCCGTGTGAGCTATAAAATTACAACCACACCCGTTTAGAATGGGCACATGAAATATGATGCATCGTGAAGAGAGAATATCATGCCTCTGTATGTTAACGAATCCTTGCAACAACCCTTTAAAAGGTCCATAGGTCGTCTATTGCATGGATTATCCAATGAATCACCTCATTTTTCAAGTGGAATTCGTAATTTCAAGCCCTTCAATCCGGTCGACTCCTATATTAGAACATACAATTCATTGTTATTTTTTTCCCGTCCCCAATATACATGATTTATTTGCCACTAGGCGTAAAACAAACAGCAATCAATCATAATCCGTGACATGGTAATGAAACAACTTCAGAAGCAAGGTTGTCGGCTCTCCGAACTTTCCCGAAGTCCTGCGTTTAACACCCTTGATTGCCGAGGTTATGAGCTTCGGTCCTTGCTTGGAAGTTGGGTAATGAAGCTTAAGGTAGCAAGAAGTAGGTAGTCTATGCTCTAAATTTAAACTTCATCCAACTGAGGATAACTTCTAGCACTTGCAACACATCATTTATAGAATAATGTTGTGTTTTAGCACCAATAAAAAATTATAATGCATATTCATGCAGATTAAGAACACATTTTAACAATCAATACAATGATAAGATCGGCAAATGGCTTGGTCGTCCTGTATAAAAAAATAAGAGGCCGAAGGTACTAACATGATGTTCAAAGCTCAGAAGTCGTAGAGAAGAGAACCCCTGTGCAAAAACGAAAGAAGACGAAACAATTAAGTCCTACAACAAAACACCAAACAAAAAACCCCAAAGACTGAATATATAAGAATAAAAGTAATAAGACTTGTTATTTAACAGGTTGAACATGGCCCAGAAATACTCACCTTTATCAAACAACTTGAGGTATGATGATTTGGTAAATTGCTTCTCTGATGAAGACCTTCTACAAAGTGATGACGGTGGTGTCGATATACAGGAAATCGTTTCTGAGATTGGACAACGGTATGACGTATCATCACGTGACGAAGTATCTTTTACCCAAGCATCAAATACAGAGGGCGATGCACATTCTGCACTAGAAAATGCGATTGGCCAATTGAATGAACATGAAAAATGTATTAAAAAGAGCTGTGCCAATTGTTCCAAACCAAGGAGAGTGGTATATGTCTCAAGCTTAAAGAAGGGTCAGCATATATCGATGCCAGGCCAATATTCCACCAAATATGTAAAAGCGGAGCGAAAAATGAAAAGGATGTACGACCACCATGCAATTGTCAAAGAAATTAAAAGTGCGGTTGGTAGTAACGTTTACGATGGTTCTCATACATTTCACAAAACATGATGGAAAGATAGCAGTACACGAGGAAACCAAAGAATTTAATTTAGAGTAAATGAATTATACATTGTAGATTACGTATTTCCCAAATACGATCCAGATACAGTTGTGACTAGAGCCGAATCCATTCTAAAACAGCGGAGCGATAAATTCGAAACCTACAATATAGTTACAGGCAACTGCGAACATTTTGCAACATGGTGTGTGGTGGGAGAAAGCAAAAGTTCCCAGGTACAAAGTATGAGACAAAAAATTGCAGATGCTCTTTCTAGATTATTTGGGGCTGGAAGCAAAATAGCAAAAGGCATTCTACGATTGTTATTGGTTTCTTCAGATGAAATTGCCAGTCGTCTGAGTAAAGCAGTACCGGAATTAGTTCTCGGTGGAGGCAGCATCCTTGTATCTCATATACTGTATTGTAATGACAGCATTGCATGTTCAAGATTATAAAAATGACCAAATGTGTTGGTCTTGTTTAAAAGGAAAGGTTTTGGACTTGTGGCTGAAATTTGTAGCGTTTGGACTGACATCAATGATAACATTTCTCATTTTACACTTTGCTGTTCTTTTAATGGCTCCTGG